>NC_043745.1:2452434-2752434 GCF_902148845.1 Salarias fasciatus
AAGTCGCTTCTACAGGAGAATCTCTCAGCTGAGTGAATGAGGTCTCAGTTAAAGTGGCTTTAATGCTTTCTCAGAAAGGAATTTCACATTAACAGCATTCCTCCCTTCAATGCTTTCCCCGTTGTCTCATTACTGGACTGCTCTCACCTGAAAATACCTCATAAAACTACTATTCTTATTGCAGAAGAAAATAGAGACATGTATAAATCAGTTTCAGACAGACCTTGGCGACTTTGTGAAAAATATATATTCTTGCAGTGATTCAAGTTTCACCACGCCGTATTTCTTTGGAATTACCTTTCAGCTCAAGTTGAGCTTTGACAGAAAACTCCTCACATTGCCCAAGCCTCACACGAACTCCACCAGAAAAACCTCCACAAACACAGCCCAGGCTATTTGTCTTGTGACCTTTTCTGATACGTACAGCACTTACATGGCAGGAGAGAAGGTGAAGGCCAATTGGCTGCCAGATTGCGGCGCCACCAAATGAACACTCCACGCCGCCGGGACTCCGGGCGCTTCCACTGCGCATTTATTCAGGCCAGCTCCAGGCCATCCAGCATCCATTAGGTGATGTTTGGAGCCCGGTTCCCTATGATAGCTTTTCAAGGCCACCGGCATGCACGGCAGGTCACAGAGCCCCTTTCAGGAGCCGAGGAGCCGGGTGGAGGAGGGTGGAGGAGGGTGCAGGGGGGTGGAGGAGGGTGGAGGAGGGTGGAGGAGGGTGCAGGGGGGTGGAGGAGGGTGGAGGAGGGTGGAGGAGGGTGCAGGGGGGTGGAGGAGGGTGGAGGAGGGTGGAGGAGGGTGGAGGAGGGATCGGGGTTCCAGGCTTCGCTGCTCTGCTTCTGAAGAAGGTGTGCGGTGAGAGAGGAGCTGCAGTCGGTCGTGCAGGGCTCTCTTCTGTGGGAGTGCAGACTGTGTGAGAGGAAGCAGGACCTGAAAGGCTCCGCTGGTCTCTCGCATAAGAGGAAGACCTGGACGCTCCGTCACCGCTCCGTCCGGCAGAACGCCGCTCCGCCACACTGCTGATGGCCATGATTCCACTCTGCCGAAGACGGCGAGAAGAGCTGATTGTTTCATTAGATGTGATTCATCAGAGCACACTCTGTGCTGCATCGGCTTCGTGGAGACAAGAGACGCACTCCCACTCTCCTGAAGCGCTTCACCGTCATGCAGATGAGCAATTTCACTGTTAAAACAAGAGGAAGATGTCGGCTGTTGGTGTGGCACACACTGAAAGGACGTGATGAGCTTCTTATTTCAAGTTTTCAAAAGAAAACTCATCTGAAGAGGAAAGTTGATCAGTTCATCAGGTTCCTGTATTCAGCTGCTCGTTAATGAACAAATCAAATCAGAAAGGTCATGTCAGTCCATCCTGCTGTTTTGTTCCTGAAGTCTTGTTAATCTCGTTGTTCCTGTCTAAATGTTGACAGAGAGACTTCATCCTGCTGACAGAGGACGCCAGCGATCAGGCAGACTGGTCCCCGGATGGGGTCTGCTGTGGTGGCAGGTATGTGCTTCATGTCTGGACCTCCATAGAATGGAGCACAAATGACAGTGGCTCGCATCCCTTGGTCTTCTTCTCTCAGTGCTTTCTCAGGTAAACTACACGCAAGCACTGAGCGTACAAAATGTATAAGATAATGAAAAAACAGGCAGAACCAGACCACACCACCATTCTTCATTCTCAGGGTTGGGGAGTAACGGATTACATGTAACGGCGTTACGTAATCAGGATACAAAAAAATTGTAACTGTAATCCGTTACAGTACACGCAAAAAATGTCTAATCTCGTTACAGGTACTTCTGATAGAAACACGGATTACTGAGCGGGATTACTTTTGAAAATCAGACGGAATATAGCAGCAACAGCAGACATGCGCGCCGTATACAGACATCGTGACACTTTACAGCGCTTTACGGCACAAACCGCCACACCGTGGATCTATAAACAATAGACATCGTAGATATATAAATGATAGACGCCACATCCACCGCTGTCTAGGAGCAGCCTCCCGCTCTACTGATGTGTTTAACCGTGAATGAAACAACCCATGATGCCGTGGATTTTACCCCCTGCTGCTGGAGTCATGGCTGCTCCAGAGAGAAACTCTTTCTTTGACTGGAAACGGAGACATTTTGTATTTAAGTCAGATGAGGCCAGAACTTCTCTGTACAATGTAAACTCTGCCTCCAGCTGTGAAAACGGTCTCAACATCCAGGAACTCATCAAACCTGAAGACACATCTACAGGTATGAAACACACCTGAACTCACATGAAGGTAAAGTGTTATTAGCCTGCTAACCTGTCATTAACCTGCTAACCAGTCAGTAACCTGTCAGTAACCTGTCAGTAACCTGCTAACCTGTCATTAACCTGCTAACCTGTCAGTAACCTGCTAACCTGTCAGTAACCTGCTAACCAGCCTCACCAGGCTGAACTCAGAAGAATCTGATGGAGGCAATAATATCTTCTAACCTGAGACGCCAGATGGACAGTTTCATATGTCCGCCACGGAAATATTTCACAAGTCCATCTGGGTAGCCGCTATTCCGATTTGATTTCAGAGGTGGGACCTATCCGTAGCTGGTGATTGGACGACCGTTCGAACCAAAGAAGAAGCAGATTGGACGACCGTTCTGATTGACACGCGACACACTCACCACAGACTAATCCACATCAAGCCACGGTGTGACGTAGCTTACGTGCTGCTGAGAAGCAGTAGACATTGTTTCCTGACGAAAAGACTTGAAGTGATATTCTGTGCTCCTCTTTCAAAGAAGCAATTGAGTCGCTTTCTTATAAAACTGCAGATATTGCCGTGTCCACAGAGATCGCTTCGCATGATGCCATTGTTTTCAAACTTTTGGGCGCTTTCTGCTGTCGTCACGTCTTCTCGTCACTTCTGCTCCTCCTGCAGCTCCCGCCTCTTTCCCCTGATTGGGCCGGCAAAATTTTAACAGAGTGAAATCATTGGTCTATGGAGCGCTACAAGATGGGATCTGCAGGATTTAGGAACTGAATCAGGCCCATCTGCTATGCAAGGTTAAATATCTTCAGCCTGGATGGAGGATTTACTGGAGACTGCATGTTTCCTTCTGTCACTGAGGAATAAATCAACTCTGAACTCTTGAAATAATACTTTGCATGACCGACCTGAAGACAAACCTGCTCCTCACTGCAGCAGTACAGCTACACAGCAGACTGAGGATAGAATAGAAATGTGTGTTAACACCGTCAGCGCGGCTCCTGGTGCTGCTGGACTGTAGAACTACTAGAGGAACACAGTCTGAACTGATGGAGCTGATCCTGAGTCAGAAAGACAGAAAGTCAGATTCTCAGTAGGTTAGAGGTTAAAGGTCATGTTGTTGGCTCCGGTCCGGCTGCGGTCCGGCTCCGGAGCCTCTGCAGAGCTCCGGTCTCTTTCCGCAGAGATCCTATTTTTCCGCATCCCGCAGCCCTACCGCGTCACTTCAGACAGAAGCAAGTTGGGTGCCCGGAAGGAAACGTGTTCCAAAATAAGTGACTTCAAAATAAAATCTGTGCTGTGTTTTTGCCTTAATATTCTATTTTACAAAACAGCTCTGTGACCGGAGCAGCTCCGTGTTGCCAGATTGGGTGGGTTTCTGCCAAATCAAGCTTCTTTTTTGAACACGTCGGACGGGTTGATGAAATGATTATGTGTTTATGACGTGTTTGTTATTATAAAAATACAGTTTTAACGTGCATTTTCAGCCGAGATGGTGGTTTGGGCTGCTTTCTATTGAGTAAAACGGGTTTCAAATGGTTTAAGGGGGATAACGACAGATCTGGCAACCTTCTTCAGCAGACTGCGGAGACACTGCAGGTGGTGTGAATCACAGTGCTGCGGTGTACCGGGCCGGAGCCGGACCGGAGCCGGACCGGAGCCGGACCGGAGCCGGACCGGAGCCGTTCCGGAGCCGGACCGGAGCCGGACCGGAGCCGGACCGGAGCCGGACCGCATCCAGTGTGCATGAGGGGTTAGTGTTTACTGTATAGAGCTGTCAATACACTGTGGGAACGACACATTGTATTTGTCTTTATTTTTATGTTTGCTGGTGAAGTAATCTAAAAGTAACTAAAAGTAATCTGGTACATTACTTTTTAATTGAAGTAATTAGAGTAAGTTACTGATTACATTTTTTGACAAGTAACTTGTAATTCTACCGGATTACAATTTCAAAGTAACCCTCCCAACCCTGTTCATTCTCCTGAATGTGTCGTCGGTGCAGCAGTGAACAGAGTTCAGCAGGTCACTGCACTCGGCAGCACAGCGGCAGGGCTGTCACCGCGGGCGTTTATCACGTGCAGCGTGTGCATTACAGCAGGGGCGCCCAGCCCTGGTCCTGCAGACCCCCAGCCTGCTTCAGCACTCCTGGATGCACTGACAGGCTCATTGCTGGGCTCCGCACGGAGCCTGCTGAGGACAGAATCTTTAGATTCAGGTGTGTGGAAGCAGGAAGAGCTGAAACGTGCAGGAACAGGGTCGCGCACCGCTGACTTACAGGATTCTGAAATTGTTACCAGGAATCATCTGTGCACACTGACAATGGCAACATTTTTGATATGAAAGAAAAATACTCAAATTCAATTATATTTCAGTGCAGCACAGTCATTCGAAGGCAATTTTACAAAGAAACACCACATGAGCAGGATGAGACAGAGGAAATGGAAGACTCTTAAAAAGACAGAAACCTGCAGAACCAGACTCAGAGGACGAGACTTTCTGCAGAACCAGAGAGAAAAAAAGTGAAGTGATCACGGTCAAGTCATGAGAATTCAGTGAAAAAGTTCAATTCTAACTTTTTGCTGAATGATATATTGAAGTATTTCAGACTTGGTTGCCAAAGGACAAAAATCACAAACAGTTAAATCAAAGAAAAAAAAGAGAGACCAAAATAAACAAGTTTCTGTGATGCTCTTTAAGAAAAACCATGAAAAAAGAGGGCAAGAGAAAGAAGACCTCTCCGTAGCACAAACAGATCGTCTGCCAGCGTTTCTCATGATCATAAAGTGTACTGTTGTGGAGACACTCACCATTAACCAGTGGCTGTCTCGTATGGTGCAGCTCTAATTTAAAGCCAGATTTGTCTAAATGACGCCTCGTGTTTGATTCAGATATCAGCGTTATCTCAAGAGTCACATCTGTGCCAATTATGTTTCCCTTTTCTCTGTCTGTTGAACTGTGGCACATGAGTCAATGGTCTGTCTCTGTTGTCATTATTTCAGATAAAATGAAGACAGCAAAGTCAGCCAACGGGATGGCAAATAGAGTTTAAGAATGTGTTCACTTTCCATTTTGTTCATTTCCACTGAAGTTACAGCTTCAAAAAAAAAAGAAAAAGAATGTAATTGAGACATAAAAGAAGCCGAGTCAAAGAAACTCATATCTATTCCCGCAGACGGCGCATATTGTGTTGACAATTTTACATCGTGATGATGTGAATCTATATTTCAATTCACAGCTCATAATTACCCTGCCATTATGCTGCCTTTACACTGGTGTCTGTAATAAATGCAGAGCTGCGATAATCAGTTTTAGTGTGATAGAAAGGTTCATTAATATGGAGAATACACAGCGGATCGGCTGCAAACAGAGCGTCTCTTCTGTTGTGGCTGTTTGCCTTCAGAGTGTGTTTCCGCCGCTGCTCTTGGCTTCGCTGATGTGTGGACTGCTCACGATGGAGCGTGAAGGCTTCGGCTCTGATCAAGGTCGGCCCTTTATGTTTCACAATTATCAGCTTGTTCCTGATCAAAGTTTAACCTCCGGCGTTTCATTCCACAAAGAAACAAGCAAGAAATGCATGCATGAATCCATGCTAATGGGGTGAAACAGCCGAACCGCGTGCGGGGTCTCACACCGCTTTCCAAAGCAGGCCGGTATCGTCCAGCCCTGCTGCCTCAAATCATGTGTGTTTTCCTCCACCGGTGTGCGTCAGACAGTCTTTCTGTAATAAGTGACACAGTAAAACAGACTAATGACGTCTGAGGAATCCTCAATCAGCAGAGCTGTCAGCAGAAGAGCGCAGTTAGCCGCAGACCGGCGGTGGTGCAGGGGAGACGGCGCCGAGGGAGGGGCGGCGAGGGGGAGGGGAGCGGAGTCAGA
Organism: Salarias fasciatus; assembly: GCF_902148845.1. Taxonomy (NCBI): domain Eukaryota; kingdom Metazoa; phylum Chordata; class Actinopteri; order Blenniiformes; family Blenniidae; genus Salarias; species Salarias fasciatus. The sequence goes on from NC_043745.1 coordinate 2,458,563, forward strand.
TGGAGATGCCTTCCGCTATTGTTGCCAGTGTTACGACCAGTCTAATGAGATCTGTGGAGAGTTGGGGCCTCTCATTTCGTTGTATCACCCATACACCTCTCATGCACAGGAAATCCACGGAGGGGCTGTCCTCAGACACAGCCGCTCAGATGGATGGATGCGTTTGCTGATGTTCCAGACAACACAGCATCATTCAGAGGCTTTTTTACGGTTTGCATGTAACACACTGCGGTCCTGTGATAACAGCTATTCCCACCGCTCCACACAGAAAGAGAAATGCATGCTTTCAAAAAGTGTCTTTACTGACCTCCAGGATTATAAATTATTTTGTTTTCCTCTATTTACGTAATGTAATAAATCACAGAGCTGTTTGGCTGGTTTCTGGGTTTTTCTCCTCACAATTCTCATCGAAGTAAGGCCAAAATAAACCTGATCTTTAACTTCTGGAGCGCCACAATCTGCACACACACACACACACACACACACACACACACACACACACACTGGCTCGTGCTCGGTTCATGCCCAGCAGCTCGGCTGACGACGCGCCGGATGCCACCCAGCGTCGCAGCCGCAGCGCTACCTGCATGTTTGCTCGCGGTTTAATTCTGGCTACGCCGCGCCATCTGCTCGCAATCTGAAGGAGGTGGAGTGAGGAGCGATAAATCAGTCCGTCTATTGCCGCCACAGCTCCTCTTCATCGGCACTTGAAGGAAGAAGGACAGCAAATGCCTTGCTCCTTCATCAGTCTGCAGGAAATGGCGCTGTGCTACTGCTGGATGGAAATAAAACCCAGCCAGGTGTGGTTTGGTGGTTGAGAAGAGGTATGAGAAACTCAAAAGGAAAGACAAAGACTAAAGATGAACACCAATCCCATTTCCCAAGCAGCTGCAAGGAGAACCCAGAAGTATCTAAACTTTATGTCTCTGATGGAAAAGGAACTGTCAAACGCGCAGCGGCCTTCAGCTGAGCGTGACGTTAGCATTTCTGTTGTGACCGAACACAAAGTCCCATTCGCTTCCTTTAAGTTTCGATCGTGAATCCAGACCCCAGCTTCAACGTTCGCTTGTGAACAGTTCTCACACAGCAACGTTTTGAAAATGCTGACCAGCAGTTGGCGCAGTTTGTTTTTCTAATGACGCCACACACGAGCGCACACAGAACAACACACTCTAGACATCAACAATGGAGAACACACACATTCACGTGGACAGAACACCACGTTGGACTGTTATTATGGTGACTGTCAACTCTAAAACTCCCAGAACTGGGAGAATCTGGACTGGGAGTCATGACACTCTGGAGGACAACATTGTTCTTATTTCCCATCTGCTGAGCTCGTGCAGAACAGCTGATTTGTCTGGCATGTGGAGCAGCCGAGCTTCCTCTACAGAGACGTAGTCTGTGCATTTTCTAAAAGTCCCAAAAAGTTGTGTTTTGGAGCACCGTTGACGTGTAAACGGGGCCACAGTTTCGTGTCACCATGAAAACCACTTTGAGGGTCAATCTGCAAAAAACCTGGAAACAGTTGATGAAGTCCAACCAATGAAGAATTTGCACCAGAGCTGAAAGTGGTTGTAAAGTTCCACCTGATTACATTTTGTAATGGCATCTCCAGGATATTTTGACACATATTTGCACTAAAAGAAGGAGATGCAGAATTATTATTTAGAGGTTTCATGCTGTAACGTCACTGAACAGCTTAATTAAAGCTGACTGAAGTTAGATTTTAATTTAAAGCAGATTCACGCTCATTTAGAACAGTGGGTAAAACTTTGAAGTTTTGTTGTCTTGGGAGATATTTAACAGTTCTGGGTCATAATTTGCGTTTAGTCACCTGCTGATGGAAACGAGCCTTGCAGGGGTGTTTGTATTGATCAAGCAGGTCAGTGGAGGACGTTTTGTCATTCTTCAGTCCAAGTAGCCTGTCTTCTTCTTTCTTCCCTGAACCTGGAAAAGATCAGAGAGGAGAGAAACAGAAACAGACATTTTCTCTGAAATGGCAGACTTTTATACGCAGTAAAGGTCCTGCCATCAGATTTAAGCTGCTTTAAACCCCCGAAGATAATTCGCCCTTTTGCTTCCGTCTCCGTTTCAGGACATCCTGACAGTGAAAATCTGGAGGTTTTAGGACATGGGTGCACAGGGTCGAGTCTCAGAATGTCATATCTATCAGACGGCCAACATGTTGGGGATTATTGAAGAATGTTTGAAGGTTGGGGCTGCTATTAACTTATAGATCTGACTGGATGGCCATAAATTAATCCTCAGAATGCATTTATTTCTACACGTTTAAGGAATAATTGCAAACGACGTTGTGATAGTAACGTGAGAAATTGGCCTTCTTCCTGTTCTGAGCGTTAAATGTTCTGCAGAATATTTCTGCTGGAGGAGAGCCGCACGAAGCAACCGTAGAAAACAGGCCTGGTCCAAAGGGGGAGAATATGTTTTGCAGATACCTGGATGAAGATATGGAATTAAAGCAAACTGCTGCCTCAGAATTAGCATTTCATCATATTTTCTATGAAAAAAATAACTCTGGGGTGTAGTAAAAAAAATAATGAAGAGGCATTTATTTGACCTTAAAGGTGCTGTAGGCAGGATTTGACATCTCCGCCATCTTGCTTAGGGTTACCTAAGCAAGATGGCGATTTGACCCATCTAAGATGGCGATTTGAAACCCAGCACAGCCAATCCTGTCCTGTTTTCTCTGACATCACGCCCTTACGCAAGTTAAAACCCTCCCACAAGAACGTGCGACGAACGCCCCTCAACCAATCACGGTTAGAGCCTCAGGGGCTCTTCTGATTGGTCAAAGATACCTGGAGCTGTCAAGATTCCTTTTCAGCTCAGAACAGAGACAGATGGAAACGCTGCGCCCTCAGTAGTGCAATTATACTGCACTCTTAAAGGATTATCAATGGGTACTCTAACATTTAATCTAAAGAAAACACAGAAAAACTAGCATTGACTAGCAAAATCCTGCTTACAGCACCTTTAATTTACAACGTTTATGTCAGAACCAGATTTTATCACGTACATTTTCACGTATGTCGTCATTGTTTTGACGTTTCTAAATCCACTTCCTGCAGTGAGCACTTCCTGTTCAGGTTTTTCTTGTAACTTTTACTTTTATTTCAGAAAACTGAAATACTTAGTAAATTTGACGTGTTTCTTTATAAGACATGTTTGATATTGCACATATGACCTTAGGAAGGTGCACACACACACACACACACACACAGACACACACTCACACACACGTCCATTAGTCAAGCCAGGAATCACACAGCAACCTCTTTATTCCTGGGAGGATTTGTGTTCAGATGGTAATTGAAGTACTTTAGCGTTCAGGAATTCGCACCACTGGCTGAGGTGTTGTTTCACAATGCACTACGGGAGTTGTGGTGTTGGGGATTCAGATGTCGTTATGTCAGCGTTAAAGCGGTACTAGTGTTATTAGTGGTCATGTTTTATTGTGCTCTGGTGGGTTCAGTGATACTAGTTCGTTTAGTTGAGTTTCTAATGGCAGAATTTTAATGTCAGTTTTTATATCAGTAAAAGATACTTAATCAGGACAAACAGAACATCAGCATGATCAAGTAAAGTTCAGCCATTACTTTCACCGACGCCACATTAGGAGGTTAAGAGCATTTTCCATTGTTACTTGAGATTCAGAGATAGCTTTATCTAAACATCCTCAGAGCAAATTGTTACGAGACGTTTTTTGAAAGAACATCTTACTAGCCACGTTTTCCAGTGCTGTTTGTACCATACGGCATCTGCGAGCTGGAGGTTCCTTTCACGAACTGTCTCAACGTCTCTGGCTGAATATACCAATAAAATAACACCATGTGAGTGCATGAGGAGGAGCAGGTTAGTGGCTTCTCTCTTCCAGCCTGTCCTCTGAGCAGCTCTCTGCAAACACACTCACACTGCCTTTCCCTCCTGCTGGATGAAAAACGGGCCCAACACCACAGTGACTCACTGCTCTGTGTTGTGGTCTGATGCGGTTTTGTCAGACAGAAGGTTTGTTAAATTACAGGTTAATATTGGTGGAAGCTGTGTGCACATGTGGCAAAGCGGGGGTTCTAAATATTATATATATTGCCGGACAACGCCACCAGGGGAATTTCACCCCAGGAAATAAACTAAACTGTTAAACAGGCTACACAGGTTCGGATCACCACGAGGCAGGAGACAGTGTTCAAGTTTAAAGGAACGAATTTATTAAACAATTGTTAAAACGAGGTTCCAAATATTGTGGGGGCACCACACATAAACAGCACTGAATGGAGTGGGATGGACTGTGCTGGGTACCTTTGGACGACCAACTAAATTAAGGGAGGGGAATCAAAATATCACCTGTGTCACCGCACACACACACACACACACACAACGGAAAAGTGAAAAAGAACCGCCACCAGGGGGAGGGTCGCCGTCCGGAGCCCACAGCACCTGTCCACAAAGAAATAATAAAATGGCTGTATTATGCCAGTTGGTAGATGGCGCACACGCACGCGCACACACGTGCACACATGGAAAACAAAAGCAGTACACAGAAATCAAATGAAACGAAACAAAAGTACAAATAACTAATAATCAACAAATCAATAATCCAAACAGCACCAATCGAGCAGTGGAACCCGCTGGTTAAGAAAAAAATAAAATCCAACGATAACCAAAAAAACAGCAGCGTCGTCAGAACAGCTGTGACGCCAATTACGCTTGGCAGGGATCCCACTGCAGCGTCACAGCAGGTCAGGCCGTGGAAGGCTCGGTCCAATCTACGGCACACATTATCTATTAGTCAGGAAGCGAGAGCAAGGAGAGGGGGGAGAACGGACAATGGCACTCACCACGAGGACATGCACAACCCACCCACGGTAGTCTCCAGCAGGTCAGCCCAGCCCCGAGGACGTATCACCCGCACGTGGGAATCAACAGCGGGGCGATCCAGCCCTGCAGCAGCGGCGGCCAGCAGCCTGAAGCAGGGAACGGGCTGTCAGGATTGCGCAATATGGCACGCCAAGTGGTGGGGATACAGCCGGCGCCTACCTTTCAGCTGGAGGGAGAACGTGCGTAACAACAACTGACACGTTCACCGCACGCGCAATCAATGCCTCCGTCTCAGCTGATCACGCCGCAAAACGTCCACCGCGGATGAGTGATCCCAGAGGAGAGGAGAGAGAGACCGCGGCTGCAGCCCGACCCGCATATAAAGGTGTGTAGCGCCGCCCCGCAATCAGTGAAATGACAAACCCCTGTGCGGGAGTAGGAGGGGCAATGGGCAGCGCACCTGTTACACCTATCCCCCCCTTTTTGAATCGTCGGCCCGACGATGGAGCGCGAGCCAGCCACTAGCACCAGGGCCTAAAGACGGCTGTCTGAGAGTTAGTACTTGAGCCTAGGGCTCCCTGGTCCTGAGAACCAGCTGGCCGTGGAAGGCGATGGACATTTGGGTGGGACCCGGCCGTAGCACGGGTGGTTCGGCGCAAAGCCTGTTGGCTGGTGCTTGGCTGGTCAGCTGAGGCTGAAGAGGGAGCCGGCAGCGGTGCGTCTCGATGCCCCATGGGTGATGCTGACCTGAGGCAGCACAGCAGTCTCAGACACAAACAACCAAAGGTCACCGTTTAGGGAGTCATCGTCAGAGGTCAAGGGAGGCACAGATGGTACCGGTGACCCGGTGGGCAGAGAAGCCACAGCTTCAGGTTGAACAACAGCCTTCAACATGTCCCGATGTACATTACGGGTTCTCTCCAGATCATCCACAGGGGCCACCGTGTAAACTGCTCCCTCGCCGACTGGGGCCCTCACCACTTGGTGGACTGTGGAACTCCAGAGGTCCTGGATTTTATGTCGACTCCTGGCACCATGGTCCCGCAAATACACCAACTGACCCACAGGCAGAGGTGCATTTCGGACATGCTGGCCGTGCCGTTCTTTACGTCGGCCCGCTGCAGCCAACAATCGCTCACGAGCACCCTCAAACGCCACCCTAAGCCGGGCCTGATGTTCAACCACACAATCCTGTACCTCACCAGATACTGGGTCCTGGATTCGACCCAAGAGAAAATCAATTGCCAGTCGAGGCTCCTGTCCAAACATCAAATAAAAAGGTGATTCGCCAGTGCCCTGGTGCGGTGTTGTATTATAACAGAATAGCACCTGGGGTAGACAGGAAGCCCAGTCCCGTTTCCGGGAGACCGGCAGAGTACGCAGGAGGTTATGGAGGGTTCGGTTGAAACGCTCACATTGGCCGTTACCCGCTGGATGGTAGGGAGTAGTACAAGACTTTGAAACACCGTACAAGGAACAGAGCTGCTGAAGCAAGGAGCTCTCGAAACTCCTGCCTTGGTCCGAATGCAAGCGGCATGGCACACCAAACTTGTAAAACCATTCGTGCACCAAAACCTGAGCCACAGTTGAGGCTCGCTGGTCCCGGGTGGGAACTGCTATATACGGTAAACTTGCTGAAAACGTCGGTCAAAATCAAGACCTTTTCAAACCCACCACTCTGTTACATTTGGCGCTGTGAGCAGGGTGTGTTGATTTAATCTGGAAACATTGGTTCCTTTTATTTTTATTTTTGTTACAGCTTGGTGTCATTTGTGGTATTTGGTTATTTTCTTCTGTGTCAGTGATTGTCCTGACTGACCTGTTCGTTCTTTTTGTGTGTGGTTTTATTTTGAATGTTTCTTGCATGTAAAATTCTTTTTGTGTTTGCTTATATTAATTGAATTGTTGCATGTTAACAGGCTGTCACAGGGCATCTGTCTGATTCATTTGAATCTTTCCTAATGCTACAGTGTTCAAAGCTGATACAAATGGTTTTGATTTGTGATTAATGCGTACTTCTATTGTAAAGGACAAAGACAGCTGTGGTGAGGGGGGGGGACTTTGTGTCCCTGGAAGTGCAAGAGGCCACAGAACTTGGTGCTACAATGCAGTTGGCAGCCTCTGGTGGGCTCATACCCCCAACAGCAGTAGTGGTAAGGTGAGATGGGAATGCCTCCCTTACCGTCGCATTGAAGCGGAGCTGTTGTGAATCTGAGGTCTTGCCATGCAACACGTAGGCCACACCAAGTTCTTTTTGTTTAGGATTTTACTATAATTTAAAATGCCCGTCTCTAGCTTTCGGGGCACCTCCTTTGGGTCCGATAAGTGGCGTAATGGGAGGGAGCGGGTACTCGTTTAACTGTTTGCAGTCGCTGCTTGTTTGAATGACGTTCAGGACTGGGTCTTCTTGGTTTATAACCGCACCCGAGTCTTCAGTCGAGGTTTGACTGAATTTTAAGTGTTAGAGGCAGGTGTAAAGGCCCCCTCTGAATATTTTTGTCTGTGTGGTGTATCTGTGTCGTGTCGTCGGGGCACCAACAGAATTTGTGGGGGTGAATGTGGCAGGATGGGTGTGTTTATTGTTGTTCTCAGCCTATTGGCTGGGGGCGCTATAAAAACCCCTCGTACGTCTGTGTCGCCCTCTGGTTCTTGCACTTCCGGGTTGGTGCTGGCTGGTAACGATGTTTCGTGAGAGCAGGTAAAGGCTAATTCCTCTTATGAAATGTATCGTATGGGTTTTGATGAAAGTTATGCCTTGCAGTATCGCGATGGCTGGGGAGCATGTCAAGCACATGCCGCAGCAGCTGTAGACCGGGCGCGTGGGTCCCGATGGTCCGGTGCTGGTCTGAGCATTTGCCCCGCTAACGGAAGTAGGAAGCTGTATGTTGTGGTAACTTTCTGTTAATCAACAGGTGTGCAGGCTGTAACAAATCCTTTTCTTATTAGGTTCTGCCCTGTTCGAGCCCCGTTCCCAGTGCAGGCACACCACGGCTGTCTTTGTCTTGGTCTTTGTCCGTCCTGGAGCTGCTGTCATGTTAAATGTTATCCTGTGTCGTGTCCTCAGCACGGTGGCGTGTTGGTGTGGGCCAACCCAACCACGCACGGGACTTTGGACCGAAATGAAGCGCGCTCCTGTCAATTAAGTGTTTTTTCTAAACAATAATTTGAACGAGCCTTTAATCTAAGTGTATTTCAAAACGATAATGCAACGCAACTAAGAAGAAAATAAATTATTTTCACTGGGAACCAATGTACTCCTTTTGTTAACCGGTGAACCTGTGTGTCCTTCTGTGTCACTGGAAAGCTGGGAGGAATAATTACTATCATCCAAATTGACCAGACGCACCACCCTGTTACACACACAAGAAAAGAAGTGCTTTTAATTCAGTTCAAGTCAAATTTACTTCTATTTTACTTTCTATTCAATTTTACGCCAAATGCAAACCATTCATTCCTTTTCCATTCAAAGAGAAAACCCCGACAGTTCCACATCTGCAAACATGAGAGGCAGTGGAAAGGAAAAACCTGCAGAACCAGGCTCAGAGGAGACTTTCCACGGTTCCGGTTGGGGTTCAGGGATAGAAGGGGAGAAAGTATAGGACTGACGGATTTTGATTAGGGATTCAAACCGTAGTTCGGTTGGGGACAGAGATTCTCTCTTCAGTTGAGGAACTGTAGTTGTGCTATCTAATTAAAGGTACCATGGGGTGTAAATAGCTTCCAACTAATTTAAGCCAAAGCTCTCTTGAATCCTAGACGTTTAACACAAAATTAGCATTAAAAATGTCTGAACTGGAAGCTGCTTCCCTTCTCTGTGTGACCAGAGCGCTCGCCGCTGCACCAGAGAGCCGCCCAGAAGCATAACTACTTGTAAAGAAAGTTTCAGTGTCATCAGGACTGCCTGCGAGGGCCAGATCTGCAGCTGTCAGTCTGTTCCGGCTCAATAACTGTGTCCACTCAATGTCTTACAGAGGACTGAGTCAATCACTCAAGTTGCACCCCTGATTGCAATGAACTTTCCCACTGGAGCTTCCATTCTCCACGTTTTAATCACCACATTCTTCAGATGAAAAGGGGTGGGGGGAATAAAAAGGAGCCTTTCATATTCTGCTCTGAAAAGGAACTCAATTAAGAGGTCCCAAAAGGGCCCTTTAATGGCTTATGAGGGAAGCAGTGATGAAAGAGACAGAGGTTATAAATATTTCAGGTAATTTTGTTATCTATTCATCTTTTCTTCCATATCTAGTCAGCGATCTGTCTCATCTCGCAGCTGGATTATTTCATGTCGTCGTTTCCGTGTTCCGCAGCCTGCCCTGTGTTCCTAGGCAGCGCACGTTGTACAGTCGCACATTTCATCCGATACAATGACCAGTAATATAATAGAAATACATGCTGTACTGCACATTAAAATGACATCTAAGAAGTTCGGAATGTGCAGTTTTGTATCATTTCATTCTTTTGTATTTACAGAATTTTAAAGCGGTTTCACAGATCTTCATTTATCAAGGTTTCCGGAGGCACAGATGAAACTTTTCTCAAGTACAGCAAAGGGTTTTTACAGCACACACAGAGTCCTTCAAGTGAAGAAGGTCATCAGTGATATGACTGTAATGGAGATTTATGGAAATGGGAGAATTAAAACTCACGTGATCGGACGTGATGAGGATGGTGGCGACAGGCGCACATCAGTAAGACCCTCTACGAGGCGCGATTCCCTTCGGCGTGGGGGACGGTGAGGCTGTGCAGCAGGTCTCAGAGCACTGCAGGAGTTTCCGCTGCCAGTTTCACGGTCTACATTGTTTTGCTGATATGTTTAATGGCCTGCTCCTCCAACGCGTCCAGCCCCACGGCGCTTCGTTTCATTCTGTGATGATGGAGACTGAGCTTTACAACTATCCTCTTCATACTGAGCTCAGACATGCAATAAAACAAAAACACACATCACTTTAGGATCTTCCAAACCTGAAGGTTTCACCGCTGTGGATAAATCTCCCGTCCCGGAGCAGGGACCCTCACTCGGAACGTCTGGTGGTATTACTGCAGGACTCAGGTCCGGTCTGCGGTCCAGTTCTGCTTTTGGCGGTCGTCCTTCAGAAGGTTGAAACTTTGATTGAGGAACCAGAAGTGAAACAGTTGTGTGTTGCTGTAAACGTCTTCCCAGAGTCCACACGAGGGGCCGCTTGGCTGTTGGAGGATTTAGGACTAAGAGTGACTAAGTGTGACTGATCGTGGGATTAGTGTGGTGGGAATTCTTGGAAAAACATTGATGGATTCAAAATACTGACATAAAGAGGGTAATGAGGGCACTTGAGTATTTTAACAAAGAGAGAGAGACGCATGTCCTGCTGTGTGATGGACTGTAGACCTGTCTGGATGGATGGACGGACGGACCGATGGATGCTGGATGGACGGGGTTTTAATTTTCTGGACGTGGCTCAGAGTCCTGAGCTCCTGGTGTGTCAGGGAATCTCCAGAACCCTCCGTGATCAGCAGCCAGCGGCCTCTGGTAGATTAATGCCTGAAAGCCTGACGGCTGCACAGCCTGCTGCTAATCCCGGAAGCCTGCTGGGACGTGTGGAGACGGAGAACTCATTCCTGTCCAACACAGCCTGGGATCATGAGCCCCAACAAGTAAACATACATGCAGTTTTACAGTCTTACTGTTACTGTGTGTGAAATCAGTCAGAATTTCTTAGACATGTAGATTTCAGTTAGCAGATTTTAATGGCCTGAATGAGTATGTCCCAGCAGTGCTGCTCTCAGCAGGCTGAGGGACTAGCAAAAGGCTAAAATGTGTGGGAGGAAACTTGATGTGCATAATGTTTTATCTGTGTGCACTTCCAGTGTTTTCCGTCACCTGTTAATGACAGTGTTCACAGCAGGTCGCACCGCACGGCGACTGTGACTCACCACTGGATTCTCTGACTGCGGCGCACCGAGCTGCCGGATCCGAGCAGCTGTTTCCACACACCAAGCAGGGCTGATCACAGACTAAATGAGATGAATGATAATGAAGCAGGTTGGCTGCTGGTTTTTCTTATTTTTTTTCAGGTATGTTACATAAAATATTATGGAGCAGATGCAAGTAAGCAGGCATGACTAATGACTGCAGACAGAGCGCCAGACGTATGCAGCATCTCAGTGGAAATCTGCCTGGAAATCCTTACATTCTTTCTCACAGCAGAGATTCCTCCTCATCTTCATCTAATTTGGTACATATGTGTTAAAGTGTTGGTGTTTATGTGTAAGTTCAGTATTACACTTGATTCTAAAAAGCAGATTTATATGCCATTTATATATACCATTATCAGAGACACAGCAGACATGAGACGACCTGTGTGAATGAACAAACCTGCACAGCACACACACACACACACACACACACACACACACACACACACACACACACACACACTAATGACTTCTGCCTTGTGCACCTGTCATGTGTCTGTTTCCTTCATTTTTCGGAGTCACTAAAACCAACGCAGAGACAGGAATTGTGCTTCAAGTCAAACACTGAATCCGTGAAAAAAACAAGCTTTTTTTGATTTTCAAAGCATTAAAAGTGTGTGTTACAGAGCAGCGTGAGCATTTGGTTTTTATTTTTTTTAAATCTCATGATCATTCACCTAACAATTGGCGGTCATTTTCATCTAGCCCAGTAAGAATGTGTTTAGTTAATGTATGCCTTCAGTGTTATGCATGCATAGAAATACCTTGTGCCATAAAGAAATAGGAAATCATCCACTCACCATTTACAACTGTAGTTTTGAGAACCGGCCTATGAAACATGCAGCTCACAAAATGGTACAAATCCTCTCATCTGATGATTTACCTGTAAATGAAGATAAAATGTTATTTCCAGTTAAATACATGGCTGTTTTAGAGATGATAAGACTGGTGAATGGACTTCCTGTCAACCACCGGATGCTACGATCAGCTCCAGATCTCCATGAACCTGAAATGGAGGTTACCATGGATGTAACCATGGAGGTTACGATACAACTCTGGTTTCTGAGGCTGTGGACCTGTGTCAGATGAAGAAACAATCAGAAAACATCACAGTAATTATTCTGGTGAGGTAAATGGAAGACTGTGGGTTGATTTTCAATGAACTTGTAAGATTTATTCCAGGTCTTACTGTGTTGCTCCTGTACATAATTTGGTTACAGATGGAAATTAGCATAGGCTAAATCTGGTATGAAGCATCTTTAAATAATGTTTTTCACACATTGTCCCTGTGAATTAAACCAATAAACTAAACTAAACTAAACTTAAAATGGCTTCATAAATGGTAGAAATGTCTTAAAGCCCTTCATCTTGAGGAAGGCCTGTGGCCCCCAGGAACCCCACAGCGTTCAGCTCAAATCATTTGTTCCTGTTCAAAATGTTTACTGGCAGAGATACACTAGATATACTGGGGAGTCAAGGAAGAGAAATGTCTTTTCAAAACTCAGTTTTCAAATTGATAAACAGTAAACCACTGAATAAAGTCTAAGACATTGCAGTTGGATCAACCAGCAGCTCTGGGGTCAGTTTCCTTCAGGAACTGATGGAGATCAGAAAGAAAGGGAGTGGAAAGAACAGGTGTTTTTTTTGTTTTTGTTTTTGTTTTTGTAAAGATTGGGAAACAGCAGATTTTGTTTTGTGGCTGTAAAGTCATTTGATGTGGAAACAGCTTTCCTGCGTACTGTGGAGACGACATTCTAACTGGAAATGGTCTCGATGTTCTCTGTTCGTGTTATCTCTAAAGCCAAGACGGCTTGTTTTATTGTTGTTGTGACAATCTGCTTATTATTGAAGATTCCAGCAGAGGTGGCGGCTCCATGCTGGCATCACGGCTTTCAGATTATCCCTTTCCTGCCATTTGATAAGTACAAGTTGGATAGATTAACAGCTCATTGGTCGGATTGAGAAGATCTGGGCCACAAAACCAAAACAAGAAACTCAAAGACACACTCAAACACCAACTCTACACACTGAGGGGTGAGATTCTGTTTTAAAATCAAAGCATATTTCACCATGTATAATGCACAGCAGTGGAGTGAAAAATGAACCAAAACCCTAAATGAAAGCTAAAACATGTCGCATTCAAACAGCAGGATGAAAGGACTACATTAAAATCAAAATCAAGAATGGAAAGTGTAAGATCCAACACGGATTCTTGGCCGAATCTTTTTTCTTAGTGTCCTTGGCAATACGGTGGTGAAACAAATGAGTACTTTTTAAACACAGAGCCTCTTTATAATAGCTGAAATAGATTGCTCTCAAAGGAGACAAAAAACGCCACACTAATTACCCAGAAAAATATGATCAGTGAAGGGAGCTGCTCTGCTTTGGGCCCTTTCTGAATGAGTGTGTTACACTGTGGAGAGCATGCTTAATCACTGCTCACAGTGCCAGGCTGCACAGGAAGGTGAGCCAGGCTAATGGAGGGAGGTTCATCACTCAGATCACACTTAGTCTTGGGATGAGAGCAACAGGAAACGAAGGAGAAGACGCCACAAGGCCAAGAGATGATGAAGGGATTAGGAGGCACCCCCCATCCAGACAGGCACTGAGTCCAAAACTTTGTTGAGCCTGAATATGAAGAGCAGTGAAAGGCGAAGCAGCATCAGTGTCTTGACTTGTCGGTGAAATCTTTAGGGGCTGGGACAGGGTCTCCCGTGGCAAACAGGTCCTGGGTGATATAGTCAGTTCAAAAATCCAAATGAAAAGAAGAAAAACAGGTTGATAGGTCGCCTGGTATGGCACAGCCGGGGCCCCACCCTGGAGCCAGGCCTGGGGTCGGGGCTCTTATGAAAGCGCCTGGTGGCCGGGCCTTTGCCCACGGGGCTCAGCCTGAAGGGGCGACATGGGCCTGACCTCCAGTGGGAAATGTGTGAAAATAGAAATATGTTCTTCTGTCATCTTCTAGGCAACAACAGAAAATCTGTAAAGTTTCAATTAAACATTATTGTGTAGTTATTTCACTGGTCGACCCCCTCCAGATGAGATTGGGTCAAATGTGTCTCCTGAACTTAAATATGTCCGATCTTCTTCCTTCTGCTCTTCTTGTCTTAGCTTGGTTGAGTTATTGTCTCATTGTGGCGTATGGAGGAATGTCGTTCTCTCTCACTCATCTTCACCATGGTTTACCAGGAGCATCACCCTCACAAAACACACACACTCAACAGACTAACAGTGAATATCTGAGTCTGATGAGAACGGTCTGTGATGAATCTGTCAAGATAACCGTCATGCCTAAAAATGATCTAAGAAACAGTTTTACCATCATATTTATAACGTGTATGATTCACAAGTTAACCAGAAGAGTGACTTAAACAAAAAACTTAGTTTGAGGAGAATAGCTCAGTTCCTATTTGTTTTCTGTATATGTGGCACATTTAAGCATTTCCTTGTGTCCGCTGTATTTGCACTGCACAGAGCTCTCTGGATCAATCTGCTTCAGGCTTTCAAAAATAAATGTTAGCAACTTTTCTGCCCATGTAATGCAGAAAATCCGGAGAATTTAACACTGACATCTAACCTCGAAAGATGCTGAGATGAACTTTGCTTTGAGCTTTTTCACATTTCCAGCAGTTACTGAGCAATATTTTCATTCATTCCCAGTTCATTTGTGTCTCTGCAAGCTAAAACATCTCACTGTCTGAGGTCTGAAAGCCCACTGGGGAGAAGAGACGTCTCCTCCTGACATGAGAATGAGGCTGGTTTGGTTTTGCTGGAAAGACTAAACCTTTGCTGCGTATTGTGTTTGTTTTCAGGACAATGGTGCTTGGAGCCACTGAAAACAAGACTTTTTGAAAATGCTCAGGTGCTGTTGTGTAAAACGAGACTTCCTGGAAAAGCTCGAGGCCCGTCTTCTTGTTGACAGTGGAAATGCTGCTGCTGCACCAAGTATGTGAAAAATGGTGGTTCTGCACATGTTCAGTAAATCAGAACAATGTTTTCCTCCAGAGTCTCATGACTCCCAGTTCAGACTCTCCTGGTTCTGGTCTAGTGTTTACAGTGTGTTGTTCTCCGTGTTCTCCATTGTTAATGTTTAGAGTGTATTGTTCTCTGCAGGATGTGTGTGTGTGTGTGTGTGTGTGTGTGTGTGTGTGTGTGTGTGTGGGTGTGTGTAGTTTCACCCCACATCATTTTCAGATTGCTGCTTTTGTAAAATAAAAATTTTTCTTGAAACTGAAACTCAAAAATGACGCCTTTTCGTATGAAAACAGGGTCAAACTGTTCAGTCACCAGTCAGTAAAAATGTGATTTGAAAAAAAAAACACAAAATGGACATAAGCCAACATCCTGTTTTTTTCTTTTATTTTAATCCTTGCTATATTTCAGTCAACACTCTTATCTGTGTTTTTCTTTAGACTTTCCTTCACGACAGTTTTAAAATGAACCCAAAACATTTGTTCCCAGAAATTGCCCCGCAAATGTCAAACTTATCTGTCAAAGGAATGTTTGCGCTGCCTTTACGGAACATAAATGATGGTCATTGCATTTCTGAATGTCACAAACACGCAATCATGAGGCACAGTTTTATCGCTGAGCACTTCAGGGAGTCATTCGGCGGCGGTGGAGAGTCATGACGATGGGCCCGATACTGAGCTCCACAACAGGTTTGCACTAACTGCTCTGATTTAATAGCTGCAGCTCCATCTCTCAGTCTCTGTTTGATGGATCTTTATGTATGTCTGTGCATACTATGTGACACAGAACTGTATTTACTGGTTAATAAAATCACAATGTCTTCATAAAAATTGGGCTGAGGAAATAGAAAGTAATCTACAAAGGCCATGGTGTGTAAAATTGGATTTTCCATAGGAGCCACAGAGAGGAACAGTTGTCGATAGAGGTGGATGCACACTAGTGTGTTTATCATTTTGGCTTTCTAATGCAGGGCAAAAAAAAATTCATGAAGAATAATAGGCCTATATACTTTGTCATTTGCATCCATTGTTTAGAGATCATAGTTATTGGACAAGATACCACCAATACAATAACCCATTTGTCTGACTCAGCATTTCCCTGCAATACAAATGAGCACATTAATCCTCAACAAATGTGCCATAGTAGGAATCACAGAGTAGACCTGTCCCAAATAAATGTGTATTTCACACTACATTACCGTTACATTAATGTAACACCTATTTGTTTCTTTGTGGGATCAAAGACTACAGGGAAACTTGGGCGTGAACAAAAGATCTGACCACAACAGGACCCACTTTCATCACGAGGGAAGAGTTTGTTTACTTTTTATTGCAATACAACAACATGGTCTGGACAAGATATGTACTGTATAGTCAATGATGGGCAGTAGCGCGCTACAAGTAGTGACGCTTAGTAGCTTTAGTTACATTTGTCTGTAGCGAGGCGGCAGCGCCGCGCCATCTGAGTCAAGTAGCTGTTTCTGTAACGAAGCTATTTTTAGAGCCAGCAGCGACGGAAGCTACACGCTACTGTCTCGAGTGTCCAGAAGAAGTCGGCTGAATAAAGTTTTGTGTGTGGGGGAAAAAAAATCTACGGTGACTGGTTGATTTGCATATGGCGACTCACAGTTGGGTAATGTTACCCAATCAGAGGCAAGATAAGGCGGGTCATGCCACTCCAACCAGGAAGCAGAGTCCTACACCCATATTACCAAACGCACATGTGAAACGACGACGAGTGAAGACAAAACAAGCAAAAGGGACGGAAGATAACGGATATACGGGATAACGGCGGAGGCAGAAAGCACTTGTCCCTCTGCTGACAGGAGGCTTGCTGAATAGTTTGCAGATTGTTTTTTAATAAACAATCAAACTGCGTATTTTTCAACTGCCTATTTGTTTGGTTGTATATAAAAAAAAAGGAGTGGGACTGTAGCGTGTTACTTCTGCACTGTAGCTCCTAGCTTAACTTGCTACATTTCCCAAGGAGCTTGCCCATCACTGTCGTCGTGGTCTCCACTATCGCCCCTCATGCTTTTTCAACATGTGTCAGATCAATAAACCGATTTTAAACTGACTGAGGCCAGGAAAACATGGAAAAAGGTGACAGAGTCAGGTTGACCATTGTGAAGCATCAGCTCCTCTTCTGAAGGCAGTGTGTGAACATCTGGGTCGTGATGAGAGGAGGGTGGTCTCATCGATCAGATCAGCTTTAAGTCCAGTTCTAACCTTCTGCGGCTTGATTTTATGTCAGAGGTAGAAAGTCTTGGACATGGCAGATTGAGAGTTTAGAGGTTCCTAATAATGTATCAATCACAAACGTTCCCCCATGGAGCTTTGTTTCTCCGAGGCAGTAATGTTCTGGTAAAGATGATATTTGCTGCCAAGTGCCCTGATAAGAGGAGTGAGCTGTTTTGACCCCTCGGTTGTCTGATTGAGGGCAGAGAACAACGCAGCGCCCGGGGTGAGAGTCTGCTGTTTAAATGTATGAGAGCCAACGCAAAAGACTGTCTGCAGACTGAACTACAAAACCGTTAGGAGAGAACCAGGGAGGGCTGAGAGCTTCTGTGTGTGTGTGTGTGTGTGTGTGTGTGTGTGTGTGTGTGTGTGTGTCTGTGTGTGTGTGTGTGGTACCCTCTGCGATGTATGACTTGACCTGAGTTCCTTAATTTTCCCACTTCGTTCCTGATGGAACATTTCCACCAGGCCTCGCCGTCTGACCCTGTTTGTGCAGTGTCTTTTACCTCGCCCCTCTCTCCTCCAGTCCTGACATCCTCCTCCACCTTTTCGCTGCATCCTTGGAGGCACTTGGACACACTACCCTGACTTGAGGACTGTCCTTAACTTCCACAGTGGCGCAGTGGCGATGTCCGTTTTGGTCTCTGTAATATGCATGTTTTCCAGGAGCAGGTCATCAGCTCACCACCAAACCCCCAGCCTGAAGGAGCAGAGGACCACTCCTCGTCCGGTCTTTACCCTTCAACCCCTTCGACACCAGGGGTATAAAACTCCTACAGCTCTCGTCGTCCAAGAAACACACAAACTGTCCCTCCACCATTGGGGGACGGATGACTTGGGCTCGCTGGCAGATCGTTTGTCCTCGTGTGTTTGTCCCTCTGCGTTCTCCCTGCGCTTGAATAATTATCTGTTTACACCGTTCCCTGCTTTCCACCCTACATTTGGTGGGATTGATTCCAGCCCCAACTCAATCACCACTGAGAGAATACAGGTTCCAAAGGTGGATCGGCAGAAGGATCTGCTGTTCCAGGAATCTCATCTTCACCCACAGCTCCCGTCAATAAGTGGTGAACCAGTGGTTGTGGTTCATCAATGAAACGAGGCCAGCTGGGTGAGATTCACCCCTGGGGGAAGCTTGTACTGCATGGTATTGACCCATTTTTTTGTTCCCTACTTCATTCTTACTCTGTTTCTGTTGTTAGTCTTACACTGGATGGGATAATTTGTCTTAAATTGATTTTTTTTTTTTTTTTTGTCTGCTTGTTATTTCCCATACGGAGAAAGTTTAGGAGAAACAGATCTGAATGTGGACATCCCCAAATCAGAATTTGATTTATTTCTGATGAGACTAGAAAAGAGCAGCAGTGTTTTTCTTAGTGTCTGCGATGAGATGGGGGGGAGGAGATTTCATCTCTCAGATGGACTAACTGGTGACACCTCAGGCCTGGCGTCAAGGAGCCGAACAAAACACATTTTTGCTTTTGGACGACGGCAGGTGACAGAATAAATCCAGTTCTGTTTATGACTAAAAATGACCACATCCTCTGTCTGATAACGTTGTAAACCAGAAGTGTCAACAGATTTTAGTTCAGGTTCAACATTCACACCAGCTTTATGTTATATTATTATTATTATTTTTATTATTGTTGTTATATGGACAGACCACCAAGTTCAACTGATATTAGGGTGACTGTCATCTCTTAAACTATCAAGTCCAGGAGACTATAGACTGGGACCAGGACCAGAAGAATCCAGAGGTAGGAGGAAAACTTATTTCCTGTCCGTCTACTGAGCATGTGCAGTAGCAGCATTTCTGTCGTCTGCAGGGAGATGGAACCCAAGCGTTTTCAAAAAGTTTTCAGTGACTCTGAGCGCAAGTTTCACGTGAACCAACCCCAGAAATGCTCCGACAGTATCCCGTCATGTAAACGGGGCCTTAAAGGGCAACTCCGGTTTTTTGCCACCTGGACCTTATTTATAGGTGTGTCATCCTCATATACTCACTCAGACAAACATGGTACAGACTCTGACTCTGAGTCGACTCTGAGTCGGCCTGGCTGTCACGGCGCCCGGGCGTCTGACTCGCCGGGAGGCTGCGGGCTGCAGGGCGCTCCTGGAAGTCTCTCCTCACCGAGAGTCTCTGGAGGTCTCCAAGCCGGGCGAGGAGCGCTGTGGGCGGGCCGCGGGGGGGCTGACGGGAGAGGCTCCAGCATCCGAGCTAATTGTGGCTAAGTTAGCACGGTGTCAGAGAAGAGCCAAGCGCAGCAGATCCCATCAGAGCAGAGTAGAGCCGACTCAGAGTGCCTCTCTGCTGGGGAGAGGAGCTCCTACGTTCCCATCCGAGCTAATTGTGGCTAAGTTAGCGAAAACTGTCAGCTGACCCACCTGAAGACGGTAGACGAGCTGACTTTATGATAACACTGGCGATGGATGAAGAAATATAGAGGAAATGAGCGATTTTGCAGAGATTATGTCCCGCACTGAAGCTCCCTTGCCGTGGCCCCCGCTAAATCGGCTGGATCTAAATAACTTCTGAAGGACTCCGAGCTGCACGATGTCTGTCTGAGTGAGTATATGAGGATGACACACCTAGAAATAAGGTCCAGGTGGCAAAAAACCGGAGTTGCCCTTTAAACACTTCTCATCGTCCAGCACTCACACCTCCTGTGAGATCTGTCAACTGAATTATAAATGCACGTGGCAGTAAGTAACAAATCTGTGTACCTGAGAAATGAGATGCATATAGTCAGGTGTTCTGTGCTGATACGCAGAAGATAGTTTTGTGACACAGGATGAGGGTCTGGTGGTCCTGGTGGCGCTGGCGCTTGGCTGGTCGATGTGTCGTGCAGAACGCTGCTTCCCGGTTAATTCCCTGTGACGTCAAATTCAAACCCGTCTATTCATCCTGCTCCAGTTTCTTTTCCTGAAAGCGTGCCGTGCCAGAATTGCTCTCGTGCATCTGGTCACCAAAAATGAGTTGGCTCCACCCTGGCGCCCTTGGGCCTGCAGTTTTAGTGAAATCAAGCTCAAATGAAGGCAGAGAGGAGATAAAAGCCTTCTCTCTGGTGTAACTCATCGATCATGGTGACAATTTGCTTTGTGCTCACCCTTCAGCCGCCCTCCCACGCCGGCCTTGCTGCTGCTGATGGGGTCTCGGCGTGCGGACACAATGAAGACAGCTTTTTGAACTGTGAGATGTGGGGAGAGCGAGGCCGCCGCTTGTCTGCTTGTTCAACCAGATGCCCTCGCTGTCTCATCAAATTGTAATTATCGTGACAAAATATCAAACCAAGGTCTGCCTTCAGAGGATCATGTTGCCTTAAAATAAAAACACTTGACACAAACGGTATCTGTGATTCAGGGGAAAGTAAATACTGGGACTTAACAGCGTAATAACAAATAGCATGTGTCCTGTTGACCTTTTTCAGTGCTGACTGCAGTACCTGACACCCTCCGAGCAGAGAGTGATCAAGTCAAAGTTTTCTTTTTTCATCAGTCTGTGAAGCCAGTGTGTTAACGTCCCAGTGGATCGCTGTTGTTCCAGTAAGGCTGTTCATGACTCGCTGTCAGAATCACCATGAGACTGCAGGCTGAAACTCCGGACACAAACTCATGATTTGCATGACATCGGAGCATTTTAAACATTCTTTTTATTTTCAAAATGACTGTGTGCTCCAGAGTTGACTGACAGGGTTTTTTTTTTTTTTTTTTCCCCATGATCACAAAAGCCTATTCCTTCAACGAGTGGCCTAATTACCATGTAATCTCAGTCTTTTGTGCCGGGGCAAAGGATCAAACATCCACCATTAAAGCAGACCTCTGCGAGCCATGTCTCCACTTTAGTCCTGCAAACCGTGTTCTTCTGGCTCGCTGCGGTACGAACAATGTGCCAGTCTGAATCCTGCCAGAAATGATCTCAGAGCGTTTCTGCTGCATCGTCCTTGAGACGGCATTCAAGAAAACCGCAGCCCTTCTAATGTCAGTCTCAGCTACAGTCTTTCTGACAACAGTCTGCAACTTCAAGAACGATCTGAAGCGGGGAGACGCCACAGCCGCGGGGGTTTGACCTGCTGTTGAGGTCATGAGGCAAGAAAACAACAACAGCAAAGATCTGCTGCGAAGGTTAAGACATTCATGAATGGATGAATCCACATGCTGACAGAGAATCGCCAGAAAGTCCAGGACCAGTGCTGCAGAAAACGCGATCGGCTGAGTTTGTGCTGTGATGATCATCGTGTGTCGCTTCAGATGAAATTAAGAATATAGTTGCATTTTCATGATAAGTTGCTGTGGAAACACGAAAGACAAACACGACGGAGGGATCTGCGGCGCACCTGGTGCGAAGTCTTTGTTGGTTCCACATCGACGCAGCTGTCGCTTTGCCACCCAGTGCCAAAACACAATTCAAACAGAAAATGTGCCTTCACTCCAGTAAAATGAGGTAAAAACTGTCGTTCTGAACGCCACAGACATGTCGAGGGATGCTTTCTTTCACTGTGAGTAGAGTCTAAGTTTAAGAAGACATCATCTGAAATCATGGAAATGTCGTCATTATTTCAGTTCATTCATAATTTATATTATACAGTTTCACTAATAAAACAAAAAAGTGAGTCCCGATACGAGTACTTTGATTTAATTCATTCATATTGTGTGAAAGCCATGTGCTTCCTTACACCACCTCCACACAGGCTCTGTTCCGACGCTACGTCACCTCCGACAGCCCAGACGGCTCCAGTGTACGACTGTTTGTTTCTCCTCATCTTGACATTTTGACAGATCATTTCTGCCGTTCCCAATAATTTTAAAGAATCTTCAAACCGCAGACATCACTCATGCGTGCCTGCGAGCGGCACTGCTGACGGATGCCTCGTCGGGTTGCATCGTTTGAGAACCGATATCTGTTTTGGTCAGCTGGTTCTTCAGACCATTGGTACTTTTAATGAAGCACTGCACGGGGACACCGGCAATATTCTGATGTACCGACGTGTCAAGATGCAGTTACAAATAAGGTGGGGAAAAAAAAAATCAGCTATTGAGTAAAATGTGCACTGACGGAGACAACTGAAGGAAAATAATCAATATGTTGCCTCTTATACATACAGTTCATGTTCAGCATATATTCAAAAATTTCCATTAGTCCAAATGAAACAACAATGGACGACCTCTCTTTTCCTTTTAATTCTCCCCAAAAAAGACATGCCATGTTTTTTTCTCTTTTTGTTCAAATAAGATTTTGAGGCATTTTTTTATTATTATTTTTTTGCACAAGAGTAATGCATTTTTGAGCAACGGGCTGCCTCTCTACTTCTTTTATTGAAGCATTTTCAGAGGTTTTACTGATGTTTATGTAAGTTTGGGTATTTTTGCAGAATCTCCAAGAGACCAGGTAGGGCCTCGTCTTTTTGGGTGTTACGGTCTGTAGTGAGGCTCAGACGCAGACAGCAAGATGGAGGCAGGTCTGAAGAGTGCAGGAACAGTTTATTCTGGGGGGGGGGTCAGGAAGCGGCGAGTCCAGGCGGCTGGTCCGAGGGGGCACTGTCCGAATAGTCGGTGGCGAGCTTCGGTCTTGGCGTCCTGGCTCTGCGTCCCGAGACAGTCTTGGGCAGGTGGGCGGCTGGAGAGGCCGAGTGCTGCGGCAGGCTGATCGGAACTCCAACTGCAAACAAAGGAAGACTTGGTCAGCTTGAGAAGCTATGAAGCTGAATGTGCTACACACGGGCGTAGATGTTACGATCCAGCGCTGACTCTCAGCCTGGGCGTCGCTTAAATAGTGCCAGTGCCCCAAGCAGCTGAAAGTCATCCCGCTGACGAGCTGAACCTCTGCTGCAGCAAGCCTCCTCTCCAGCTCCACCCACCTGAAAAACACACACAAGAACCTGCACAGCGCCACTAGGAGGCCGCTGCTGTGCGGGTCCTGACAGTACCCCTCCCCCTACGTGGGCCTCCAGGCACACGCGGCAACCGATCAGGGTGGCGGCGATGAAACTCCCGTATAAGATCCGGGTCCTCAATACGCCCCCGAGGAACCCAGGAGCGCTCCTCTGGACCATAACCCTCCCAATCCACGAGGTACTGGACACCCCGGCCCCAGCGACGAACGTCCACAAGCCGCCGCACCGAATACACAAGACCTCCATCCAGCATCCTGGGCGGAGGCGGGAGACGGACGGGGGGGGCCAGGTCACTCTCACTCACAGGCTTGATCTGAGAAACATGGAAGGTGGGGTGAATGCGCATGGAGGAAGGGAGCTTGAGGCGCACCGCACTGGGGTTGATGATCCGGTCCACTTCAAAAGGTCCCACATAGCGAGGAGCTAGCTTCTTGGATTCCACTTTGAGAGGGAGGTCCTTGGCCCTCAACCAAACCCTCTGCCCAGGAGAGTAGCAGGGAGCGGGGGTGCGCTTGCGGTTGGCCTGCTGCTCCATTTGCCGCGAAGACCTGAGCAGCGCAGCCCGCGCCCTCTTCCAAACCCGTTCACATCGCCTCATGGCAACCTGGACCGAGGGCACAGCCAACTCCCGTTCCTGGGACGGGAATAAAGGAGGCTGGTACCCCAGAGAGCACTGAAACGGAGACAGGCCAGAAGAAGAGCAGACCAATGAATTATGGGCGTACTCCACCCAAGGAAGGTGAGCACTCCAGGCCAAAGGATCCTCCGCCGTCGCACACCGGAGCAGGGTCTCCATCTCCTGATTTAAACGTTCAGTCTGGCCATTAGACTGGGGATGAAACCCGGAGGAAAGACTCACGGTGGCCCCCAGAGCAGCACAAAATGCCCTCCAAACGTCCGACGTGAACTGGGGTCCCCGGTCAGACACGATGTCAGCGGGAATGCCATGCACGCGGACCACCTCAGAGACAAGCAGGTCAGCCGTCTCCCTGGCTGAGGGGAGCTTGTCGAGGGGGACAAAGTGGGCGGCCTTAGAGAACCTGTCCACTATGGACAGGATCACGGTCTTGCCACTGGAGGGGGGCAGGCCTGTGACAAAATCAAGCGCAATATGAGACCACGGCCGACTGGGTACCGGCAAGGGCTGAAGCAGACCAGAACTGGGCCGATTAGAAGTCTTGTTCCGAGCGCAGACCACACAGGCAGCCACAAACTCCCGCGTGTCCTTGTTTATGGAGGGCCACCAGAACCGCTGTCGCAGCACCTCCAACGTTCGAGTAACGCCAGGGTGGCAGAACAGCCGAGA
Organism: Salarias fasciatus; assembly: GCF_902148845.1. Classification (NCBI taxonomy): domain Eukaryota; kingdom Metazoa; phylum Chordata; class Actinopteri; order Blenniiformes; family Blenniidae; genus Salarias; species Salarias fasciatus. The sequence continues at coordinate 2,482,760 of NC_043745.1, forward strand.
CGAATGTCCCCACTGCAGGACCTGAGATCGGACAGAAGTGGGCACAAACAAGCGGTTAGCGGGTCCGTTACCTGGGCCGGGCTCCTGCAGTTGGGCCCGTCGAACTAGGGACTCCACCTCCCAAGAGAGCGATGCCGCAGTGCAGGACCGGGGTAGTATAGGTTCATTCTCAGAGACGGCGTCCTCAGTGGTGTACTGTCTGGACAAGGCGTCGGGCTTGATGTTACGGGAACCCGGACGGTAAGTCAGCGTAAAGTTGAAGCGCCCAAAAAACAACGCCCAGCGGGCCTGGCGGGAGTTCAGCCGTTTCGCAGAGCGTACATACTCCAGATTCTTATGGTCCGTCCAAACAATGAAAGGTTGCTCTGCCCCCTCCAACCAGTGTCTCCACTCCTCCAAAGCCAACTTGACTGCCAACAGCTCACGATTCCCGATGTCATAATTCCGTTCCGCTGGAGTGAGACGGCGAGAGAAAAAGGCACAGGGATGGAGCTTATTATCAGATACAGCTCGCTGAGAGAGAACAGCCCCCACACCAGAGTCAGAGGCATCCACCTCCACCACAAACTGGAGGCTAGTGTCTGGTTGAATGGAAATAGGTGCCGAGGTGAACCGGGCCTTGAGTTCCTGGAAGGCCTTGGAGGCCTCGGGAGTCCAAGTAAACGGCCGTGAAGTGGAAGTGAGAGCTGTTAGAGGAGCAGCGACCTTACTGTAATCCCTGATGAACCGACGGTAAAAGTTAGCGAACCCAAGGAAACGTTGGAGCTGCTTCCGATCCACCGGTCGGGGCCACTCCTGTACAGCCGTCAGCTTGGAGGGATCCATGCGCGTCTCTCCCCGCGAGATGATATAGCCAAGGAAAGACACAGTGGACCTGTGAAACTCGCATTTCTCCGCCTTGACATACAGGTGATTCTTGAGGAGTCGTTCCAGGACCAGGCGAACGTGCTGGGTGTGTTCCTCCATGCTGCGGGAATAGATCAGGACATCATCTATGTAGACAAACACAAAGCGATCAATGAAATCCCTCAGAACATCATTCATGAGATTCTGGAACACTGCCGGGGCGTTTGTAAGTCCGAACGGCATAACCAGGTATTCGAAGTGACCCAGTGGTGTGTTGAAGGCCGTCTTCCATTCATCTCCCTCCCGGACACGGACCAGATGATAGGCATTGCGTAGATCAAGCTTGGAGAACACCGTGGCACCGTGGAGGGGGAGGAAGGCGGAGCTGAGCAGAGGTAAGGGGTAGCGGTTTCTAACCGTTATGGTATTAAGTCCCCTAAAGTCAATGCAAGGTCTGAGCGAACCGTCCTTCTTACTCACGAAGAAAAACCCTGCACCAACCGGAGACGAGGACGGGCGTATTATGCCAGCTGCCAGGGACTCACGAATGTAGGTCTCCATGGCAGCACGCTCGGGTCGGGACAGGTTATACAGCCGGCTGCGGGGCAGAGTAGCTCCTGGAAGCAGATCAATAGGGCAGTCATAAGGACGGTGTGGCGGCAGCGAAAGGGCCTCACTCTTACTGAAAACCTGAGCCAAGTCGTGGTAATCCTCGGGAACTGCTGACAGGTCGACCGGCTCAGGGGGAGGAGACTGCGGAGACACAACAGGGGTGAGCGCCGAGCGTAAACAGTTATTCAAACAGAACGGGCTCCAGGAATTAATCTCCTCCTTAATCCAGTCGATTTGGGGATTGTGTTTATGCAGCCAAGGAAAACCCAGCACCAACGGCGGCTGCGAATGATCAATGAGGTGGAAGGTTAGGGTCTCCTGATGGTTCCCAGCAAGCACCAAAACCACCGGACAGGTCTTATGACTGACCTGAGCAAGGTGGAGACCGTTCAGTGACCTCACAGCTAGCTCAGACTCAAGCTGAACGAAAGGAATGTTTAGCTGACGAGCTAGCTGGATATCCATGAAACTCTCTTCTGCGCCCGAATCCACCAAAGCCTCCACAGGAATGGATTGAGAGTGAAAGCAGAGAGTGCCGGTTACCTGAAGGCGTTGAGGGGACTTGAAGGAGGTTCGGCTCACCCGCAGCCCCTCGTCTACTGGGGAGCCTGGTCTTTTAACGGCCACTTGGAGCAGTCGGCGAAGTAATGTCCAACCCCACCGCAAAAGAGGCATGCATTTGCGGCCCGGCGCTGCCTCCTCCTCTCTTGAGATGACATCTGGGCCTGGCCGATCTGCATGGGCTCCGGATCCTGAGGCACAGACGAAGCCTCTGCTCCCGCCGGCCGAGACGAAGCCGGAACTACGGGTGCCGGGAAGCGAAGTGAGCGCGCACGCCGGCGCTCCCTAATACGATTGTCAATGCTGATGCATAGAAAAATAAGGCTCTCCAAATCTGGTGGTCGTTCTCGGGTGGCCAGTTCATCCTGTAAATGGTCCTGCAGACTTCGTAAGAAGACGCACTGAAGAGCGCTGTCGTTCCACCCGCTCCGCGCAGCTAAGGTCCGGAACTCAATGGCGAATTCGGCCACACTGCGGCCTCCCTGACGGATTATCGTTAGCCGGTCGCCAGCGTCCCTGCCCCTCACCGGGTGATCAAAATTTCTCCTCATCTCCTCCGTGAAGGCCTGATAGGACTGACATACTGGCGATTGACTGTCCCACAAGGCTGTTCCCCAGGCCTTCGCCGGGCCGGAGAGGAGGCCGATCAGGTAGGCTATACGGGACCGGTCGGTGGGGTAGGATAGTGGCTGCAGCTCAAAAACCAGCGAAACCTGGGTGAGGAAGGCCTGGCAGGAACCAAGATCTCCAGCGTAGCGCTCCGGTGTAGGCGCGTTCGGCTCCCGAGGAGGAACCGCCACCTGTGGAGATGGAGCCGGGCCCGTGGGGCCCACAGCGGGACCTGCTGGCGGGGACGACAGGTGGGTGGTAATCTTTGTAATTTGGTCAGACAGACGGGAGACCTGCTCAAATAATGTTCCCAGAACCTTATCATGGTCGGCCACCTTCGAAACCAGGTTCTGCTGAGCGGCGGCTCCTTGCTCCCTCCCGGGGTTGCGGTCTGCTGAGCTCATCGTCTGGCTGGATCGTACTGTTACGGTCTGTAGTGAGGCTCAGACGCAGACAGCAAGATGGAGGCAGGTCTGAAGAGTGCAGGAACAGTTTATTCTGGGGGGGGGTCAGGAAGCGGCGAGTCCAGGCGGCTGGTCCGAGGGGGCACTGTCCGAATAGTCGGTGGCGAGCTTCGGTCTTGGCGTCCTGGCTCTGCGTCCCGAGACAGTCTTGGGCAGGTGGGCGGCTGGAGAGGCCGAGTGCTGCGGCAGGCTGATCGGAACTCCAACTGCAAACAAAGGAAGACTTGGTCAGCTTGAGAAGCTATGAAGCTGAATGTGCTACACACGTGACACACGGGCGTAGATGTTACGATCCAGCGCTGACTCTCAGCCTGGGCGTCGCTTAAATAGTGCCAGTGCCCCAAGCAGCTGAAAGTCATCCCGCTGACGAGCTGAACCTCTGCTGCAGCAAGCCTCCTCTCCAGCTCCACCCACCTGAAAAACACACACAAGAACCTGCACAGCGCCACTAGGAGGCCGCTGCTGTGCGGGTCCTGACATTGGGTTTCTCAATACTGTCGCCGTACTGAATCATCTAACATCAGAAAGCAACCTGCTGAAAGCTCCTCAGGCAGAATAGGGAAGAGAAACCTGCAGAACCAGATGAGGAGGAGAAATGTGGAGAACCAGGCTCAGAGGAGGAGGCTTTCTGCTGTTCTGGTTGGGGTTATATATATATATTTAGCGCCAAACATCTTCCCCCAGAATGCTCCTGTGCGTGGACCATGTGAGGGTTTCGTTGCGCCGTTCCCCTCCAGCAGACGGGGACAGCAGAGGCTGCGGGAGCTGATAGATAACATGTCTTTGCTGACGCCCGCAATGCCGAGCCATATAATTTGACATACAGAGTTCAGTGGGCTGTGTTGACAGTGAGTTTATGGGCGGTAATAAAACATTAATGTCTTTGTCAACCATTTCTCTTGACACCAAAATCCAGAGCAGCGCTGGAACCGGAGTGCGCGGCAGCCCTTGTCACGCTTCGTTGTTTAACTAGGAAAAAAAGAAAAAAAAATCAGCTAACATCGCAAGAAGGTTATTTATCTTGGCTAGCCACCGCCCCGGGCTACAGAACGGCAAAGCACTTAATAGCCAACAAGTGACATCTTTTTTCAAATGATTCAACAGTCATCTAAAAACAGAGCTGACCAGTAGCCCGTGGCTATAGTTAGCGTCGAGCCTGACTTATAGCATCATGTCACCGCGCCCGCACGGGGCAAACACGGGCTTGGCATAAATTAACGTCTCCAAAAATAACCACGGACGACTTCCTTTAAAACGAAGCAGGGCGAATGCGTCGGCCATGAAAAGTGCTCCGAGTGGTGTGAATTCATCCGTCGTAGTGAGCAGATCGATGGAACTCGACGCCATGCTTCTTCCGTCGGAGAGAGAGAAGTGTCTGGCCTGAAAGTCTGCGCGGAATAAAAACTGACGGCCAGTTTTAGACTAAAACACATCTGCTGTGAACGCTGCTGTGTGTGTGTGTGTGAGGTATATGGCTAGTGTCAATGTGTATGACTAACTATGCAATGCTTTATTAATGAGCCTCCTCCTTCAGTGCATTTTACTGTGAAATGGTGAAATATTAAAGAGTCTTCCTGGCCAGTTGGTTCAGAGCCTACTGACACAGTCCGCCACCGGGCAGAGGAGCCGCCATGACCCACTTCACGTTCCACAAGCACCAGGAACGTCAGAGGACCGGCACCCGTCCTGACCTGAGGACGCTGCTTTTCTGAAGGTTTGAGTGTGGATGCAGGGTCTGGATTCTGTGAATGAGGGTTTCTGTTCTTATCAGAGCTTCACTTTGATTTACTGCTTTGCTCTTTGAGGTTTAATTAAAACCAGCAAGCAGGAGACGCCCAGAAAAAAACAAGAAACACACACAAAAAACTGGTTGGAATGAAAACTTGACTTCAAACCGTGTTTGAAAACATCATTTGAATTCAAGCTGGATTCGACTGATGAGGTTAACTGAAAAAAAACCCCAAAGTCCCGAGTGATGGTAAAGAAGATTGTTACAGCTGTGGAATTGGAGAGAACAGAGTGTGAACACTGATTCACTGACAGGAGGGGATGGTGACTGAGGTTTTCACGAGAAAACGCCAAACTTTGAGTCAGAGACGCTGAGAAGATGGAACTTATGAAAAAACTCTGTGTCCATGGAAATGTAGGAAACGTCACTTTCTGAAAAAAGGCAGAAATGTTGCCTCTGCTCCTCCTCCTGGTCCTGCACTCTGCAGTTCTTCTGCATGTGTCATGACTCCCGGTCCTGACTCTCCTGGTCCTGGTCCAGGCTCTCCTGGTCCTGGTCCAGACTCTCCTGGTCCTGGTCCAGACTCTCCTGGTCCTGGTCTGGGCTCTCCTGGTCCTGGTCCAGACTCTCCTGGTCCTGGTCCAGACTCCCCTGGTCCTGGTCCAGACTCTCCTGGTCCTGGTCTGGGCTCTCCTGGTCCTGGTCCAGACTCTCCTGGTCCTGGTCCAGACTCCCCTGGTCCTGGTCCAGACTCTCCTGGTCCTGGTCTGGGCTCTCCTGGTCCTGGTCCAGACTCCCCTGGTCCTGGTCCAGACTCTCCTGGTCCTGGTCTGGGCTCTCCTGGTCCTGGTCTGGGCTCTCCTGGTCCTGGTCCAGACTCTCCTGGTCCTGGTCTGGGCTCTCCTGGTCCTGGTCCAGACTCTCCTGGTCCTGGTCCAGACTCTCCTGGTCCTGGTCTGAGCTCTTCTGGTCCTGGTCCAGACTCTCCTGGTCCTGGTCCAGACTCTCCTAGTCCTGGTCCAGACTCTCCTGGTCCTTGTCTGGGCTCTCCTGGTCCTGGTCCAGACTCTCCTGGTCCTGGTCTGGGCTCTCCTGGTCCTGGTCTGGGCTCTCCTGGTCCTGGTCCAGACTCTCCTGGTCCTGGTCTGGGCTCTCCTGGTCCTGGTCCAGACTCTCCTGGTCCTGGTGTGTGGTTTCATCACTCAAACAATCAACAGCACCAACTAGTGGAGCGACATGTAAACTACATGTGTTTTCAGAATATCGCAGTATAAATATGAGACTGAAACACAAGAAATGTTTTCACTTCACTTTCGATCGGATGACACACACTATTTGCGAGTTTGCCTCCACGAATGTGGAATATCAAGTGTGTGTTTCGGCTTACGTGAAATAGTGGGAGGAGTTTATGCTAATGTGGGAATCAGAGACGATCAGTCCACAAGCAGGCCAACACCGGAGTCGACCACCTCCCAAAAAACAAAATATCATTTCAATGCTTGTGTTTGTGCATGATGTCCCTCAGAGTCATTCTGAGTAAGAACACATGGAAACTGGAAGTGAACTCAGTCAACATGTAATTTATCACAGTCTGTGCAGGATTTCAGGAAATCAGGTGCCAAGTGTTCAGTGTCAATGTTAAACCCTTCAGCCAGACTTACCGTGTTATTTTTATACTGCATTGCATTATCAGAGTAAACACATATGCTGCAGCCCTTCACTTCCACAGCAACACATACAGCACAGTCGTTTCAAGACACTTTTACAGAGAAAACAAAAATTAAGTAGAAGTACAAGAAGTAGGAAGGAGAAACTCCCTTTAACAGGAAGAAGCTATGTATATCCCTTTCAGCAATATGTTGTTGTGGGATGAGGATGAAGGGTTGGGAAATAATTAAGCACTGAATGAAAAAAAAAAAAACCCTTCACAGTCATAATTACTGACAGGAAAATGAAGGAAAGAAAAGCCTCTTTGGTCAAATGTGTCAAAACAGAAAGTGAGGAGGTGCTGAGGGTCACCTGGAAGGTCAGCAGACTCAATGAAGGAGCAGGAGCAGCGAGTTAATTCATGCTGCTCAGTGGAACAATGGAGGAAGAGGGAGCAGCTGTCAGCAGGGACACAGGAAGTTACAGTTCAAACAGCATGAAGTGCCTCGCTTCTTTCTCAACTAACAGTTTAATGGAACCTATTAGAGAAAACTCAAAGTCTCAGACCCATGGAGTTCGTAGGAAGCTGCTGTCAGACAATAATTTCAGCTGTGTGAACTTTGTTTTTCATCATTTTGCTTTAAGATAATATCTGTTGAAAATACAGTGAAGAGCTCATCGATGTCACAAGGATTGAATAATTGTTTTCACATTCTGAAAAGAATATATAGTTATATGTTTTTATAATGACATTTTTCAGCCTCGTTTGTACATTTTCAGGTGAAAATGCAACACTTTTGATGTCTCAAGGGTCTGTTCACAACAACACGGTGCTCTGAGCCACTAAAAATGCACCTTTTTGAGAACGTGTCGACATGGCTGTGTGTAAATGGGGAAAACAGACAGTCGTCGTCTGTCTCCGAGCAGACCGCTGCTCGTGTGCATCACGGCTGTAGGGAATCGTTCTTCTGCTCAGCAGGAGGTGAACATGCGGAGTCAGCCCGGTTTACATGAAGACGCTCCGAGTGGAAACATTGACTTTGTGCTTCTGTTTCAGAAAAGTTTTGAATTTACACTTTTAACATTTTGAAAGTTATGTCTGGATACACGATTTTCTTTTTTCAGCGTGAGAAATACAATGTGTGGCGTGAGTGCGTGACAAAAGACTGGAATGCGTGAGACTTGAGAGCTTTGCGGTTTGCGTGGGGCCGACTCGGCTAAGGCCTGACTTAGCTCGGGGCTGAGTTGTTAGCTTGAGTCCGACTTGACTGTAAACCGCCTCTCTGGGTGTTATTATTGGACCACCCTCTGCTACATGTAGGCAAACTGAAAGCCCGATGTTTTTGTGAGATCGTATTAATCATCGTGTCTTATTCCGGATTTCGATCATTCAGACCCGTGCTAACCTCAACACACACAACTACATTTAAAACAAAAACGTTCAGCAAAGTGAACTAGTGTGATTTGAACACTGTACTTGACAGAGGGTGAAGAACAGGTCTTCTGCATTTTCATGAGTTTAGAGACTCCTGAAGTCCAGCACGTCACCACACTGCTTCCGATAACTATTTCTGACATTCACCGACTGACCATCGTTTGTTTGAAAGAAACAGAAAGAAGACGACGAACTGGAGCTGGAATCAATGGATGAGCATTAAATAGTGATTCATAGTGATTAAAACAGAGTAAAGTAATTCAGCTGGATGGAGTCAGTGTGTTCCTGAGGAGAGAACAGCGCTCACACACAGCTGGTGGAGGCACACCCTCACAGAAACGGCGTGGAGAGACGAATGAAGCCGCTCTCACCGTGTGCCGACACACACGTGGACGCAGTCTGTATTCCTGCCGAAGAGTGATAAAAGAGAGACTTTTGTTGAAGTCCTCAGACTCACACTGTACAGATGAGAGGCCCCCTGTCACAGAAGGTGGACCACCCAGAGGCTTTCACTCAGAATTATGCATCAGTGCCTGCAGAGATCGGCTGGGAGGAAAGTACCCATGTATGTTTTTCAGACTGGCATTGTAGAGAACTGCAATTCCCTTTCATCTGATTTCCTCACACACATTTGAATCCACTAATCAGGATTTATCTGCACCTGGTGGAGAGTGGATCTACTGGCACACTGACAAAAAGGCCGACTCCAAATGAGACTCAATAGCAGGTTGTTTGACTCACATCACCGGCCGGGTGCTTGGAAGTTGGAGACTTGTGTAAAATCAGCAGCGGCTTCAGATAATAAAGGCAGTGGTCCATGAAGCTTCATCTGCCCATCAGTACCCCACGCACACAGGGAGAACATGCAAACTACACACAAACGACACAGTTCTTCTCTGTGATGGCCAAAGCCCCTTGATGACCATGAAGGTAAAGCCATTCACTCACTTCCTTGTTGATTTACAGCCACATTTTACTTAATACAACAGTTATTTGCTTTAGAATTCATTTATTTTTCTGAGTGTTTAAATAAAGTGCACACATTTATACACTGATAGGCAGCCACATCACATTTTCTGTTTGTATTAACTGTGTTTTCTTTGTGTTACCTGCTGGTGGGAGGTTCCATCCTGGAGTGGCAAAAGCTGTGGCCAAGGACTGAAGACTCTTCATGCCAGAAACCACCTGATGAGCTGAACCATGTGCTGCCACGTCAGAGGGGGTTTGACTGGACTTAATTCCCCCCACTATTACCGTATTTTCGGCACTATAAGGCTCACTGGATTAATAGGCGCACAGTCAATGAATGGTTTTTATTAAAAAAAAAAATTCATACATGGGGCGCACCACATTTTAAGGCGCATAGGATGTATAGAATAGTATGAGAGAAATACATATTGGCAGTCTAGGTGGTTACATTCTCGGTTGAAATGTGTGAGTAAAGCGACATATCAGAGCGAGTTTGACTGAGGATCTCTCCTCTTCACGGATATGCAGCTCAGAGCGACCACGACTGGTCGAACTCGCTCGGTCACCGGGGTTCAACCAGCTGCCGTCTCCTGAGTTAAGTGTCCCACCGGCAGCTCAGCCGCAGCCGGCCGGCCGCTCCCGGCGTCCCGGCGGGTGAGCTGCCGGGCGGGGCCGGCCGTTCTCGGAGTTGCAGCGTGCAGGCTGCCGCCCAGCGTCCAGCCGCTCCTCACGTTGGCCGGCCGCGCAGCTGCGTGCCGTGCTCCGTTCTGTTTAAACTAGCTAGCTTAGCAGCTTAGCAAACAGGGGTTGTTTGCGCATATGATCAGGGTGATTACCGTAATTCCCGCAAAAAAGGCGCATCGAATTATAAGGCGCTCGGGTGGATTTTGAGAAAATTACAGGCTTTTACGTGCGCCTTATAGCAGTGGTGGGCCGTCAGGGCCTGCAAAGCCTTCTCTGCTGGCCTAAAAGGTATCTGAATTACAGACTGATGTAAATTATATTTTGTCCATGAATACTTACTAAATGATTCCAAACTGTATGTTCCGGTTCTTTTCATAGTTTTCCCGTGGTTGCGCTGCTTCCAAACATGTTTTTTTCATATTAAATCATTGAACCAATCAGATTTCAGGCATCATCTGTTGCTAGGGTAAAAAGAAATCTGCCTGAGGCCTTCGCTATCCATTCTGATAGCCCAGTAAAGTAAAGTGAAGCGTCAAACAGACAGTTACTTCAACCAATCAGATTTCGAGTTTGGCGACTCAGCGCCTTCTAGCTAGCTACACTAACAACAGCAGATCCAGGCCTTCTGGTTTACATTCACCAAGAGATACAGTAGGGGGCGGTATGCACCTAAGTTGTTGGTCGCCACCAGCAATTATTCCAAAGAAGCAGAAGAAGACCTGAAGAGAAATAAAGCTTATGCCAGAAATCCCACAGGGCAGCTGGACTTTCAGCCCTGGCTTTGATGGCAATGGAGAAGGATCTGCTGATTGAACTGAAACGCACGGATAATCTATATGACAGAGCAAATGAACTCTTTTTGAGGAAGGAAAGGAGGATGGATTTTGTTTACAAATAATTGGGATTTTGGTGAGTAAAATGTTCCTCTTTTCCTAAATAATATTGCTGTTTTATTAAGATGTTGATGCTCATTGTATGTGCACAGATGTAGTAGGAGACTTGTGCGCTTCAGCAAAGGTATTTATTCTGGCTGCACAAGTATCTATCTGCTGTGCAACAACCCTTTATATGCATATCTGTTTAATAAGATATTTTTTTTACAGACATAAAATAGTTATTGAGAGGTGGATTGGTTCAGGCGAATCTGTTCTGAAGGCCTTAGTGTGAAATGCACGGTCCGCCACTGCCTTATGCTACGTTCACACCGGACGCGTTGAAGGCGTCACGGGCGTCGCTTTTACATTCAAAGTCTACGGTGGACGAGCTTCAACGCACCTAACGCGCATCAGGCGCTTTTCGAGCGTCGCTTTCTGAGCGTTTCGAGCGTTGCCGACGCGCGCCATGCGCGTCACGCGTTGAAGGCGTCAACGCCTGAAGTTGGGAAAATTGAACTTTGGAAGCGTCAACGCCGAGCGTCATCCAATCACAGACGAGCACTCTGAGCGCTGACGCGGGCCAGAAGCTCGTCAAACTGGGCCCGGGAGAGGCGGAGGCTCGCCGGCGGGCCCGCCGCTGGGGTGACGCGCCGCACCGGGGGGCCGACTCGGTGCGACGCCCGGAGCGGGCCCGCTCCGTAGGACCGCTGGGTGAGACCGCGCGTCTCGGTCCTGCTGCGGGTCGCCGGGAAGCCGGTCGGAGAGGCGGGGGCGGCCGAAGGTGTGATCCGCGTCGCCCGCCGCCAAAGCCCGACCGAGCCTGGAGGCTGGGCTGCTGGGTCGGGGGAACAGCGCTGCGCCGTGCCGGGCGGGGGGACCCGTGGCGGGTCCAGGGTTCGTGTGTGCTCTGCTTCTCTCCTGCTTCTCTGCTTCTCTGACTCCTCCTGCTGGAGCCGCTCACTGCGGCTGGCTCACATTTCGCCGAATTCATCCGAACAAAATCATAAACAGTTGGTATTCGGACAAACAAACGACACAATCGGGCTCTAAACGACCACTTTGTCGGCTAATTTAAAAAAAAAAAAAAAACGACAAAGTTATACATTTGAAGAGTTTAGAGCTAAAGTGATTTATGCACCGATCCCGCCATTGTCAACATGAAGACACAAGCTCCTCCCACTGAGCTGCCGCGCGTCGCGAGCGTTGCAAGCCATCCATCCATCCATCCATCCATTTTCTACCGCTTATCCGGGGCCGGGTCGCGGGGGCAGCAGTCTCAGCAGGGATTGGAGCGTTGCAAGCTTCGTGTGTAATTTGAACATGCGTCGAATTCCACACTTTACTCGCTTCAGCTTTGAGGCGTCAGTGACGCCCATGACGCCTGCAACGCGTCCGGTGTGAACGTAGCATTATAGTGCGTAAAACACGGTATTCATGGACTGGGTTGATTCTTGTTTACCCCTCTTCTTTTGTTTGGTTTAGCCCAGCCCGGTACGTGCTCCCTCACAGCTCATTCTGGTCAGTCAGTTTGTTACATCAACGCCTCAGTTTTGGGAGCTATTTTGAGTTTGTTCTGTTTGACCTTTTACTACTTTAGAACTTATATTTGTATTTTGTTCAAATTTCTAATTCCTCATGGCCTGTTTGGTCCACGACATTCTATAGGAAGTCAGGGTAGAGTGAGCAGGAGTGGATCACCCCAGCAGTGCATGAAGGTTACCTAACAAGCATGTTAGAGTGCTCAAAAAAACCTATAAAGCAAAGGCAGGACCTGCAAACAGTGCTAAGACTCGCCTCTGGAAGGAAAGACAATCTGGATCTCAGCTGAAAGTGCTCTCCCCCATGCAGATGAGCCACACTTTAATTATCGATAATAAATCTGAGCTGTAGAAATCTCTGCCTGTGAGCACCTGGAGTGTTTCTCCTCACTTGTAGCACTGAGTCACTTTACCAGCCGCTCCAGAAACACATTTTTTAAGTTTTGTCCAACTGATTTGTGTCAGTGTCTTTAGAAGATTTCATCAAAGCGGCTTTTTGGTTTGTCAGGATTTTCGCTGTAAAAATGTCAACAAATGAAGATGTGGATGCAAAACATAGCCTTGTAAACCAGCCCCGCCCACTCCTCATCCACATCTGGATTTAGAGTTTAAGCTTAGTCTGGATAAGAGCCCATAGAAACTACCTGCAGGGGGCGTCGGTTACTCCTTTGACTGACAGTGTACTTCAGCCAATCAGCGCTTCAAAACAAATACGTCATCAAAATGCGTTCACTTCTCTAAGGGTTAGCATTAGCTCATTAGCTCATTAGCTCTAGCTTCTCTACACGCAAAGACACGCAAAAACGTCTTTTCCTGTTAGAAGCTCACCAGGCGCAGACTCTTACTCTTGCTTGATTGTTGTAATTCTTGGTATTTTGGCTGTAACTTTACTGATTGCAGCTTTCAGACGATGGTTAAAGTTAAAGTCCGTCATCTCCTATACACGTCACTTCCGGTTTAGCCACCGGAATTCGCCAAAAAAATTTGAAAACAAAAATCGGCGCTGATTGGCTCGGCCGTTTCAGGACTGCGTGAAATCCCCTCCTATGGGCTCCTACCCAGACTGAGCTCAACTCCAAAATCCAAACGATGGGCGGGGCTGGTTTACGAGGCAAGGCAAAACAAGCTCAGTGTCGGAACGTCACATCTGGGATCGGCGTTTCCTGGCTGACAGCTGGATGGATGTGGCTGTAATATGTACACGCTGACCTGTCATTAGTTTTTATGGGGAGGTAAGCAGCGGCCCCCCCGTTGACCCCTGCTGCTGCCGTCCACCTCTCACACATGCTTTATCGCTCTCAGCTGCCACCATAATTTATGTTCACACCTTGATTATACGCAGCTTTTTTCTCCGTCCTCATTCTCCATCAGGGAGGAGGCTGGGAGTCTCACACATCCACAACTTAAAACCAGAGTTCACAAAAACGCAAGAGACACAGCAATTCCAGCACCAGGATCGGGTCCGACTGCAGAGCACCGTCTGGAACAGAGGAAGTCTTTGTCTCATTTACAGAGAAAGATACAAAAATTTACTATTTCAAAAGTGCTTAAAGCAGTGGATGAGGGTTAAAGAAACATGTGAGCTCAAAGCATCCATAATAAAAGAGATGAACAGAGGGAGGAATCACTGAAACCGGTACATGAATGAACAATCAGGGAATCTGACTGGGAATTCAAAATGTGACACTTTAACATCCTGTCTGTCACCACTAGATCCAGCGGTTCTTCTGAGTGGTGCTGGACCGGATGTGCTCCGACAGGTTTCTGCTGCACAGATATTCTATACTTGTGGGAAAACAGGACTAAAAAATGTATTGATGAGCCTAATTTAAACTTGTTCCTCTCAGACTTTATTGCAGGCAAAGCTCGTGATGCCAGCATGCATTCCCTCGATTAGAACTTTATCATTGATAGCAAAGAAAACAAACACACCTTGCCCCCGCACCCCCAACATAACTCAGAGCAGACAGAGATGACAAAATGTTTCCATCAAGGGAAAAACGAAAAATCACAACCAGATTACAGCCGGAAACAAATAGGTCCAGTGATGCAGCTGATTCCTGTGCTCCAGTCACCTCTTAATATTTTAATTTTACATTTATTGGAATCATTTATTAATTTTACTTTAAAGGACCCCTATCATGAAAAATCAACTTTGAGCTTTCGACATTGTGAAAGTGTGTTTACCTCATAAAAACGTCATTTAAGTCACTCTTTCTCTTCATTTAAATACAGTACGAGCACGCAGCATCGTAGCATAGACCGTCATTCGCTAGATCCACAAGATGGCATTGCGTAGGCTCGTCTCTCCACCGTCAGTGTGGGTCTATGATTGTATATCTATGGTCGTCACAAACATGCTGCAATGCCGGTTCTGTGCTAACGTGATAACATGAGAGTTGCCAATGAGGGAAGAGGTGTGGTTATGTGAAGTCGACTTGGTTTGGATTTCTAAGTTTGGTAGGCTTGGAAAAGTGGTGATGTGCAGGTGAAGCTTCATGAAGCTTCATGAACCACTCTCTTAATTCTCTGAAGCCACTAGATGGCGCTATCTGTTCAAGAAATGTTTGAGCGCACACTTCATTGGCAGGCCTTTGTTCCTCTATCTTAGAACCAAGAGTGCCATCTAGTGGCTTCAGAAAACAAAGACAGTGGTTCATGAAGCTTCATGAAGCTTCATCTGCACATCACTACAGAAAAGTATGATAGGGTTCATTTAAATGCAGCTGTCTATTCAATAACAAATTACAAACATGCTCTTAGAAGTTAGTTAATAAAGGAAAAAGGTTTGAAAAAAGATGTGAAGACTGCCATATGTGTGCTTGTAGGTACATGGTTAAGACCAGGTTTATTTCACAAAGGAAAAAGTGTCTATATTCATATACACACACATACTGTATGAGTAGTTGATTTATAAAATGGCATTTTGGGATTTCATGAGAAAATGGAAAAATGTAACTGAAAGGTTTCCTGAAGTTAGGTGCTTTATATGAGTATTAAACAAAAAAAAGTTTTAAGTAAAGTTTGACTGATTCACTCATTAAAAGCGAGCACGGTCCCTCAGCGTACGGTCTACAGTACACACAGCAGTGTGTACGCACAACGTGCAGTGTGTACACACTGCGCTATGTTGCTGTTTAGATGCAGTCACGTTGTAGAGCCTTCGGACTGCAGTCGGTGCAGAGGCTGTGTGGAGCTGCTTCAGGGCAACATAGTGTTTACATGTGATGAATAAATCAGACTAAATGGTATTTCTAAGCACTGTTATTGATACTCGGTATCAGAAAGTAGCTATATGTTAGTACTCACGCTTGTACTCGTCTTTTAATAAGGTGATATCAGTGCATCCCTAAAAAGTCATATATTCCTTGCTTCCCCCGATGCAACCCCTTAAAAAAATAATAAAAAGAAATGATTGAAAGTAAAAAGTGGTGGATCTGAAATGATGTGAACTCGCTCGCAGACGAAGTGAAGGTTTCACCGGGTGTTTCATTCTCTGTCTGTCGCTTGCACACCTCCACCTTCCTCCTCCCGCTCCTCCTCCTCCTCCCCCGCCCCCCCTGCAGTTGTAGCGAGGACGGATTCTGACACCTCTGGCTGATGTTGCCACTGATTTACAGTCGTGTTGAGGGATGTGAGCCGAGTGCCTTTTACCGACAGGCTCTGAATCACAGGGGGGTTTTCATGTGTTCCTTTCATCTTCGCTGCAGAGCAAAATGTATTCCATTAGATTACCGCGATATCCATTAGATTACCATTAGATCAGGGCGCAGTCTGCCGCCGTCTTTCTGCAAACACAGTCTATAGGGTATGAATAGAGTTTTGTGAGCTTTATATTCGACACAATGCGATGGTGCTGACAGTGGGTGTTATGTTTGAGCAACCTAAAATCTGTGGTGCTCAGGATGAATATGTGCACCACATTTGATCATTTTCTCCTTCAATCACACTTTCACACTCTTTCACATGCACAAACATAGTGGTGGGAATTAAGGACAGCCTGGATATGAAGAAAAGGAACGAAATGAAAAGGATGCAATTGGAAAACAGGACAAGAAAAACGTGAGTAAAACCAAAGGCACAATGCTTGTGGGAATCAGTGCACGATATCTGGGATCTTAGTGAATCAGGTCAGAAGCATTTCATCTGAGGGTGATTTAAGAGTCACTGTGGGTGTTATGATCCACGGATCCACCGATGCCGATACCAGAAGCTGTGTATTGTGGATGTTAGTCGTACACTGGAGCCTTCCAGGTGGAAGAACTCATATCGGTACTCGGTATCTGCAGCTCAAGGCTGGTACTCATCTTCTCACACAATACAGCCATCACAACCGAAGACTGGGAGTTCAGAGGTGTTGTACTGGCCTGTTAGCCACACTTTTCATTAGGAGCACCTGAAAACAAAACGACAGGACGATACACCTGACCCGGGAACAAGCAGACACACACAAAGACGCACAGACTCACTCAAGTACCACTCATTTGGATTTGGACCGTTGGATCGCAGTATATCCGGTATCCAGAGAGTCAATCTGTCAATCAGAGGTCCCAGACGAGGGCAAGCCAAACTGGACCACAAACACAACTCCAGAAAGGGCCGGAACAAACTCCACCAATTGGAACACAAGACGAACAGAGGCAGCACATGAACAGGAGGAGGGGGCCGTTAACATGGAGCAGCATATCGAACCGACAGCATGACTCCAAACAGGAGAGTAACTCTGCAGACACTGACAAGTCCAAAGCTACAGCAACTTGTTCCAACACAGATGGAACGCCATGAGAAGAGACGCCACGGCAAACCAATCACCTGCCTTGGTTCCATCAAAGGTAAAAGAAACAAAAAAAAAAACAAAACAAAACATGAAGTTGTGAAGGTTTGAAATCACAGCAAAAACAACCACATGCACAACAGTGTGTAGTCCATGACGTACACCCACGTCCAAATCTTCCATGATGCATCTGCTGATTTGATTGGTTCATGTTTACCGCGCAGCATGAGGGTTGAGGAGCCAATCAGAGGCAGAGGACAGCGGGTCTCGCCGAGGCGGAATTCTCCTGAAGTGATGTGACAGTGAGGAAATACTGCGGAGGGAGTTTCACTAACTGGACTCATCTGACATGTTTCTGAGGAAAATGAGGTTTCTGGCTGTTTTAAAAGAAGGTAAAGATGGAGAGACACCCACTGAATATGAGGAAACTGGTCCTGTGTCACAGACGACATGCCTAAACAGACCAAACTGACCTGTGACAGCAATCTATAATAACTGGATGCAGCAAAAGCAAAATCTTTATATTTTGTGATGAAAAAGTGTCTTTTGATGCTTAAGGAAATGTTTTTGTGGCTTCATCTCTTTATGTGCGTGACCTTACCCCTCTCATCTTCTGCTCCTAAATGATGAAATGCTTTTCATCTTTCTTTCCGGCAGGTTAGAAAATCCTCTTAGACTGTGTTTTGTTCCAGCCTTTTTGAAACTGTGGTCGTATTTTGTGGTTTGATTGGAGCCACACATCACGGAGGATTGAGACTGTTGCTCATCGTTGCTTGGAATCAAATCCTTGAATGTTTGTGAGGAAACTTTTTCCCAATAGGTCAAAAACAACAACACAAAAACAAACAAACAAAAAAACAACAAAAAAAGAGAAAACAGAACATTTCAATTAAGCTTGACTGTTAAATATCTAAATTAGTGTCACTGTAGAGAATGAGGTAATAACAGATGCCACCTTCTCCTTCAGCTGTTTCTAGATGAGTTGGATGTGCACAGCCTCATGCGTCTGCCTTGCATATTTTCTTCCACCCTTCCACTTGTCCTCCCTCAGCCTCCTCCCCACTGTGTTTTCCTCTCTCACTGTCTTGTCCTGCAGCCAAGAACAAAAAGTTCTCACTGAATTTCTGAATGACAATGGGAGTAAATGCACGGGCAGGAACTTTGCCACTAGATGTAGCTGAAGCTCTCAGGTTGCAGCAGCAGCAGCAGCAGCAGCAGCAGCTCAGGAAGCTCGCTGTCCTTTGATGCAGGCTTTTTCTTTTCCTCCTCTCACTGCAAATGGATGAAAACGTGGGGTGGCCGTCAGCTCCCAGCTTCTCCTCCTGGAGCGATGTTCTTTAAAATTATGTAACGGCTGTGTTTTCATACATCCTGATGCGGTCCCGTCGAGGGATATTTTGTGTGGATCGCTCTGAGAAGTGTCAGTAGGAATGATGCAGACTGATGGGGCCTGGTGATTCGGAGTGAAGGATAAACCCAGACATGCGGAGCTCTGTGTGTGTGTGCTCTCTAACTGGGATTTACTTTTCATATGTATTTTAAATTCTGGTTTTGAGGCAGAAACATACCTTTGACATGTTTCAACGTCCTCTGTCAGCCTTCTACGACATGTGCTGTTGTTTCTGAGGCCAGTTCAGTTTTTCGGTCAGAGTGTTTTCAGAAAGTTACACCTTTCACCAAAAAGTTGCACTTCCTGACGCTCCGACCGCTGTTATGGTGTAAACGGACACAGGAAATGAAACCGCATGAACATTTTGTAAGTGTTGTGGTCTAAACGGTTCTGATAGGCAGCGTCTGATAGGAGAGGTCAAAGGTCACAGTGTTGCTCTGCGGTGGCCTGAAGGGCAGCGCTGTCTGCTGGAACGTCAGTGTTTCATATCTACACATGACCCAGAGCAGCAGACAAGGCACGAAGACACACACTTCTGATTATACCAGCTGATTGTAAACAAGCTTCAATTTTTTTTACAAGTTAAGAGCAAACTGAATTTTTTCTAACAATGAAATTACAATCTAAAGACAAGTGGAGTTTTTTCTCCACACCTTCCATCTGTTTCTTTTCATCATTTTGTTAAAAACCCATCACTTTTAAACAGACTTTCTTCAGGTAGCATCTTCAAGGCTGTGCGATTAATCGTATCTCATTAACACTTCGTCTTCTACAGCACGTCAGACAGACGCCTTACAACAACAGCAGCAGGTACTCTTTTTTAAGAACTGAAATCAGTGTTATTTTTAAACTGAACAGAACCATCAGGCTGAACTGGACCCACAAACCCACTGGTTTAACAGTAATCTAGCTGTTTTTACGAAGGCAGGTCCAATGCATGAACACAAAGAGGAGCCCTGGCTTCGAAAGCAACGATCAGAGTTCAGGGAAACAGCTTTTTGATGACGGGTCAACTGTGCGAGTCACACTCTCCTTAATAAGACATTAACCACAGCGAGAGTTCTGGACTCTGTCTGCCGCAGACCGCTTGAATCGGTCAACATGATGCAGAGCTCAGAACAAAACGCAACACGGCGACAAGGGCGGCTTAATATCAGCGCTCTGGTCTGGATCTGGAGGCTGACTGGGATCCTCTTCAGCGCTCTTGTAAACGTAGGAAGCAATAATATCTTTGCAGCTGCCGGTTTGGCCGATCTTCGCGGTTCCACTGCCTCGTCTCTCTCTGCTCGCTGTCCAAGGACATCGCTTACATTCAGAAAGCAGCACGAGAGCAGGGCAGACAGACAGTCCAACAAACCAATTACAGGAATAGAGAAAGTGACACAGTTTACAGCCACCTCGCAGACAAAGGCCCCCGTGCCCCGGCGGGCTGCCCCCCCCGCCTCCCCTCTGCTTGTCATATGTGGTTTCAGAGCGCCAACCGAGCTTCACGCCTCCAAGGGAGCTTCAGGCAAGTGTCACTTTAAGTTACACGCGGTGCGTAAAAGCCGGGCGCCCGGCTAGCGGTCACAGATCTGTGCAAAATCAGGTCAAATGTCGGCGTCTGTCCCTCCCTCCTGGTGATTGTTACATTTGGAGAGCAGGGGCTTTTGATTCGAAAAGAAAGAAACGATGGTACAATCAGCGCACTAACCTCCACCCCCTCCCCCCTCCGCCCTCCGCCCTCCCCCCTCCGCCCTCCGCCCTCCGCCACACAGTCTCTCACAGGGCGAGCAACACAGAGGAAGGCACGGAACAAGAAGTGCGCGATCGTTCAGAGATCTATTGAGTTCACTATCCCCGTTTTTTAATGATTCATTTCCGTCTTTTGGTCTCATGCTTCGATGGGTTCTTCCGTCTTCTTCAAACACGTCGTCAGGTTGTGTCAAACATGGCAGCCGTTGCCTCTGGACACATTTAAACAACGTTTTAAGTCAAAACGCATCGTTTTGGCATTTTCTGTTGCAAATTGTTGCTGTGTAAACATGAGACTTTTCTATCACGAAAACTCAAAGACGATGTACTGTCACTTAAAACACAGCAGTGTAATCAGGGCCGAAATCGAAGCGTTTCACCCCTAATTCACTCTAATTCTGCTCACACGCCTTGGGGCCTGTGACACCCACACCTGGCATTAACGGCTGTTTACGTAGGTACTGTGGACAGCTCTCTCTCAAACCGCTTCCTGAGGTGGTCTGGGACGCGTCTGACCAGCGGCGGTGGACACCATGGGTCACGAATGTGTCCCAATACAGCGGCGAGACAGGGACACGTGTGCGCCGGATCAGTAAGTCTGAGTTATACAGTCTGTCCAACTTTCCAAAGAAACTCTGGAAAACAAGATGGAGGTCCAGACCGGCTGGCCTGCAGAGACCCGGTGCGGTACAGTGGTCTTGGCAGAGGAAGCTGGATGAGTGTAAATGGCCTGTCAGGTGTGATCTGACCACCTGGAACACATGTTAGCACCAGGTGTGAACAGGCTCATGCACCAACTCAGCAAACATGACAGCTGAAACCATATTCACCATGTCACACAAAGATCGAGATGCTCCTGATCAGCAACCTGTCAGACACACTGAATCCGTCATGTTTGGGTGACTGTAGGACAGCAGCTTTTCAACGACATTTGATGCAGTTCATGATTCTTCTGGCAGTGTTCTCCGCTCCGTCACTGGCCCTCAAGTCGTCATTTACCACTTAGAAACTCGCTGCATATGGAATCCAGCAGAGCTGCTCCCTGAGGGAATGTTCAGAAAGAGCAACATGCACCACATGCATTCTGTTGTCTTCACTAATAGTTTGAATTCCTGTTGAAGAGGCTGCTTTTCTGTTTTCTCCATGTGTTTTTCTCTCTGGCCTTGAGCTGACAGGGCCACTGCGTATGAAACCACATAGATGATTGTAGTTTAGCAGCCTCTCTAACACCTTAAGAACACTTGCAGCGCTATGGAAATAACTCCGCTTAACAGCAAGCTGGAGAAACCTGTTTTTTTTTTTTTTAAATCAACAACCCACTTATTTGAAAATAAACGGGACATTGGAAGCTATACAGCTGAGACCATCATGACTGGAAAATGAATGTGTGGGAGCGGGCCTCAGCAGGGCGATCAGGTCAGGAGCGGCTTGTCGAGCGGTCAGAAGCACTTTCAGACCTACACCTGCAGCACGAAGAGCTCCATATGAAGGCAAGGATGCTTATTACAGCCGCTCAGCTGAGCATACGACGCCCGTCAAAACAGAAACCTGCACTGAAACTTCACCAAGTCGCCCAATTTCAGACGTTCATAATTGATTGTTGCAGAAGACGTGGTGGATATTAGAAGTACACAATGCAGCCTCTTTGCAGTAACAGCTGAACGTGAGGGGTGAATAAGCCAGTAAATGAATGTGCACACCTTATAGAGGCTAAACAATGAGGTAATTACTGCCGTTAATCATCATTTGAGAAGACTTTATGTGGTTCAGTAAGTGTTGAGCGTGTGAGAGCAAAGATGAATATTGTATGCTTTGAGAGAAAGGAAGAGGAAAGGCTGCTCTTTCACACACACACACACACACACACACACACACACACACACACACACACACACACACACACACACACACACACTCACACACTCACAGAGGAGCAGCGTCTCTCTGAAGTGTGTCGTTGTGTACGTGAGGAGCACCTGAAGGTCAGCGGCTTACCGACCTGCAGGGACGTCAGGCAGGGCGAAGCCCCACGCTTTATTTCCTCACACAGCGTGGATCGTTTGTCAGCTGACAGGAAGGAACGGCTCTGTGGAAACGTGGTCAGGACTCACCTGCTGCAGGTGTTCATCATTCACACACAGTTGCAGAAACTTTGTAAAGGTAAACTATTTCCAGAGCGGTTTTCTCCGCCGACCAGGGTTTTTAGGGGGATGATGTTAATATTTGCTGAAATTATGGAACACGACAAGGTTTTCTGGGTTTTCTCTCAAACACTCCACTTTGGCAGACTCCCTCCCCTAAAACTAGGTCTTGCTCGTCTGGTCCATCAATGAGATCACCATCAGATCAAAACATAAAGTCCTCTGAGCTGCATAGACGAGCAGCAGGTCTGGTAGTCCTTCATCAGACCAGCATGGACTAGACTCAGACTGACAAGGATCATCAGCTGTTGGGAGCAGAGTTCTTTAGCTCTAAAGTTTAGTTTTGGTACAATATTTGTTCTTCTGAGTGTTAAAGGAAGATCTGCCTGTTTACATCGAGTCTTTGTTTTTGTTTGAGGTGACTTCAGGTGCACAGCTCGTTTATTCAGTCTGTTTTCCCACACTGTCCAAACCTCCCAATCAGCATTTCCGTTTCTTCACTTCTTTTAATTCGTGCTTTCATCTCTTTTCAAATCCCCCATATCTCTGTGATTGTGCCTTTCAGAAGCACCGATGTGCATCCGTCTACCTTCAAATCACCGCCTTATTATCCAGGTCGATTAGGAAGCCGAGGTGAGAAGTAGAAATTCAGTCAAAACACTGTGTTTTGGTTCCCTGGCCTGAGGCCGCTGGATTTACTGCTTTACTCAATGAAGGAAGTGAAATGCTTTGACATGAGACGTTTTATTGACAGAATAAGCTGATTTATTATATCGTTGTGCACTTCCTGTCTGGCTCGCAGACGCACAGAGCTGCTTCTGGTGGAAATATCAGTATTTTGTAAAATGGTCATGGAGCAGTTTGTGCGCCACCTGATGGAAATATGTGCTTAAGAGCACATTTAACACAAATTTGCCACTCAGCATCACTTCACATGAAGTTTTTGGAAGCATTGCTAAGAGAAGAAAAGGTCGTTATTCATTTCTTCAGTCCTATAATCTGCAATCAGCTTATGTTCCTGTTATTGTTACTGATTAGCTGCTGTGCTCTGACGTTCATATCACTTCATGTTTTTCTTGTGTAGATTTAAAATAATTTACGATGTTGTTCGATCAAAATCATTCCAACTATTTTTACACTTGAATTTAGAGCGGAAAAAAAAAAAAAAACATAAAAAAGTTGCTGAAAGCTGAACGTAAACCAGTAACAGTGCTCTTGAGCAGCTTAAAAAACTTGGCCATGGTACCAACTGAAGCTCAGACATTTTGGTTATGGAGTTTGTGGTTAAATGAAGTGTTCAACATGCAGTTTTCATGGATTAACTTTTCATTTAAGGGTAGAGAAACTCCTCTCGACTCACTTTAAACACAGGACGGCGGACGTTACCTCCCAGTGCTTCCACACCGTGTGCTCTGGTTTTGTGCCGTGGTGCATTCAGGGTCTGGAGGAGCTTCATTTGAGCACTGTTTATGTGTTGGACCTCACTGTTCTCATCCGGGGAACCCGAACCCCAAAAGGGTTGCCAGAGGATTGAGGGGGTCATCAAGACTTCTTCATTTTCAGGTGTATAATGTTTTTTTTTTTTTTTTTTTATGTCTTAAAAAGCAATGAGACTGGATTTTATTCATTCATGACACAAAATAAGTCAGTTTAATCTTTAAATGGTAGAAAAAGACATGAACTCTATAACAATCAGCACTGTTACAGTTAAAAACAAAAAAAGGGTTTTTCTATTCAGAAATATTACTATTTAAAGGTGCATTAAAGCTCGTGTCCGGAGTTTTGAAAGAGAGAGGTTTTTTTAATCCAACGTCTGGAGGTTCCCCCTCCCTCTGCTTTCATGAGTGACCTTTAATTGTGCACGCTATTATCCTTCGGTTGAAAATGAGAGCCTCCGAGTCCTCCAGCATCCTCCATGTTGAGCTGTTTACGGTGGATGTTCAGCAGACAGTGGATATATCCGAGGTGAACAGGCGGCTGCTGCAGAGCTAACTCTCCTCTGCTGGGCGAGCGACCGTGCTCTCTGGCTGCTCCACACTTTGACAGCATGACAAGGCGGAAGCTCGAAATCTATTGGCTGATGCTGACCGGCGCTTTTTCGGATAACATGGGGGTCTATGAGACGAAGGCGGGGCTCATAAATACATTTTTATATTGCTTTATGCTAATATTATATTGTAGTATCGAACCAGACTGACACATTTAGGCTCTGTTGAAAAATGATACATACGATGGAAACGAACTCCGGACTCGAGCTTTAATGAGTTTTTCAACTTTAAAATACTTATTTTCCACCATAAATGTTACAAATATTTAATGATGTGTACAATGTGCCGTGATATATTCATTACAAGTACCGCTAACAGCGCTAAATTGTCACTTGAAAGTTGCAGTGCCGGTCCGCCATCAGAATTTTTTTGGGGAGAATTTGAGATGATGTGACGTAATGCGCCTCCCACTGACCTGATATCCTTAGCTTTCGTTTTGTCCGTCATTACTCCGCCACATGCTTAGCGAGCAACAACTGAGCAGTATTAGAAAAGACTGGCTTCCAGCACTGCCACAGCTCCAGCACAGACCCCACCAGGCAAAAGAAACTGAAATTTTACTCGAGCGCTACTAAAACCGTACCGTATTTTCGGCACTATAAGGCTCACTGGATTAATAGGCGCACAGTCAATGAATGGCTTTTATTAAAAAAAATTTCATACATGGGGCGCACCACATTTTAAGGCGCATCGGATGTATAGAATAGTATGAGAGAAATACATACTGGCAGTCTAGGTGGTTACATTCTCGGTTGAAATGTGTGAGTAAAGTGACATATCAGAGCCAGTTTGACTGAGGATCGCTCCTCTTCACGGATATGCAGCTCAGAGCGGCCACGACTGGTCGAACTCGCTCGGTCAGCGGGGTTCAGCCAGCTGCCGTCTCCTGAGTGAAGCGCCCCACCGGCAGCTCAGCCGCTCCCGGCGGCCCGGCGGTGGGCTGCCGGGCGGGGCCGGCCGTTCTCGGAGTTGCAGCGTGCAGGCTGCCGCCCGGCGTCCAGCCGCTCCCCACGTCGGCTGGCTGCGCAGCCGCGTGCCGTGCTCCGTTCTGTTTAAACTAGCTAGCTTAGCAGCTTAGGAAACAGGGGTTGTTTGCGCATATGATCAGGGTGATTACCGTAGTTCCCGCAAAAAAGGCGCATCGAATTATAAGGCGCTCTGTTGGATTTTGAGAAAATTACAGGCTTTTATGTGCGCCTTATAGTGCAGAAAATACGGTACATGGACGCAAGCCACAGGCACAAATGTTTCAGTAAGCTGCAGTTACGCCCAAGGCCTGCAGGGGCCGTTGTTTCACATAAAACATGCAAACTCCTTAATGCACCTCTAAGGTATTTATATATGTGTATAATGAATTAACCTACCTTTATTTCAACTGGCTGAATATGTGTCTGTCTGGATAGTCTACATTTAACCAGTCTACAAATTACAAATAACTATGACGATGACGACCAATGACACTTAGAGAAACAATGAACTAATGCTGGAGATGATTAACTCTGACTTTCTCTTCGATCCATCAGCGACCTGGACCTCGCTGGCCTCGGTCCTGAGGGTAGGCTGCTGGTTCGATTCCCCTCCCCTCCCTCAGTATGCTTTGCAGCTCAGACTTCTCTTTTGGGTGTGTTTTGTGGTGCTTCCACTGTACCTTTTTTTCTGCAGACTTCACAGCTCTAAGTTCTGCAGCTGTGAAATAAGTCCAAAAGACGCCCCTCCGCTTATCTGCCATCATGGATCTTCCAGCAGCGGCGTGATGGCCGAGGTGAAAAGTTGCGTCCATCAAGAAAAAGGTTGTGAACCACTGCTTCTCGCACATGACTAGCACCAGATGGAGTTTTGAAGCCATCTAAGCTCGACACCGAAAAACAATCCAACAAAGTGTGGCGTTAAGGAGACAGGAAGGTTGAGGGACATGAGGAAAGTGACCCCCTCCCCCTCAGCCGACTGCTGTTAGGAGAAAGTGCCTCGCCTCTGCTGTGTAAACTGCAGATTGATGCTGTTCCGTGACTCGCTTGTTTCTCGCCGGACTGACTGGTACATCAGCCTTGAAAACGTCTTTAAGTGAGAGCTCTCAGTCTGCCGGAGTGACGGCAGAGAGCCCGGCTCAGAAAAACAGCTCTGACAATGGCAGTCCTCAGGTTTCATCTCTAACAAGGACATACAAACACTGCGACGCCTCCCGCTGCAGCAGACTGAAGGCGGTGAAGGTAATAAGAACTTCATATAATAGAACTTCTTTTTTTTTTTCTAATCTCAACCTCCAGGTTCTCATTGTCTGACTATCAATGACTCCCGAGTGAGAGAGCAACAACAGATATGTTTTATTCTCCTACAGAATACAGACGTAGAAAATATAAATCCACGACAGGTCAACGGAAGGAAAACCCTTTTTTTCTTCTGGGAATCGAACTAAAATACAGTGATTAATTTAGGCTAAACATGCACAAAAACACTGATGTTAAACTTTCAACGTACAATCCTTTTTCGTTTCCATTCATGATCGTTCATGTCCTTGCTGAACAGTCCTCTTTATCTTCTAATATTAACTATAGAAGGTAACATGAAATACATTTCATCAAGACCCCGTTTACATAATGTTTCAAGTGAAAAATCCAGTTTTAGCATTTTGTTTTGAAAACGTTTTGTGTTTACCCGGCAGCGTCTGTTTTCACAACATCGTTGAAAACAATGTAGAAATCATGTATGGCCACAAGGTGGTGCTGCTTTTTGTTGCTTTTGTTGCTTTTTGTTGCCTCTTAGAACAATACATTATAACTGTGAACGCTACAACTACCAAGTCCAGGAGAATATGGACCAGGACCAGGACCAGGAGGAAATGGACCAGGACCAGGAGAATCTGGACCGGGAGCCCTGGCTCTCTGCAGGCTGCCATGTTTGTTGTTGTCCATCCGCTCGTGCAGGTGCAGAAGAACCGCCTTCGACAAGAAGACAGGCGTTTCCACAAAGTCTCCTTGTTGCATGTTTGCATTACAATTTACATTTTGAAAATTTCCACCTTGAGAGCTGTTTTCAAAAAGTTCCGTTTTAGTTCCTCCGACTATCTTTGTCGTGCAAACACCGAAAATGCTACAGAAGTTTTGTGTTTCCACTCATTGCATTTTAAACAGTCCTGAAAGGAGAAATCTGTGACACGGAGCGAGAGTCTATCAAATCGGCCCTGCAGTCTGAATAAAGAATGACAGAGTGTTCTTCCATCCTCCCCTTCCACCCCTTGGGTTGCCAGTTTAGGAGAGGACTCTTTTTAACTCTGCCTTCCATCATTTACCTTTTTCAAAGAACGTCGAGGCTTCTTGGGTTTTGTTGAAACTATTTCTGGTGCTCTTCTTTTGCTGGTTTCCAGACTTGCAGGCTGCTGTTCTTCTCCATCTGGAGCCAAAACCGCGACAGGCAAGGCCAGATCGAGAAGAGCTGGTCTGAGGGCCTGGTCTGCCGCGAACAGGCGGGAGGTTGAGGAGCAGCGAACTGCTGACGGTGCCGAGTATTTCCCTGAAGATTTGCTCAGGGCTCATTGTCTGGCTGCATGTGAATCTGAGGAGTTTCGTGAAGAGGAGATGGTGTGTGAGGGAGAGAGAGGAGGGAACAGAGGGAGCCAGAGGGCTTTAACAAGCAAATACACAACTCAGAAACAGTTTTCTGTATGACACACAATTGTTTAAATGTTCTTTTTATGTGGCAGCTGTCACTGTGAAATGTCATGATCATAGTCAGTCACTCTGATCCGATAATGTTTCTACATGGAAATATGAAAATATCAGTAATATACTAATATCTGTGATTAAAGAATGTATTTTTGAGAACCTAAATGTCTTTTCCTGAAACTGAAGCATTCAAAGACGGGAGTGAAGCAGGGTTTGAGCTGGGAAAGATCCAGAATGTCTTGTGAACAACCACGGAAAGAGCCTGTCAACAGATACTGAAGCATTAAAACTTATACAGGACAAAATAAAGCAGTTGCACACCAACAGTCCGAGTCTGCACAGTAATAACAGAATGCAAAATCCTGAGAATTAAAGCTATTTTTGGACAAATTCATTTCTGCAGCCACTTGTCAGAAGGGCAAGAGTTCAAAAAGCGTTAAGGTCAAGCCCTGCGATGTGTTGAAATGTTGCGTATTCAGGCCTTGGTGAATCGTGTTCCGTCCCAGGGAGGTGGAGAGATCAATAAAATAAATAACTAAAATGTTGGACTGTACCTGAAGAGGCTGCTGTTAGCTGTTAAAAACTATTAAAATGAATATTTTTTGAGTCATAACTGTCAACGAGGAAAGGGCATTCATTTCCTGAAGGTTTCTTTCCTCCTACATAAAGCTACAGCAGAGGGCAGGGCGTCCAGTTTCAGGATTATTACATCTTCACCTTTGGAGCTCAGGTCTTACATTAGTTTTTAACTACAACAAGCAGTGACAACAAAACAGTTTTTTGGCTTGAAAACTAAACCTCTGCAAAACTAAGTGCTGGAGGAGAACCTGATTCAGACTGTGAGACAACAGTGATGGATATGCAAAAAAAAAACAACAAAAAAAACAAAGTGAAAGTGTTGAAGTGGCCAAACTGAGGAACGGAACTGTGTCAAACACACTTCATGTTTATCTCCTGCTCAGCCTGACAGAGCTTGTACAGATTCATATAGAGGAGAGAAAAAGAACCTGTTTAGCAATGAGTTTAAGGACGTGATCGTTCACATGACTCGTTTCCTTTCGTTCTTTCCCGTACCTGATGTCCGGGTTTTCCAGTCCCATAAACATCTGTGATGCAGGTTCAGGAGGTCAGTGAACTTTATCTGTGTTATCTTTTTTTTTTTTTTTTTTAAATTTTCAAAATAATATCTAACAAATGTTGATTGCACTTTTCTGCAGGCCACAAACAGTAAAGGTGGCCTCACTAGCCTAGCCACAAAACTGAAATAACTCCAGTGAGACTAGCTCTGACAAGCCTTTGCTAGCGAGCCTGGCTTGGTAAACCCCATTCGACCAACAGAAATATGCTTCAAAAGCTGAAGTTTAGAAGCAGCATTAGAACAGAGGGAGGATAAATAAAAAGCTGACAACAATTAGAAACACCTCTGGCTTCAAACGAACTTCAACAAACGATCACTTCCTCTTTTTAACCATCATGCTATATGTGTTTGAAAACATGAAAATATCGTCTTTGTTTCATTATGTTTAAATTATTAAAGCAGCTGTTCGTCCCTGCTGTGTATTGCACCGTACATTCAGTATTTCAAATAACTGTCAATGAACTTATTTAGTTTTATTAGAACTTCAATAGAATGTACACAAAAAAATGCCAAATGTGCAACTCAATGGACTGAGTACAGAACGCATGCAATGGAAGGAACGTGCATCATACCTTATTAAAATACGGGCTTTAATTAATGATATGAAGTGGCTTTATAATATTGTGAACTTCAGAGACAAAAAACAACCTTAAATGCAAAAGTATTACAGGGAAATGTGAGTGTGTGTTTTAACAGCAATGGTAAGAAGAGAAAAACAGGTCTGTTACTACAAGACCTGAACAAACGGAAACTGTCAGAGGATCTTTAAAACCTTAATCTGGCTCAGCAGTGATATGTACATTCTGTTCAAATTACCTGCCAGTGCACACACACAGCAAGTGTTGCTGTGGGCGAAGCGGCGGCGTCTCCGAGCTGCTGGCAGCGGCAGACGTTCGCCGCAGCATTAATGGACCGTTAATATGTTGATCCCTTCATATCCGGCGGGCTTTTTCCTGCCAGAACAAATAGGCTTCAAAATCGGAGACTGATAGAACCCTCAAATGACAAACGCTGACTCCGTTTTCAGCTGTAGCCATTTATCCTCAAAGCAGAAGAAGTGAGAGCGTTGTAATGCTGAAAGCCCCGAAACGGGACGAAAAGCAACAATGTGCACAAAGCGGCTGAAAGCGCTTCTCTCCTCCTGCCTCCTGTTTCCCCGCCGCTGCACGGGGAATAAAACCTATCACAGTATCAATGAAGCTTGTCATGAAAATGTAAATTGGATTTGGGAATTTCATTAGCATTTCACAAATTATCTGATGCTTCTAAATAATACCGGGGATTAAAGTCAGCGGACAAAATAAGCAGAGGCATGTAGGCTTCCAGTGTGTAGGTGTGCTGCTGCTCTAATTCTTCCTGTTTGGACACAAGTTGGTGTGGCTCTGACACTCCGGGGAACAAAGACAATGAAAATTCATCTTAATCTGCAGAATTCTCGCAGGCGGCCTCCCGACGCCCGGCTTCAGCGGGGGGACAATAATTAATCAAGCCAGCATTAAGTAGGCGGGGTGCAGGGGTAATAGATCAATTGACAAGCTGATGATAAGAATCGATGGAAAAGATAACCTTGGCTGAGCTGCAGAGTCTGGAAGACGGAGGAGGGAGGAGGGAGGAGATGACGAGGCTCCCGCTTCTCACCGTCAAGAACAAAATGTCTTCACTTCACACTTTTTCACCAAACCTACTGACCTCTGTCTCTCACACACACACACACACACACACACACACACACACACACACACACACACACACACACACGCTCTCTCTCTCTCTCTCTCTTTCTCTCTCTCTTAGTAACATTTTCCATAATTTCAAAGCTGTTTTTTCTTTTTGGTACTATTTCGTTGGTTCAGCAAGTGACCTGTCAAAATTTTTTTTTTTTTTCTCCCTAAATAATATCTTCATTTGGACCATAGTGAAACTCGGAACTTGGTTCTTGCCCGAGTGTCTGTTAGAGCTGTGGATTTGGACCAGATCAGTAAGTCAAACACATTTTAATTCAGACGCCTCATGCAGCCCAGGTGCACTCCGAGTGGACCGCCTCGGTGAGATGGTGTCATATTAACCTGGAAATTCAAACTTTAAAGTTTCCCTTTGTGTGTTGGGATATGTAATGAAAATGTATACATTGTCAGAAACAACAGTCAAGGTTGAGAACGATGCCAGTCTCAACATAAAGCCAATTCTAATGAAATCTTCTGGTGCAAAATAAAGTGAAATGTCCAGAAACCGTCCTGCAGCTGTTGCCACGGGGCGGCGAGCTTTCATGGCAGAATCACCGGAGCTCTGCTCAGGTCTCAGGGCTGTGCTTGGTCTGCCTCTCCCAAGAAACTTGAAATAAAACAAATCAGTAAATACTTGCTGGTTTGGCCGGTTTTGACTGGATTTGAGCCTGTTGTGGGTTACTTTTGGTCCACTGACTTTATGTTTGACATCTCTGGTGTAGACTCTGAGAAACCTTTGTGGTTTTGATTGTAGGATATTTTCATTCACAGGTAAAACTGCATGAGGCTTAATGAAAGGTCCGCTGTTGATATACTCGTCTTTATGTCCTTATGTTTATCTCTTCATGTCGAAAAGATTTTGTTTTTGTGAGATCTCAACATCTTATCTCGCCGTGTGGTCTTTAAATCCTTGGCTGTCGACCAGTTCTTGTTGAAACTTCCTCTCGGATCTCGAACACGACCCGGCGTGCCGGCGTCCGTCTGTCGCCGCTCGGTACCGACGGCGACAGAGGGTGGAACGGCAGACGAGCCGGAGTTGGCAGCTGACCATCTACAGAGATAACATGTGTGCTAATGATGTATAACCCCTCTGATCTCCTCCTCCCACTCCCACCGATGCACATCCACTGATCTTCCATCTCCAACCACAACAGCACAAAGTGCACCCATAACATATTTGAGAAAAACATGTTTTCCCTTCAGAGTGTTGCTTCCGCTTCGCAGCGCCGTCTGTATTTGTTGTCAAATGAGCTCTTTATGTGTCTTCCTTTTAATTTCTCTGTGGGTTCAAACGGGCATCGCAGCTCTTTCATGGCTGGTATGTGATCATCGGCGAGCAGCATTAACATTCAAGTGTGTTGCTTCCACATGATTGTTTACCTTGAAAAGCTGTTGAAGGGAGACAGAAGTGGAATGGAAACAGAGCGACAGACAAGGTCTTTTTCAGCCTTTATTAGGACATTCCTGTCTCTGCAGACTCCTCGCTGCTGAATTAAGGGGGCCGGCCATCCTTCGGAAAGCAAACTGAGTATCCTGAGGCAAGCTGCATTTCCATCAAACCCCGGGACAGCCACAGAATTGCACTTGTGTCTGCGCCTACGAGATTTGTCACACAAATTTGGTAATGCTACTTTTATGACTGTTGGGCTTTCAGCTGCTAATGCCTGTCCTTCAGCAGCCCACTTCTTGCTGTTTGTCAGCGACCGTGGGATACTTACTGGAAAATCAACCTTCCAGCACCGGCAGTGACACTAAGACTTCCATTGGTTCACGCTTTGTTTGGTTATTTCACTGTTTGTATATTTTGGTAGTGCAGCAGTTATGGAATCCAGAATAATGGACCCTATGAGAGCATGATAGAGTAGTGTATTACTGTCCAGTGTAGATTCCTATTCTAAATTGCCTGTATAGCCAATAAAAGCCTGCACTGTGGTTCTGCAGCTCATGCTATCACTGGTTCTTCGCTGCCTTTGCAAACATTCAATGAGAAGCAGAGTCTCTGCTCAAAGCAATACGAATATTCAGCAGTGTTTCTATTAGAGGAAATTGTACCGTTAACCACTCAGTTATGTTTTGAGGCCGACTGAAGACCTCAGATCATCATGCTAATTAAAATGGAGATTCAGTGGTGCTGGTCTTTTCTTCCATTTAGCTTTCGTGAATTCCAGTCATCATCTAAATGTTAACAGCTGAATTACTGGAACGATGGCTGTGAAGAGATATTCTGACACCAAAGGAAAGGAAACACTTCCTCTGAACAGGAAGAAACCTGTAGAGCCAGACTCACAGGAGACTTCCTGCCTTTGGGGTTGGGATTAGGAGACAGAAGGACAGGACAGATGGACAGATGGACAAACAAATTGTGAGGAAGGACTCAAACCCTGGTTTGTGTTGAGGTTAGATTTCAACAGTAAAACCAATGATGGATTAGATTAGATTACAGTTTTTCACAGTTGCTAAAACACTAAACCCCAGTACCTGAACCAAACTCTCAGTGGCCTAAACTCGTTTTTCTAATCAAACACTCTTTTGGCAAAAACTTAAACACTGTTCAGGTCCTATGCTCAATTTGCAAAACCCATCTGCTCTTTTTTGCAAAACCCCAGACACATTCTCAGTCACTAAACACATTTCACAACATTTTTGCAAAATTGTAATCACTGACAGCAAAATGTGAACACAACTCCAACACAGCTGTCATCTTTTACACACAACAACTCAAAACTGAACACATGTTTCTAATGATGTGATCAGACCAAGTGCACACAGAGACAAGATGCTGGAGACTGAATCTCCAGGTCGTGACCATGCAGGAGTCTGCTTTTGTTTTGTTTGTTTTGTATTTATTTTTTGTTATGACAGTGAATTTAGATATCACTTTGACTTCCATGCTTTTTTTTTTTTTTTTTTTTTTTTTTTGCTGAATGCATTTCCAATACGTAAAACAAACATTTTCTGTGCACTACACACTCTTAAAACTGCTGGGTTACTGTAAAAATAACCCACATTGGGTGGAATTGCTGAAAAATGTAATCCCTTAGAATTCACACACAAGTTGCCCTCTGCCATGCAAGGCTGTCCAACCCTCCACTGGAAGCCAGCTGGGGTTCAGGGCAGTTCATTGACAGGGAGAGGAAAAGATTTGAACTAGCAACCTCACAACTGCTAGACAACCACACCATCAACTTAGCCACAGCCACACATGTCCATAGGGAGAGGGAGGTCATACGTCTTTTCCTCTAACCATTGCAATAATCCTCTGTGAGAACACAGGACTCCAGTTTTCTGTTGCGTTTGTTGCCAGAAGTCTCCAGATGCAAGAAGGAGAAGGAGTTGCAGGAATGTTCAAAATGGTGATTCTTCTCTTCCCTTCAGCCACAGAATCATCAACTCACTCTGCTGGGTCAACACAATTCACCTCATTTTGGGTAAAAGTGACCCAATCTGCACAAAATCTAGGGCTACCCAGAAAATGGGTTGGGAAAATAACCCAGCAGGTTTAAACGAGTGTGTCCTCAGTTAATGTCATGTAGAGTCTAATGAACGATCTGAGGTGAGCATGTTACACCTGCTGTGTAAGATCTGAACATATAGTGTGGTTTTGAACACAGGAGAACTGGTTTTGAGGTGATAGTTTGATTTTGACAGAAATATCTGAGGTTGTGTGAATGTAGTGTGGATTTTTGGATTTGTGTTTAAGGTTTTGAGAAAATGGATGGAGGTTTCAAGAAATGTGTTTTAGCAGTTGTGAAAAACTGTAAACATTTGAATAAGCAACATTCTTAGTACACAGCCCAGAATGTTTGCTTATATTAGTGATTTGGAGGAAAGAGATCTAAAACAGCGTGAAACACTGACCCACCACGACCACTGCGATGGAAAATCCACAAGGTTGAAACAGTCAAAAAACTGAAAAACTTTATTCCAATCAAGAAACAATTGCCTTCAGGAAGACATTTTTTCTAGATAAATAGGATGTACCAAAATATTTAGTGCTGTCAGTTTTAATCGCGATTAATCCATTGAGGTCTGCCAATTGGGTCAAAGAAAAGAACTAGAGGATAATAGTCTTTTTCCTGACATTGGGACTGATTCATGAGGATTAGATTCTTCATTGCGATTAATCTCAACTTTAAAAAAGTTAATTGTTGACAGTTCTCCATGAATTAATCACGATTAATTGTGATCAATGCGATTAAATTGCGATCAATGCGATTAAAACTGACAGCACTAAAAATATTATATCTGATTAAAGATTTTCTAATAAAACTATACGACCTTGCAGCATCCCAGAGGTGGACACAGCAGAAGATGTTAGCTGTTTTCTCCTCGCGTTTCCCATATGGACCTGAAATATTTCCAATTATAACCCTGAGAATAAAATCAATGTTTTAACAAATGAAACTGTCTGTTAATTTATTTATATCGCCAATCAATTCAGCAGTAAGTCTTCCAAGGTACCGTCCAACATCGCACCGCAAGTCAACCATAAACATGTGTACAAGTGTATAACAAGTCCCTCCAGAAAATCCTGACCTATGAGGGAATTTGGCAGCATATTCAAGGTTTTCTGCCACAAGAATCGTAAGAAAAAACTGCAAGACCCTCCAAGAGACAAGTCCAGAATTTCAACACCAGGTTTGGTCCCTGGAAAAGATCCATCTATGACTATGTTGCAATCAGATGTTTCCATTCTGAAAGCTTCTGTTTTGTGTTTCTTTAGCTTTTATTAGCTCTCAATCCATTCTGAAACTGCATTCATCCTGGAATTCGATGTTGGAAGACGGTTCATCTTTCCAGTGGAGTTCCAGATTCTTGGACAGTCAACTCCAAACATGACTGAAGCTCAAGCTGAAATCCTTTCTGTTGTCTCTCTTCCTTTGATTTGTCAGCCATCTGTGAACAGTTCAGAACCATTTCTCTGAATTTATGCAGATTTCCCATTAAAGAAAATCAGCACATTTTGGTTTCCAAGGCATTCTCATGGAAAATGATAATAAAAGTGTGAAATAGAGGATAATGTACATGAGGAGGGCGCTGACAGGCTCTACAGGCTGTGTGACAGACTGCATCAGATTCATTGGGACTCCCCGACTCGTACAAACACCACTTTTAAAGTTCCATTAAATCAACTTGAAGGAGCCTTCAGGGATGGAGTTATGGACACGTGGGAATCTGCAGAGGGAGACGAGACGGCTTCAGAGGAGCTGTTCCTGTCAGCTTTGATACCTGAACCTGGTGCCCTGCCTCACCTTCACTCCAACACAGCAGATGGATCTGAGCAGCTGCCCCCGGTTTTTGGGGGGTGAAAAACGCATATATAACAGCATTTTGCCACAGTTATACCTATTACAGACTATAAAAACACATTAGGCTACTGCATCACACCCACAGTAGCAAGACTGTAATAACTCATGATCAGCTTGATCAGTTTGTATTTGAGGCCTACAGTGAGACAGTTATCATTCCAGTATCATCATGATGGACAGCAGCTCTCAGCCACTGCACCGGACGGTAGAGCAGCTCAGCAGCTCCTTCAGAGGAGACTGAGACCCTCAGAGCAGGAAGGAGCTACCACAGGCCTCTCATCCCCACCGCTGTCAGGCTGTACAGTTCTACTGTGTGGAATATAACCTAATCCTGGACATTATAGTATCCTGCACCCCCCCTTTCAGAAATTCAGCGACACTTTATCATCCATTCACTCTGCTAAAACATATTGTACGTATTATATCATACTGCATCATATATTGCATATTGTATTGTATATATTGTATATTTTATATATATATATATATATATATATATATATATATATATATATATATATCCTGTTACATTTTTAAGATTCAGGTTGTACATACAGTTAAATCTTCATTGTGTTTAGCTTCTTTTGTCCATCCTAGTATGATTTGCACTGTTACTTGTTAATTATTGCACCATTCATTACTTTTGCACCCTGCTGTGGGTTCTATGAGCCGATACACCTGTAAATTTCTCCACTGTGAGATTAATAAAGTCTTCTATTCCTATTCTATATTTATTGCTAAATGTGCAAAATAACATCAAACAGCTGCTGTCTCTTCTGGATTTTAACATGTTCTTTTTTTTTCAACTAAAAAAGTGCAAAATCAAAACTGAAAAACCTTCTGAACAGAAAAACCAACAAGGTTCCGTTTCTAAACTGAAAACACTCCACAGTCTGCAGCAGCAGACACAAATCAATGAACTAAACATGATATATCCGATATGGAAACGGCACAAACTTACATGTCTCTGGAAGCCATGCTGCTGTGCTGCTTCAATGTTTTGATTTCCTTCTTCCCATGCGCTCTGTGACCAAACTGACTACTGGCCAATGAGCTGCCGTAGCCTCCTAGGAACGGCCTTTTTTTGACCAATGAGATCAGAGTGATTCTGTGTTGTCGAGCCATCTCTGTCAGCTCATTGGCCACAGAACGTCAGAGAGCTGGTGAACAATTTACCGTAAGTTTTCAAAAAAAAAGCACAAGTTCCATTGTTCACGTTTTGACTCTCACAAAAATACGGAACAAAGTGCGTTCCTTTTCAGGTCAATACAGAACGCACACTTTTACATCCAAAAACGGAACGATTCCGTTTTTAAAGGAACGGTTGGCAACTCTAGATATGCAGGAATGAACCTGTAGAACCAGATTCAGAGGTGAAACTTTGGAAGTTTGATGACAGAAAGAGGGAAGAGGAGAAGACCTGGTTCAGAATATAAACCAAAATAAACACAGCAAAGAAAATACAGATATGATGGACTTGAATGTGTAACGAGCACACATCCTGTCAAGACCAGTGAACTTCTCATCATCGTCATCATCATCATTTTTCATTTGGACATCAGTCTGAATCATAACATACAAAAATCACTGACAGTTCTTTCAGGTTCTGACGTCTGGGTCAGTGCTCCAGAGGAATGGGTTTTATGTGCCATCAGTCACAGAGGGGCCTATGAAAAGATTCTTCATCGAGATAAAAAAGTGAAAATTTGCTGTGTGAGACTCACAGTCTGTCTCTATGACACCAGGAAGGTAATCTTAAGAGGCAGTTAAATGCAAACTGCCACACTGATGTGACATAAGACTTATTTCAAGTGGTAGACACTAATATCAGTATTTACAGGGCAGTGATCCCAGTTAGAGGTCTGCTTATTGTAGTTTAAAACAAAAATAGGACAGGATCAGGTTGTAATAGACATTCCGCAGCCCCTCTGCATATTAATGTCCACTCAGCAGAAACAAACACACCTGTGAATGCTGCAGATCTTCAGCTGTGTTGGAGGATTTCTGTCGCCCACATGGGGCCTTGCAGCTGGCGTTTTCTTCACCAATACTCGCTGGTTTCAGCACTGCTATCAGGACTGATCTCGGCCCCAGTTAGATGGTTTTTCCAGTGAAAACAATGCATTTGAAAAGCAAGGTCTGTTTTCATGTTAATGGAAGAATTGTTGAAAATGATAACCATGTACTGAGCATGTGCAGAAGAACTGTTTTAACATGTGCAGTAGCAGCATTTTCAAAAAGTTGCTTTCTCCAAAATTTCAACGGAGAGTTTCCAAGAAGTTCAACCTTGAGAGTCGATTCCAAAAAGCTGCCTCTTCAGCGGCTCTGCGCGGTCATTGAGTAAACACCCAAACAGCAATGAAAGTTTTGCGTTTTCTCTTGAAAACATCATGTAAATGACGCCTAAAACACGAAACATGTAAGTTGTCATTATGATTGCTTCATTTAGCTTCACTGGACCCAAACGCTCCCAACTCTCCTCATTTCAAAGCTCTTCCTTTAACCCAGCCCGTCCACAGCCTTCCTCCACACTCCATGTCTGACCTGAATACAGCCCAACAGCTGCCACTGCCATGCAGCCTCACCTGTTATTTAAAGCCGTGTTTCAGTGCTGTGCAAAAAGAGAGCCTTTCAATACTCAACCTGTAAAACTGCACAGAGTTGTACCTCCAGGAATTATTGAGACAATTAGACTTTATCTGTGTCACATATTCTTTAAAGTGGATTGTGTTAACTGTTGTCAAGCTTTTCACATCAATGATTGTCGCATATTTCTAAATCAAGTGTGGAACGAAGGTGAAAATGCATATTGAACGGGCTACCTCAGTTTACTGTTCTTAGGATTTCATACTCAAAAAGGAATGTTTTACTCAGATGTGTTGCTGCTGTGTGGGTGAACCAGAGCTGCATTATTGCAAGTTGGTGCTTTAAAGTGATATTACTTCAATCCACCTGCTTTACATAGATAAATCTTTTGGATTAGCTGCTAAATGACTGGAATGAGCACAGCTTAACATTTTGAACCACACACACTATAAAATGCCAACAAAAGAAAATGAGCATAATGAGTCTGTAAATGAAACTTTACCTCCAGCACTGATACTGAATCCTGAGAGCCGCTCAGTCACATCCAGAGGTTCTCTCCATGATGACGCTGCAGCAGAATCACATGGAGCTCTAAGGTCAGGGCTTAAACTTTGACATTCACCCTATTTCTGATCCAGGAACTCAACACAATGAAACTGATGAACACACACACACACACACACACACACACACACACACACACACACACACACACACACACAGTGCTAACCACTGCTCCACCGTGCAGGTTTCTTTTGTCTTTTTTTCACACTTGTGCGGACTTCATGCAGACGGACCTGAGTCCATACCGGATGACGTCCATGACTGTCGGTGGATCAGCTCTCAGCGTTGATAACGATTCCATGTAAAGCAGCTTTAAATGTGCTGAAGCGTCTGTCCTGAATGCCAACGAGCCGATTTCCCTGCTCGCCTCTCCACCTGCTGCCGGCTCGCAGCTTGCACCCTTCCTCCTGCAGTCCGTGGCTGTTTGAGCGAACTAGTCTTTTGTCAGCTGACATTATTCGGTGCGTTTCTTTCCCAGCCATACGAAGGTCTCACCTCCAGCTGTATGAAACGTATTCAGTGAATTTCCTTTTCATCGTCTACCTGGACCATGAGCGGCTGGCGAAGGCTTTATATGTCTTATTATGCCTTGTATAAATGTGTCAATAAAAGAGGCTTGCACTCTGACTCATCCTGCCTGGTGTCAGTATTTTAAAGGATTAAGTTACCTTGTATTCTGCTATCCAAGTGTTTTATTACCGCAGTGTGAGTCGTCATTCAAGACGGCGCCGGTGCAGGTAGATCAAAGGAACCATTTAACGTTTCTATTCAGCCTTGACTACAAGACTCCGTCCTTTGGGCCTCCTCTCTACTTTCCCCTTATCCTGACAATTATTGTGCTGCTAACACTAAACACTCCAAATTAAAGTTTGCCTGGCGAGGAGCGCACATTCATCAAGCAGGCCTGCTGAAACGTGCTGCGCTTTCAAGAGTGAATAATGCCAAAGCAGTGACGCTCTAAGTGGATTTTCTGCCTGCTCCCCTGCATGGCACTCACATCAGAGAGCCCATTTGAAGTGTTTAGTCTTGGAAACATTAATCCCTGTAATTTCAGGTCTGGTGTGCCTCCTCTGTCAGGTACATTAGGGCTGCATCGGAGAACCAGTAAAACGGAGAAGAAGCCCCGATGTTGTCCGCCGGTAATTAGAATGCCATGTGTTGTACCTCACGAGGTGAAGCAGCACTTGTTAAATGAAGGCCTGTCACACTTTAATTGTCTCCACTGAGGAAAAAAAAAACGACGACGGGGGAGACAAAAGAGAGGGCGAAGAGAGAGAAAAGGAGGAGGAGGAGGGGTTTGTGCCATGGTGTCACCAGCATCCCCGGCGGAGGCGGCGAGGAAACGCCTGGGTGAGATTCCCGGGACGTCTGAAATGCATCAGTGTGCGAGTCCTTTTCAAACGGATCGCTCCTCTGTTTATTTGTGTAATTACCTCCACAAGGGAGCCGGTGTCATTGGTTCAATTTGTTGTTTGTCTGTTTGTTTGTTAGGTAGTCAAACAGTACTTAACAGATTGTAATTGAATTTGGAGGAAAGTCGGGATGCGAGCCAGTAAAAGACAGAAGCGGTGTTCTGATGGTCTGAACTGACACACAGATTCTACCTTGTTTTAACCTCTTTCACAAGATAATGTGAAACATATTTGGATTTCCAGGTCCTTGAGGTTTTAAAGCGTTGTTTTACACCTGACTGTAGAAATAATGATCTGGATCCACTAATGGACGACTTCACTGTACTTTATGTTCTTACTTCACAGCAAACACCAGTTCAAGGATTCAAGGATTCTTTATTGTCAAAGCAGTACACATTGCATAACATGACGTGGAATTCCACACTCAAGGTCCAGTGGAAGCCAGAACATCAATGTATATATCATAAAATGGAACGCAATATGAAATATAAAACATGCACACTGATTTGAAGGGTAGACGTGATGGAGCGATCTCTCTTTGAAGTGGTATAAGAGCAGTGAGCCTCGGTGGCTGCTGGAGTTCCCTCGTCCACTTCTCCAGCCTCACTGACACATGTGCACTGCAGGTTAAACTCTCCCAGTGTCTCCCTGTGGCTCCCTGAGGTGACCCCTGACCCCCTGCCGCTCCCTGGACTCTGCATGGCGTCATGCATGTGCAGTTAGCTGTGAATAAGAGGAATTACTGTAAATGCAGTGGAGTCATTTCCCTGAGGGGAATCGCTGTAGATAAACAGATAAACCAGTTTGAACAAATCAGTACTTTCTGAGTCATCCCAGAAGAAATACAGATTACTTTCTTGTACACAGTTCAGAAAATTGAGTGACTGTTATGTAACAGAATTAACACTACACACACATTCATCCATAGAACTGTGAGCAGCACATCTGCAGCTAAAGACATTCCTGCGTAACCCTGAGAGAAAGACCGAGATTCATGCTGATCATGAGGAAAGTGACTTTCTGGTGTTTGCATCGGCATCACAGGAGGAAGGTGTGACTCGCAGTTGTTAACTAGCCTTCAGACTTTGCTGAAATAAATCATTTCATGACGGACATTTAAGACTGCTGGTGAAGTTGCAATATCTCAATCAGAAGGGTGCCAGTTCTATTTCCCATGTCTCCCGTCCTTGAGCGAGACACGGAGCCCCAAGCTGCAGCCAATGGATGGACTGAGTGCCTTGCATGTGATTAACAGTGTACAGCCTTCATCATGTTTGCAAATACAGATTTCCATTTCTTCACTTATTTCCAATAAGGAAATGTTGTTATAATGCACAGTGACTTGACAAAACTTCCAAAGCATTCATCTTTAGAAATTTGAAAAGCTGCATTGCCTACTGGTGGCAGGAAGTCGTTCCTTTGAGGTTTTGAGGATATATGTGCACTGACACGAGCCTGGTAACAAACTCCAATACCCAACGGAAGCAGAAAAGAAAAGTCATTACCAGATTCTACAGAGGACCAGAAATACTTTCCAAGATGCAGCCGAGGTGGTTGAGCTCATGTTGGCGGGACTGTGGGACGGCTGGAGCTAATCACACACATATATTTTGGTTAGGTGTCAACATGAGTGTAAACCCTCAGATGTATTCCAGCCCGTCGTTCCACAGCGCAACACGTCCACATTATCAGCAGTAATATCCGCCCCATATGAAATATCACTGGAATTATCTTTGAAATGGAACAAATAAAATATTAATTGGTTCTTTAACAGCGTGTCTTCACTAAGTGCTGGGGTTGTCTCATATCTTTAGTCATACAGTACGGCTTGACAGCCACCTTCAGGGATCATATCTTTTATATACACCTTTACTATTTAATGTCTTCCTGAGAAGTAAGAATGGAAGTTATGAAGCCTGGAAATGGATGCTCATAATTATTTATTCTATCATTTCCAATTCATCTGTCCATCATCCATCCATTCATCCATCCATCCATCCATCCATTCATCCATCCAGACACCCATGATGATCACACCCATCCTTTAAAATGCAATTTTTAAGATTTATGTATTCAAAATTGGCATTTCGTTGCAAGATAGAGGATGATGACAATTTTTTGATTAAACAGTTGTTACCAGTACCAGTAGCTCTTGTCTTCGTCACTGACTCCAGCAGAGCCGCTGTTCCTCCTGGTGTTGGACCGAGGACTAAAGAAATACTCAGTTTTACAACATCATGTGACGGGAAAACAAACAGCAAGACTCATAAGGCAGACTGAGATACCAGACATAGACTCTCATGCTAGTGACATTGTTTTTAGCGTTTCTGCCATATCCATGGAAATGGAAATAGATTTTCAAAGTTGTTGTGTAAATGTTAAACTTCAATGAAAGGAGAACGGGAGACCAACACGTTTTCACTTGTGTGATGTTTGGTTGTATTATTTAACTTTGTGGCATCTCCTTTTTGGAAAAAAGTGCATGCGCCTTGTTTTGCTAAATTGCATATATTGCTGCATACCTACAGTTCAAAAGTTTACTTGGATTAGTTTGTTTTTTTTCTATCCTTGTTTTTAATTATCAAGATTCTGGCTAGCTTGAAAAATGTCTGTCGTCTGTTTATGGTTGCTGACACAAACGTGGCGTTCTGTCACTGTTCGACTTGCAAAATGTGGTTGACAATTTGAAGCTCTACATCACCTTCTGTTTATTTTAATAGTGCTTATCTTTTGGACTGTCATTTAGACGCATACAGGTACAGGCTGCAGGCCTTGGATTGCCTCCAAATCGTGCTTCAACATGGATTAATGAGTCCTTTGCTGACTGCGAGAGCTGCTTGAAAACATCGGTCTGTTTTCTTGCACAAGCCAAGCATCTTCCTGTGGCCCACACAAGAGGATGCCAGTGCTAATAAAGAGACAGTTAAGGTCTGTAGAGTGAAGGATCGCAATGGAGCGGCTTGACAGCGCGAATGTCTTCATTTTCCCTATATTGAAGTTTAAAA
This sequence comes from Salarias fasciatus, assembly GCF_902148845.1. Lineage (NCBI taxonomy): Eukaryota > Metazoa > Chordata > Actinopteri > Blenniiformes > Blenniidae > Salarias > Salarias fasciatus. Next base: position 2,526,213 of record NC_043745.1, read on the forward strand.
AATGGAGCCCATCCTTACCACCTGGGTGTACCTTGAGCTGTCTGAAAAGAAGCGATTACCGGCTCCGTGTGTGCCGAGGAGACCTTGGGGGATTCGGTCATCAATTAATCACAAAATCCCAAAAAGGCACGATTCATCAAACCCTAATGGTTTTTCTGCCGATGAATAATTTCACTGAAAAATAACGTATATGTCCAGAGAAGCAGCTTCGGCGACGCACTGCCCTGTGCTGTGAGCGCCACAGCTAATGATGCCTCAGTGGAGAGAAGGCACAAAAGCTGCTTCAAACAGAAAAGAAACAGGAGACATTCAGAACAAGTGGGCTGAGCTGTCCTGAACCCCAACTGCAGCGGACTGGAAATAGATCAAGTCATCATAGGTTTGCCAATATTGTTGGAATCTCATGTTGTTTGTTGCTTCAGCTTCAAATAATTCAAACAGTGACACTGAACGATTTACACCATTTTGTTGAAAAAGCATGTTAACTGCTTTGGCACTTGGAGTTTTCAAAAATCAATCAAAATGTTTGTCAGTTTTCTGAAAACCAACCGGTCTGACTGCTTGCTCATCAACTTCCAGTGTCGCGAAAAGGAGCTGAGGCTGATGATCACACATGGGAAGGCAGCTCTACAGCCGTGCTTCTGGTTAACCCGGAGGTTTTTCTTACTTCCCGAGGAGGAGGTGTGATCAATTATGAGGCATATTAACACAAAATTTCAGAGCCATGAAAAATGAAAGTTCTGCTCAGAATCAGAGAACTACAGTAAACATCACTGTTTATATTTTTATTTCATGTACAGATTGCAACCTTTGATAACGCACACAGAACTAACAGAAACGCTGTAGCTTTCAAGTCACTCCACTGGTTGGTGCGTTGCTTTCTGCATACGTATATGTAGATCGCAGTGTGTTTTAAACCTTCAAGCTCTTTTCTTTGCCTTTCTTCTTGGTGTAAGTCCACTCAGGATCTGCTCAATGGAAGAGATGTACATCCACATATGCAGATGATGGTGAAGTAAATGCTAGGAACTGCTCACTTTGGTGAATTCCCTGAGTTCTGTTCTCATTGCTGTTATTCATCTGCTCAAACAGTTGCGAAAAATAAAACGGCAACTGTAGCGTGCACCTGCAGCTTTTCAGAACAAAGCATTTTCCTAATCTTCCATGAGACGAGGCGTTTGAAAAACATCTCTTGCAATTTTTAAAGACTTGTAATGTGGCTGTTGTGTAAAGAAGTTAACCACAATGTTCACTTGAAAATATTGTGTGAAGAACACCTGTGAAGAGTCGCTGTGGTCTGTTCTAACAGGACGGATTATTTTGAGGAGGCTCCAGGAAAGTTTAGGTCCAATCGTTCAATACCCAACTAGCTAGTTTAGGGGGGCTAAGCTAACACCTGACTGACACCAGTGGCTAAGCTAACGGATGACTGACGCCGATGGCTAAACTATCTGCTAACTGACAATGGATGCTGTCTGTTGTGCTCTTTGCAGCTGCTCAGCTGTAACAAGGATAACTCAGCGAACGAGTTAACGACTCATGATTTTTAAACAATTCCTTCATACTCAAACATCACTGGGCGGGAAACGATTTCAGCTTCTGTCAGACTGAAATGCTGGGCGTTCCGGACAGAACGGGACAGGTGCTCACGCTAGAGGGGAGATGGGGAATCAAACCTGCAACCTTCCAATTGAGAGACGTCCTCTACTAACCGAACCAATTGATATCACAAAGCTGTATCCAGTGGGTGAGCCTGAGGTGACAGAACTGTTATTGTCTCACATTCTGTTCAATAACTTTGGATTTTTTTTTATTTACTTAAGCAAGAAAGTAACTTAGTCTGATTCTTACCAGGAATGGAAAACTAATTTGAATTATAAACAAATTGAAGACTGTTATATCATATTGATATTTAGCTCCAACTGTGAAGTCTTGTTAGGCTTACCAGCAGGAAGTGCAGTGACGGCTGTCTGACGGACATGCGTCCAGCTCAGGCTCGGTCAGCCTGGAACACGAGGCGCGTCTCCGGATGAAACAGAGCGCTTCAGTCTACAACAGCAGAAAGCAGCATGAAAAGTGTAAACCCCGGCCGTTCTTTTGAAGTTTCAGAACAAACAGCCGGCTCTGTGTGTTCTTCTGTGATGGCGCTCTCCGTTAGCCCGGACCTCGAGGGAGAGGAGCGCACTGCATCAGTTTGCTTTTGATTGAGAAGGGTGTAAACAGAGCTTGACAGCCTGTCCATCTGTGATGACCACCACCGTATCTAGATCTCCCATCTTTTTTCCCTGTCGTTTGAAGTATAGTCCTGCAGGCACCTGAAAAAAAACACACAGAGGGGTTTGGACTGTCAAGCAGGAGTTTAAAATGGTTTAAAATGTGAAACTTTCATCCAGGCTAATTGTGATTCTTCTAGACTGGGGTGGAAAAGTGGCACCTGGTACAGAGAACGTGACTGTTCACTCACAGATGAACGTATGTGGGCTTTCGAACCAAAGTAGGTTCTCATGTGAAGTGAAGAGCTTGAAGCCATTTCCTGTGATGTACATCACAAGACTGTGAAGTGAACCGTACACACACACACACACACACACACACACTCATATATTCATTACCTTGTCTGTACTTTCATTCATTTCCTGTAGAGCTATCTCTACCTTTACTACTACTGACCTTGCTCTGACCTTCACCTAAGTGACACTTAAAACATGTTTTCAACAGGAAATGTATCGATTTCTTCTCCAAAGACTTCAAGGACTTGTTTGTGAATTCCACCCGCAGCCACATGTCTAAATCTAATTTTATCCACATTGTAACCTTAACCTTCAAACCACCATCATCTTTTCTGAAGTGGAAGTTGAAATGACAGAAAGTCCTGCAGGTTTACAGTCTCTGGACTTGGAGTCCAGGAAACAGGTCCTGCTTCCAGACCCGTGCTGTGAAAGCAGTTTTAACACACTCAGTGACCTGAAAAGTCTGAACTGACTCGAGACAATGCAACGTTCCTGAAACACTGCCAGTGTGCATGAACACCGCGGTCGCAGTAAACAGTTCTGCACATGCTCAGTAGATGGACTACAAGCAGTTCGTTTTGCTCTAAAGTGTCATGACTCCCAGTCTGGATTCTCCTGGTCCTGGTGTTGGTCCCAGTCCAGATTCTTTTGGTCCAGGTAGTTTTAGAGTTGACAATCACTGTAATGATCCAACTTGGTGTTCTGTCCAGATGATTGTACAGTCCTGAAATAAATGTTCAAAATAGAAACACTGCACGCTCTGCTAAATGTTCACAGTTTTGATGCTTTTCAAGCTTTAATAAAAAAAGAAAAAGAAAAACTGAAGGCTTTTGTTTTTCACAGACTTTTTTTTTCATTCTGATTTTTGTACCTTAAGAATTGTCTGCATTAGACGGACTGAAATCTGCTGTCTTTGCCAAAAGTTCATTTGGAGATTCTTCAATATTAATAAACTAAATGATCGTACTTTTACTAGTACTTTAAAAAAAGTGCTGTCTATGCATCCCTGATTTATATCATTGCAAACTAATAATCTGCCTTTCATAAGCATGTTTCCTGCTTTCCAAAAGTTAAATTCAGGTTGCACTGACTGGGTGATTTTAGGTCTTATCGGTCTAATGTGGCCCGGTGGTAAACATGTGAGGAAGGGAAGGCGGAGGCCGCAGACTGGTGTTTCCCTGTTGGAGGAAACCCGGCTGCTGGAGATTAGCTAATCAAGCCGGTGGCAGAAAGAGCTGATGTGGGAGGAAAAGTCTTCTCTGATTAGAACGCTTCCTGACTGAGAGAACTCACCTGGAGGAGTGTGAGCGGCTAAAACACCTTCACTGCTTCTCTTTCTGTCTCCTTTCAGTACTCTGGTCTGTGATTGTCCTTACCAAACACTTCATGAAATCTCCTTTCCTCGTTCGGCTTTGATGTGTTCCACCGGGGTGAGAGAACACAGTTTACTGAAAAAGAAAGGATTTATTTGAGTGTTTTCCCAAAGCGAGGCAGTGTGGAGGTCCAGCTGACCACTGCCTCCGCATCCCTCTTGAGATCTGGCCCCTAAAGATTACTGCTTGCTTTTGCCCTCACCCACACTCCTCAATTATCTTTTTTTTTTCTTTTAATCTATTTTTCACCACTCGGCTGTCTCAAAGTGCGCTTCTGCTATGAAAGCAATTGCTCATTTAGGCAGTTTGATTGCACAGACAGAGTTTCACACAGGAAAACTATTTATATATTGAGCAAAAGAAAATCTTTAATCCCTAAATGTTTCATAGAGGTCAGGACGCCTTCTTTCTGCCGTAATGATTTCCACTGGAGCCCTCCTGCATGCAGATCCCCCTGTTTGCTGCAGACGTGCAGCAGTTTCCTGAAAACCCCGGTCAGAGCAAAAAGCCCATTAATGAAATGAAGTATACAGCTTTCTAGCACAGGCCTGGGGAAATGCCCGGCGTGTTTGTGTTCTGGATACGAGATGCTGAGAGCAAATGGGGACGCAGGTACACCAGTTCCTGCTCCGCATAAACAGCGGCTGAGCTGTGCCACTTCACACAGCGCAGCAGAAAACGGCTTCATTTGGAGTCCAGCTATTACCGGCGAGGCACCGGGGCGATGAAACGCCGCTGCGTTCAGAGGCTCGGTTCGAGCCCCAGCCGCCTCCGCGCTCGCATGCTTTGTACCTTTCCGCATTTTAACAAATTAGCACTGAAACGTGGCTCGTTCCAAAGTAAGAAGGTGTGAGCGTCGAGAGCCGGGAGCCGAGAGGAATCGTTTAGGTGCGACGGCGCTTCAACCCCAAAGCTGGAGTCACAGCAGTTTAACAGATGTTTAGCATTTACTGGCAAAGTAATTAGTTGTAAATGTCAGTACTTTTTGGTCGAAAGCCAACGTCGCAGACCAATCAAAACGAGCAGAAAGCAATCACAGTTCAACCCCAGGGAGACATGAATGTCTTACAAAATGTCATGGCAGCTCTTTCAATGGGACAAGAACCACCTGCTACAGATGCTAACAGGCTGTTGGCAGTTTTTATTCACAGGTATGAGTTTACTGGGCCCAACTGCACCACCCAGTCGGTCCAGGGGTGGAGAAACCTTTTTGAGACATTTTTATAGGATGGATTCTTCTGACTTAACGATATTTGAAACTTCTTTCTCAAATGAATATTCACACTCATCCACTCGTTTTAACGAGTAAATCCCCCCTGGTTGAGCTAAAAGTTGTCATGACGCACCCAACATAGTATATCTGGACAAGCAGTGCCTAAATCGCAGTAAAAACTAGAAATAACCGAAGTGAACAACAATCCATCCGAGAGTCATGGGGCGGCCATCACAAATCTTGGTTCTTGGTGCGGTTATCTTTCATTCATTTCCATCGGTGCAGCCCGATCGTGCTATGCCTTTACCAAGAACATCAAATGTCCAGCTATCGCCGTATTATTAAACCAAAGATTCACATTCAGGCAAGCTGGTTCTTTTATGAACTCAGACTGCTGTACTTCTGCTCTTATGATATGTATAGATTTTATTGAAATGTATACAAGGCAAATTTTCATATTTTTTTCAAAACGAGTTTGCTGTGAGGTTTAAACCAGGGATGCACCGATACTCATACCAATGTCAGGTCTTGTGTGGAATACTGCATCTAGTATTCATACTCCTGAGCTTGTTCACGGCACTGCAACACTTTCACGCTACATTTGTGTGTGGAGTATGAATTAATCTTATGACATTATTAAGTACTCGTATTGGTACTCGTCCTTCAAAATGTTGCATTGGTGTATCTACTTTTTTCCAAAGACGATTGAAGTTCTAAATCCAACATCACTATCATTGCTTAAACTTGTCCTAATGTCAATTATATTAAAATGTACAGTGTGTTTCAATGCAAACTATGAAAAAATAATTACATTGTTTCTCTGAAATTGCACATGTGAGAGTTTTATGAGCTACACATGAATTCCTGTATTTATTTACAGCTTTTTTTTTTTTATTTATAACTTTCATTCAAATGTTCTAAAACGCAAAGAGAGAGACGGCATTCTGACCCCGGGTTTGATTTTGAGGGGGGCAGTTCAGATGGGGGTGGGGGAGTGGTTGGTGTTTTTATGATAGATGTCCTTTGCTTTGGCCAATAAAACCTTCAGTAATGCCTCCGTGTCCACAGGTGTGCAGGAAAATGAGATCCTCACACTCTAATTTTCTCCATTCGACTCTTCCTACCTATTATTATTGTGTAATCAGCTGAGCTCACCATGTTACCGTCTGAGCAGACCAAAAGCAATGGAGCTGCAACAGGAAGCTAATGTGAGGGAAATAATGTGACCTGGCGTGTCTGAGAGGTTTGAACACACAGCCAAGAACTAAAGTGTGTGAGAGTGGTGGGGGGTGAAGCCATTTTTCCACCTGGAAATGGGCTGAGTGTGAGCAGATCTGTATCGGCGCAGGAGCTCCTGCGTACAATCTCTCAATCAGCGTGCATAAAAATGTTGTCCAAGGACAAACCTGCTCTTTCAGGGCTGCCGCTCGTAAGTATTCACAACTGTGCTTTACAAGGGGAATGAACAGCATTAAATTAAACGGTGCAATTATTCTCATGAGTTCATAAATAAACGGCGCTGAGGACAGTGTGAGGGAAACGTGTGCGCTGGGTGGTTTCTGTTTGCTGCTGTCCTTGAATGCATGTGCGCCCCTCATTTAGGATGAGTGTGATTCACTGTAACGCCGCTGGCGATGAGAGATGTGCTCTCTGACTTCAAGCGCTGCGCACAGACGTGAATGTAAATCTCTGGTCAAAAGTCGGACCGGCCTATGACAACATTGTACCTAATTACTGGAGAAAAAGATTCAAACTGGAGAATAGATGGAGGTTATTTAGAGATCTATTTGTTGCCTCAAGGCGATACGGAAAAAAAAACCAGCAACAAAGCTTTCAATGCCAAAACTCCTTACGACTGAAACAAGTTGCTAATTGGCAGTAAATGTCTTTGAAGCAGTGGTGGAGAAAGAAGACGTTCCAGATTCCAGTGTCTGTGCTGAAATCTTAGGATTCTCTACATGACAAACTTCAGCCTTTGTTTACTGGAACATGTAAACGATGGATAGTAGATCTATACAGATTGGTAAAGACACAGAAAGTTCAGTCTGCACTCCTTTTGAATTTTCTCCCCAAAATATATACAAATGGTGCAAATTCATCTTTATTCTTGGGTCTGAAATCACAGAAACTGATTGTTCTGTCAAGGCAGGATATTTGCAACAAATATAGTTTCTGCTTATTGGTTATGTTGATATAACAAGTGTTTCATTAAATATACTGGATATGAAGATTTGAAAACATGAATAAAGGTGTTTGGGGCCGATGGTGGAGGAGACGACGCGCTGCAGGAACATGTGCTGATTAACTCTGTTTCTCAATGTTATGGAACTTTGAAGAGCAAAATCGAGTCTCACTCATTATTTCAGGAATGGCTTTAAATGTTTTTTAGTTCCACTGCAGAAGCTGTTTTGAGTTCACATATCAAACAAACAGTCTTGGTTCTAAGATAGAGGCTCAAGAACTGATAATGAAGTGTGTTCTCAAAGATTTCTTCAACAGATAGCCCCATCTAGTGGCTTCAGAAAATAAAGACAGTGGTTCATGAAGCTTCACGAAGCTTCATCTGCCCCATTACTAGCCAGAAGTCACAGAAAACAAAACAGCCATTCTTATCAGATGTCTAGCGGGAAAAAAAAGTGGATACCACTCTATTTGACAATATTTTATGTGAATCCAATACTGTAATGTTCCATAAACAACAGCACTTGTGGGAAAGCATTAGATGTCCGTCATAAAACAGCCTGGATGGATCTGAAGGGCAAAAGCAAAACCAAAACATGGATGTTTTCTTCCCTGAACACACTTTTGCACCAGAAGACATTCAGTTGTTGCGGGGACTTTCTCTCTCCACCTTCCCTTAAGATGTATTTTTCTCCACGCTTTAATCCATTTTCATGAAGTGTGCACGGGGAACGTGCATTATGATGCAACAGTAAGCTGGATGAAACAATGCAGCCAATTGTCTTCCTGCCTCCCGTCCCCCTGTGTGAACATATTCACTCCTCAGCCCGGACTTATCCCGGCTCCCCCCGCCGCCGGCCCCAGGGCCCCTGGGCCCCAGAGCCGCTGGAGCTTACAGGCCCAGCTCAGAGCACCTGATTCCTCCCTGTGCCCCCCCACCCCCACCCCCAAACACCACAGTCCTCCATTTGTCATTGGTAAACATACAAAGGCGCCAGTGTGTGCCTCACATGACAAGAGAAGAGGGGACAAATAAAGGAGGACAGAAATAAATCTCTCACAAACACGGGAGTTTGTCCACAAGCAAAGCAGGTAAATACAGGCTTCAGCTCCACACCCTGCGACAGTTTGCCGCTGTGCCATTCTACCTCCAGTCGCTTAGTCCCAGTGTTGGAGCACTGTGATGAGAACCACTGATTTATAGAATCTATGGAGCGTTAGATGTTCACTACACAGTGAGTGCCAACCTCATGGTGGAGGACGAACGAGCTTGTGGATCATGTTACTTTTATGATGTTCCTCTTTAGAACGATGGAACGGAAGATTTTGACTGAGGCCTCATTTGGGTGAAACCAGAAAACCTCTGTTGCATTGAAATGTCTGTTTGAAAGACAACAGTGCTCAGAGCCACTGAATGTTTCAAGTGAAAATGCATCATTTTTTTGTTTTCATTTGAGAAGTTTCACATTTAAATGGCAACATTTTGGAAATGATGCCTGTTTACTTGAAAACGATGTAGTTTTCATATTGTGCCACTAGTGGGTGCTGTTGTTTGTTTATTGTATTGAAACCGCACAGACAAGCTGCAGAGAACAATGCACTCTGAATATTAAAGGCTGTTTCTCAGGTGCCTGGAGACGAGGAGGGGACGGTTGTGGAGACCAGCTGGGTCTCTGTGGAGGAAATTCAGATATGTTTGAATTTCTTGGAGACTTTTTCCAGTTTTTCTTCCAGCTTTTTCGCTGGCGATTGCGGGCGGTCCGCTGGTAGCCTACCACGGAGCTGCCTGAACAGCTGGTTGTTGAGCGACTTGCGGCCATCTCTCCTCTCCAGTGTTTGCTCTCTCAGGGATTTTATTAAAAAGTTTTTCTCAACCACCGTCCAATTCTTCGGCATGTGTTTGACTTTCCTGCTTCCTGCTTCCCATTTACTGCCTACATCATTACGTCACTATGTCCGAGGGAACGCATGCTTGGAACGAATAGTCCGCCAGTACAATCCGCTCTGCCGTCAGGCGCTGTTTATATGAGACATGGAGCGGATTATTGATCGGAGCAGACTACCTCGTACAGTCTGATCCGAAACATAATCCGCTCTGAGTGAACGGGATCCACTCAGTGTTTATATGACACATTTATTGTCCATTTCACCTGATAATCTGATTTTAAGGAGGATTTTTTTGGTGCCTCCAAAATCGCTGTAGTGTAACCAGACAACTAAAAACAAACAACAACAAAAGTTGTTAATTTTCACTCAAAAACATTGGCGTGTTATCAGGCCCTGGGATTACGAACTCTGGTTTTCATTGTACTGCTTTAGGACGATGGAGGATGGTGTGTTTTGTGTGGTGAGTTCTTGGTATGAAGTGGGGGTGCTGTGGGGGCTGCAGCACCCGGTGTTTTGTCACGCAGTCAAGCCACATACTGTATATGTCACGATGACAAACAAATCCCGGTAAACTTGTCTGGTGCGCCGCTGGTACCCCCCTTGGATGAGGGCGCCCGTGCCACGCTCGTGGTCCCCCCCCCCCCCCCCGTTGGATGAAACTGCGTCTCCGGCGCTGAGCCCTTTCATTCTCTCAGCACCCCCTGTTGAGAATACGTTCCCGCGGCCATGTGTAGAAGTCCACTTGAGTCAGTGGATTTCCATTTTATTTTTGTGCATGAAAACATGTTTCAAGATTTGTAGGAGAGAAGAGGTTTAGTTTTCAGCGAATGCAGCTAACTGAGACATTGGCCATTAAAAGACAATATTTCACATTCAAATCAATTTATTTGTTGTATAAGTTGTTGCTTTTTTGAAATAAGCTTACTGTAATATTATTTTAGACCATCGCAGGTTTAAACTTTTACCTATTTCAACAGAGTCAATTTCAACACCAGCATTTTTCTTGATTTGGTCTGAGATCTTTCAAAAGGCTTCGTTCAGAAACGACAGAGTATTCTCCTTGATTCATTGGATTTACTTGCTAAAAAAGAATAACCTGTCGTGTAGGAGCAGAGGTGTGTGATATTTATGACCCAACATTACACACATCTATTATGAATCCATTATGTAACATGCCCCTGGTGGAGCGACATCCATTGTATGGTTAAAAAAAAAAAAAAAAAACGTTTTAATCCTCATGCAGTGCAGGACCCCTGATGGACGGTCTGCCTCATTCCTCGGGAAGGTGATGGGGAAGAGGAAGAGGAAGAGGAGGTGAGCCAGAGACACATCCTGATGAAATTACAGGCTGGATTGATTGATCTCTGTGGATGTGTGCTGCAATCGAGGGATGCAGTTAAAACTGATGCATCTAGATTAGTGTCAGAGGAGCCGCTGAAGGACAATGAAAAGCCAGCGCCGGGAGACGTGACCTTCTCGGCATGTAAAGCTCACGGCGCCTCGTGGCAGGAAACCCGGAGCTGGAGGAAAATGTGCGGCTGCCAGGCTTCCAAGAGGGGAAAATAAATTTCTAAAAGAGAGGGACAATATGAGGCAGGATTGAAATTGCAGATGTTTCAATTCATATTCATCAGTAGGACTTTCCATTACGCCCTGGAAATGAATGGTTTCCAGACAACTGCTAGCATAAAGAGGAAGTGGGCTGGGGAGACACACGCTGTGCACAAACATGCACGCACAGCTGGTGAAATCCTTCCCCACTTTCTGGGAGGCATCGCCTTTACCACCAGGCTTCAGTTTGGATCTGCAGCAACAGGGGGCGTTTCCAGTGAAAGCCAGAAAATCTTCCAGGAGAATTAAAAATAAAACAATACTAATACTGAACTCTGCTTTCTGACGCCATGCTACCATTTGAAGGACGTTCCGGACACAAGGCCTCTCAGGAAGCGCTTTCAGGGCGAACCTTTTGCAGCTCGCAGTCGTGTGAAGGTGTGGCGCTCACCACACCTGCGCACGACAAAAAGAACAATGTTTGCGGCCTCAGTGGAATCTCCTACACCTGTAAAGACTGTCTTCACACCCTTGTACTATTTTGTTGCATCTGCCCATTTTTTCATGTCATGCTGCCCTCTGTTCCATCTTTTCTTATTCCACACTTCTGTCTCTCAAAATAAAAGCTATTGATGTTGATAACTCATTAAGTTTGTGTCTAAAAATACCAGGAAAAAAAGAAGAAAAAAATGGATAGTAACCTCAAGCTTAAGCCTTACAGGTACTTGTGCTGCTGAGGTTCTTTGACACAGATATGAATTTTTATATTCTGCAGCTGATGCTTTTGTTTCTTTCTGCTGCATTTGGAGAGCTGCTCACAGCTGCTCCTCGGTGCCCTCTCATGCCTTTTGCACTGGGTAAAAGCAAATAAGCCTGGCCATGAAAGTAACTCAAGTGAGTATCATATTAAAAAAGATATTGCCTTTAGTGTGTGCCACTGTGCAAGCTCCATGAAAAGCTCTGGTGATGGAGAGTATCTAGAGATTTTTCAAAGCAGTCTTAAGAGTTACACTCGCAATCTTTCATTCTAGATATGTTGAGCTGATTAGACAGTGAAGACTCGGGGTCGTTTAGGGGTTTTGAAGACCCTAAATTTCATAGATTCCTTTACATTTGACCCCCTTTTCTTTATAATCTACCAGTGTTGACCTTTAATTGGCACCAGTGCGTTTTACCCAATCTCTGATCGCTGCCTCTTGATTCCCTCAGCAGTTGTCTTCATTCTTGGGAGGTCAAAAGTCAAAGTCATTGATATTTTATGTATCTTTGCCAGCGCATTCCTAATGAAGTGCCTTGATGAAATGTCTGCAGACTGGCTGCTTAAAAAAAAAGACCTTATCCAGTGTCAATGAGCAAAAATGTTAAGGTTCTTATTGGTAAATGCCTCTGTCCTCAAATACCAGCAGGAACAGCAAAAAGCCTCTGACTCTGGTTCTGCAGGTTTCTTCCTGTTGAAAAGGAGTTTTTTCTTCCCACTGTCTCATAAACTCGCTCATGTAGAATTCGCAGTTGACTGTGTTGGTATTAGAGCTACAGGAAAAAAAATGGAATTGAATTGAAATGCCATGTAAACCTGTTTTTGTCCTGTTTTTATATGTAAGTGTTCTGTTTTGTCAACAACATAGGCTCATGTTCGTCGTCTTGACTGATTGGCAGCATTTCAATCAAATGGGTGAGATTATTAAGAAGCATTTTGTCAAGGCAAAGCCTCACAAATAGTAGACATATGGGGATCTTCTGTCAGAGACGTAATCACAGTGTGAAGTCCGCTTAAGTCCACTTTCAGTCTGTGTAGCCACCTTCAGTCTACCTTAAGTCCACGCAGGCAGGTTTAGTCCACCTATGGTCGGTGTTGCCATCTTTAGGGACCTTTCATCCCAGCCCTGTAAAATGAGGCCTTTCTGGGAAAATCCTCATCATTGGATGTGTCAAAGCTCGCCTGACCGAAGATCTGGATCTTTCTGAAACACCTGAGAAGCAATACAATGAGTTTGAATAACAAAATAAAGACAGCCAACAGTCAGAGTCAGAAGAAGCAGAAGCACAAAGAGCGAGAAACTGCCTGGAGGTCAGAGGTTGTTCGTGGTTGTTTCTGGTCAGCAATTAGCCGCTAGCTCGCTGCTCAAGCGGGACTCACAGTTTCGGTCTGCAACAATCAAATGAGCCGGATTTCTTCTTCTTCTCCTCCAAACAAGCAGCAGCTGAAATTGCACGATGTTGTCTGTGCGTTCGGTCCAGCGGTGGTCCGCTCTCAGAGGTGCAGTGTGCAACCAAGCCGAGCCAAAGGGAAAATTCTCACCTGCCCCACTGGACTGTCCTGATGTGAAAGTCCTGAACTGGTCTGAGGTCTGGATTTTACAGGGCTGGTGTGAGAGCCCAGTCTGTGTTAAACCACCTTCAGTCCACCTTTAATCCAGCGGGCTCAAGAGTGAAAGAATGATTTGGCTTATTACGAGCACTCATTAAAAAGCCAGCGTCTGATGTTACGAGGTTACATTAATCTTTATGAGTTTCATACATGTCTGAGAAAGATCTATCAACACAGAGCAGTTACTGAGGAGGGTTGGAGAAACACTGCTGCTTAGACCCCTTCGCTTTACACCACTGTGTTTTATGTTGGGTTTCACAAAGCCTTCTAATATTTTTGCTGTTTGGTAATATACTAGCTTTGTGTTCAGTCTTGCTTCACTGCACAGCTGATAAAATGTGTTAAGAATTGTGGTAATTGTTTTTCCGTTTATGGCAACGCCAGTTGTATTAGCTTGTCTTGAAAGGAACCCTGCCTACAGAATTACGACCATCAATCAAAGGACTTGTAATGTTACTAATGTATTAGCCACAGTAGCCATTTACAGGGTTTCCCTCCGACCATGCAGCCGCTCACCACTTAGTTTTTATTGGTCGGGTCACTCATTAAACTTATTAAAGAGCCCACACATGATGCAGGGAGGCTGTGATCCTGTGCCTTTATGAAGCTTGCGTTGGGTGGTCCATTGATGATTCATGAGCCCCGTTTCATCGTAACCGAGGCCGCCTTTCCTCGACGTGCTGGCAGAACAGGCGGGCCTGCTTGCTTTGTGAAAATGTAATATTCATTAATGTGTCCGGTTGACTGCCGAGCAGAGGCTTTCGAGCCGCACATTTCTGTATGCATAGGAGAGGGCAGTGATTAGTGAGACACGGGACAATGTGCTGATTCCGGTGTTTGGGCAAAAAGGCGCTTTATTGCCTGGCTGTGAAAAACAGGGCCACTCCTCCGCTCTTCAGTGTAACCCTGCTGTCAATGGCCTGAAACAGTCGGAACAGCCAATTAGTTTCAGATAAAAGCCACAAATGCAGCATGACTAATTATGAGTTTTGGTATCATATTATGTGTGTATATACATCTAGACTCTGATGTTTGATAATTTTAAGTATCCCTTTTGGTGGATGTTATTAGTCATTCAATTTAAAATTTGTGTGAGCAAAGGAGTGTTATCAAAACCCTCTCAGAAGCACAGTGTGTTTGAATCTCCGTCCCGTCATCCTTTGATCCACTGTATCTCATCAACTCCCAAAATAAAGCAGAGGGGGAAAAAACATGCTGCTGTGTGACCCTTGGCTCACAATCAAAGCAGTGCTTCTGAGGAAACCATATGACAAAAGATAAGGGCCTGCGGACTAGCCAGCCTCGCTTTAATTCTCAGAGCTTACCTGTGTGCTCATATTTGACACACACCTGATAATCCCTCATTCAACATTAGCCGGTGTTTTCTGAGAGCGCTCTCTCCGCCCACCTCTCGCTTCCCTTGAACATTTCTTTGCTCATTTTCGCCGAGATCCCAGCGCTGATGTCTGCCACCGATAAAGGCTGATCCACAGTAATTACACCGGGTGAGGGAATTGGATGTGTCTCTGGCTCTAAACTGCGATTTCTACTTCGCCCCGGCCCCCATGCTGTGCCTTCCCTAGTGACGAAACCCATTACAATGCCCGATCCTTTTGTTCTAAACACCACTGTAATCACTGCGAATGCTCTTACATTTCCACTTCCATTCATGTGTCGTGAGAATGCTTTTCATCAGTGCTTATGCATTAGTGTTGGGCTGACAGCTGAGGTAAGGACATGCAAACATGAAGCAAACCGGGCGCCCGGAATAATGCTGGGCTGGCCAGAGAGCACGTTCAGTACCTCCGAATACCAGTCAGAGCTCAGTGCTGCAGACACTGACGGGGAGGCTACATGACAGTGCTACTGGTAAATAAAGTGAGTGTCCAGTTTGGAAAGCTGTACTTTCTGAAAGCCATGGCAACCAATCAGAGAGCCACTTCAAGTCAGTCAGTAAAGTGATATTTCAAGGTGAGGAGGACACGTACAGTTTGAGCAACGTCACCAGACTGCACAAGGTGCAAAGAGTGACTTCCTCAGAGGTTAACTGTCTCAGAGAGCATCATGGTGCTGGAGGCAGCTAGCCCATCCGTCAGTGGACGTATCTATGAAGGTATTGTCACGTCTGGAACGTCTTCCTCCAACACATCTTCCAAAGATGTCAGATTCAGGTCTTCTTTACACAACAATGCTTCCAAGTGAAAACGCAAAACTTATGTTGTGTTTTGAGTCTTTTTACATGATGGTGGTGCTTGGAGCAACTGGAAACACAACTTTTTGAAAAATGCTTGAGCTCTGTCTCCCTGTATGGTGGTGTGCATGAGCGCCACGGCTGTAGTAACTAGTAACTAGTAGCTAGTAACTAGTACATGCTTAGGAGATGGACAATCAGAAAAATGTTTTCCTCCAGAGTGTCATGACTCTCAGTCCAGATCCTCCTGGACTTGGTAGTTTTTGAGTTGACAGTCACCATAATAGCAATCCAATTTGGTGTTGTGTCCATATGAATGTGTGTGTATTGTTCTCCGTGTTCTTCATTGTTGCTGTTCATTCAGAGTGTATTGTTCTCTGCAGCAGGTGTGTGTAGTTCCATTACAACAGTCTGTGGCCTGTCATGGTAAGTGCCTCACTTTCAGCGTTTTTGCCATTTCTTTGTAAACGGACTTCATTTTCAAAAGATTGTCATGAAACTTTTCTGAAACACAGACACAGAAAGAAAGGGTTTTCACCTGAACGGGGCCTTTTTTAGAGCCTGTTCTGCATAATCAAATAGCCACTGGATGTTACGTTGAAGTTTATTATTACTTAGTGAAATAGTACGTCACGAGTGAAGTAATGCTTAACACAGGTTTTATATGGCTGATTATCTTCTAATAAAAGCAGCTGGACTCCAGCACTAGCCTCCCTCTGTGAACATGTTTATATGGGTCCCAGACGTCAGACTCGTCCAGATATTTGTTAACTGGTGGTTGTGTTCCATCACTGGGAATCTATCATCCTTGGTAATCTGTAATGAAGATCTCCGAGAGAAAACCAACCAGGAAACAATGATGCGGCAAATATACAGAAGGAAGTAGAAGTGGATCAAGCACATGCCCAGAAAACCCCAGGACAATGTGACAAGACAAGTGCCATCTTGGAACCAACAGGGTAAGAGAAAATGGAGCGAGAAACTAACAACGAAACTGGGTCACACTGGGTCACACCGGGTCACACCGGGTCACACTGGGTCACACTGGGTCACACCGGGTCACACCGGGTCACACCGGGTCACACTGGGTCAGACTGGGTCAGACTGGGTCACACTGGGTCAGACTGGGTCACACTGGGTCAAACCGGGTCACACCGGGTCACACCGGGTCACACTGGGTCACACCGGGTCACACCGGGTCACACTGGGTCACACCGGGTCACACCGGGTCAGACTAGCACCAGATTACCAGATTAGCTCAACATCACTCAGAGTGTCGTATTTCCATGGATGGCGTTTGCTTCACTCAGGAGGAATGGGTCTGAGTAAGGAACCAAAACAAGCTGCTCTTATTGAACTGAAGCAGAGAATGATTGAAAATACAAACAAACGGTCATGAACGCTCACAGTGAATTTTAAAGAAATCCATCTAACAGCACTGTGGGCACTTGAAGATGTGAAGTATGTGATCGTGTCGTAACAATCTGAGGACAAGATGTTGCTACAAGAGGGATTTAGATGAATCTTTCCGAAGTGGCTGAATCACTTAAAGGGATGCTGAAGTTGGGCATTTTTTTCCAATTTTGAAACTCCCTGAAGGACTTTTACTGAGAGTCTGATATATGTGCATTTTGCTTCGTAACAGACTGCTCATTTCTGCTCATTTTTTTACTCGACTGTCTGTTGTTGTAATTTAACCTCAGGCTCCACATGTTGCTGCAGTGTCGAAAGGGGAAGTTCAGATAAAAAAGGGCTCACAGTGGTTCAATATAACAAACACATATCACCCATTCTCAACATGTTTGACGTGGTCCCTCTCATTCAGCCATCACCCACACAAATGTGTGTATAAATACACAGAATAAAATGAAAGATTAAAGGAACAGAATATTAAAAAATAAGTGTAAGATATTAATCATGCACAAGCAAATATTGACATTTAGACGACGTGATGCATGTTCCATTCAGAAAGTGTTATTGTTGTCTTACCTTATAAATGGAGTTCATATGCAGATCCTTCTGTTCAGCTGAATTATCACCTCCAGCTTCAACTGAAAGTCCAGTTTAGAAAATAGTTTCATCCTGGATTAGCAATCCCGGAGCCCCCTACCATGAGACAGGAGAACTGGACTCTGAGCCCCCCCACCATGAGGAAGAACTGGACTCTGGAGCCCCACCCACCCACCACCATGAGGCAGATCAACTGGAATCTAGAGCCCCCCTACCATCAGGTAGACCTGGACTCCGGAACCCCCCTACCATGAGGAACCCACAGTGGTGACCCATCAGCCATAGGATTCAAATCTTTAAACTTCCCACTCCAAAGTCCACTGCTCCAACCTCGAGGCCACTGCAGTGATGAATGGGCAACAGTTCTTCATCAAAAAGTGGTTGTATGTTTGGAAATTTGGACATTTTGGATTTTACACGTTCCAAGCTTTTATAATGATACTAATACTAATACTAATAATAATGATAATAATAATAATAATAATAATAATAATAATAATAATAATAATAATAATAATAATAGTAATAATAACTGTTTAATATTACATCTGCAGCAAAAGTAGCTTCATCATCATGATTTGTCTTCTGAGGATCCTGTAAGGGAAATGTATAATATTTCCAGAAAACTTTCTGAGACACTTGAGCACAGAGTGAAATGTTCATACTTTATTCATAAAATAACTGTTGCAGATTTGTGGAAGAGAAATCTTGTGAAAATCAAGAAAAAAGCTGCATGTGACAGAGAGGAAATGATGAGCGGAGCTGCAGGAAGAGAGTTAATGTGAAGGAGACAGGGACTGGCATGGAGAAGACAGATCTTAGTCCAATCGTATGGCAGGGACTATGCACAGGCACATTTTATCACCGTCAGAGATTCATATCTGGAGTCTGGAAGTTCATTATATGGGGAATAAATTCAAATGCATTTATTTACCTAAGCTGCATGCACAACACCAAACAGGAGAAAAGTTTGAGATCGTCCCAAAACAAGCCTTATTTACTTCAGGTGAGCAGCCTCTGGAGAGGAGATGCGTCACTGCGATATCATTTGACATCCGCGACAGGGCTGGATCCAAAGTCATAATAATTGGAACGGCGGTAGAAAGTTTGTCAGGAGGCACGCTCATCGGGGAGACGATCGTACCCATTGTGTCAATCCGGTGGCACGCTGACTCCACGACAAATCTGTTTTTGCACTGAAAGTCTTATTTGTAGATGAATTTTACATTAATCCTACTTAAATCATACAATCATCCACAGAAGCTGAGGCTAAGTGACAGTTTGTGCTGTAATTGGTATGGTGGTTATTTGCTGGATGTGACGTTGTGGGACGCTCTCACATTGTTTGGACATTTACGCTTCTCCTCTGTAATCCGGTGCAGCGCTACAGACAGCCGGCACGAGAACACCGCCTCTCTCACAGTATAGTTAAGCAGACCTGGAAAGGGAAAGGTGTTACAGTTGCAGCAGAAAAGCAGTAATTTCCACATCAGAACCGTCTCGCTGCCGGAGGGACCGTCTTAAGAGGGGAATGAATGACAAATCAGCCCGACGCAGATAACTTTGTTTTCCCTTTTATGACAGACCCATTAGACCTGACTCCTTCCTATGCAATTTCAGCCTTGAACACGACAGAATGAAAGACATCCAGGAGAGAACGGCTATGAAAGGAAACACTGACTTTAATCTGCTCAGTTGAAGCTGCTGTGATTTGGCTGTTGATTAAACCTCTGCCAGATGACCTGAGGTTTTCGTCGAGTGACCGCCGCGGCACTGCAGCTGTTGCTTTTATGCTAAACCCATCCGCGGAGACGCCGCTGATTGTGGGATTAGCTGGCAGGTCTCCTCCCCTGCTCACGGCTTTCACCTCCGCCGTGTTTCATGTCAATCTCGACAGCCTCGGACTTCAGATCTCTCCTTCAGAAACCATTAGGGAGTCGTCCATGCAAGCACATAATCGCTGGGAAAAATGGTGCAGTTGCTTGATGGAGGTGGGTGTGCATGTGAGTGTTTCCTTCTGCAAATTACAGAAAATTATAAAGCACATCAAACTGCAGAAACCTGAAGATTGGAAACAAGATGGAAAACCGTAGTTTGAAGCTTTCTCACAAAATTACAGTTTTTATTATGATGCAATCCAAACACATTTGGAAAGTGTGAAACTGGGCCTAAGCCCAAATGAGGCGCTGGACCCGTCTCCAACCCATGACTAACCAGAGCAGACAAAGCCGGAGGTCTCTGCTCACCGTGGTGGTTACAGCTGGTCTGAGTGCTGCTTGACGGCTGAAGGCAGGAAGGAAACCATCACAGATTCATAAAAACAATTGGTCATTGTTACACGGATACACGCAATTTCAAACATGGTTTTTAAATTGTACTATTTCAGTGTGTACAATATTACTGTTGGGTAAACGAAAGAAGAAAACAATGAAAGTTGAAATGATTGAAAAGAACACCTTCCTGCCTTGAACGAAACAACTTGAATAGCTTGTTTCAGAAAAACAACATAAAACATGCATTGCATATATTAATATCAAATCAATTTAATTGTTAGTACATTTTTAAAACTTATTTTTATGACCTTATGAGTTAGATCTTTGAAGGAAGTCGAGAATTAGCAGTAATTACCTCCGCCAAGGAGGTTATGTAATCACGTCGGTTTGTTGGTTTGTTGGTTGGTTGGTCTGTTAGCAAGATTACGGAAAAAGTAATGGACGGATTGCAATGAAACTTTGTGGAAAGGTGGGTCTTGGGCTAACTTAGAATCCATTAAACTTTGTTGATGATCCGGATCACTGTCTGGATCCAGGAATTTTTTAAAGGATTCTGTATCATTGAGCGATAGGGCAGTGTTTCACATGGTTGGGCAGGCCCGCCGACAGGGGGCCTGTGCGGCATGCGCGCCGCGCCGCATGCATAATGTTATTTATGTGCTTCGATGTGCGCCTCGCCGGGCCACTGTTCATTGTTGCTTGAGCGTTGCAGCACGTAGTGTGGTAAGAAACCGGGAGTTGTGGGTGTTCAACAGTGTTAGCATTCGGCTAGCGGCGTTAGCATTTGGCTAACGGTGCTAATGGCGGCCCGAACCTGTTTGTTGCTATTGCTCGGTGACTTACAACGTTGGCAGCGGCGTGGTGCGTGGTGTCCATCTATTTTCAAGTGTTGCGCTTCAAAGATGACAGTTCATGTTCACTTTATGAGCACGTCAGGCTAGTTTACGTTTGAGAAGACTCGAGGATGCGGGGCTCAAACTGCGCATGCCCAGTAGGCGCAAGGCATTCTGGGAAATGTAGTTTTTGATTGATTTCAGCTGTCTTTATTATTTAGATAGATGTTGCAATTTTTCTTTGCTTGAATAGTGATTCCATTCAAGTCATTGTATTGTGATGGTTTATTTTTTATTGTATTTCAGATTTATGACCAGTGGTCACTTTGGTTGAATAAACAAAAACAAATGACAAACAGGAGTCATAATATCGTGTGCATCCTGTTATATATGGTATTCTTGTTGTTGTTGGTGACTGATTTGACCTGTGGTGGAGGTCTGGGCTCTCTGAGTGCCACATTCTAGTTATATGTGATACCAGATCTAGAAAAACCTGCATGGATTTGCCAGTCTCAGGCAGGTGGAGAAGCAGTCCCGAAGTCAAACACTTTCTGCTCTAACCAGTAAACAAGTTGATTAATCCACAAATGAAGACAGTTTCAGTAAGTGTGGCTCCATCGATAAGAGGAGGAGTCAGACAGACTGAGTCCACATGGACGACACAGAACCTTTTGATAAGGACTGAAATATTTCAACTTACTGTCAGTACAAGAAAACCAAGGCTGAAAGGTTTGAGAACTGGACTGCAGGGAGTTTAGACGTTCACTGGTTTGAGTCCCACTTCAGTCAGGGAATAACTTTGGATGTGTCCAAATCACGACTTTTGTTCTGGCAGCTTGAAGTTAGCGTTACACTGATACTGAAAGGGAAACTGCCGGTTTAAGAAGTTTATATTTTAAAGTCACACGGCTCCCGAAGGTGGTCCAAGACTTTCAGAGGGGAACCACTGCCTGGCAGAACTGACTGGATCGAGTTGAAGTGAGTGAAACTGGTTCAGTAGTTTACAGAGCAGTTTGACTCAACCGATTGTGTTTGAAGTCTTTAGTCCATCTAAATACGAAGAATAAAACTGAAGAATATTCATTTCTAATGTACTTTTTTGGCATACAACCATTCTGTTTTGGACTTGACTTTATTGAAAACAGCCTTCAAACGGTCACTGGCAGCATATGAAGTCAATATTTCGCCCGGTGCCGTTCAGGAGGAAGGTCTGGAGATGTGTCTACTTTGTTTTACCAACAGATAACCTGGACTCTTCCAGCCTGAACCCACACTAAATGACCTTCTGCAATGTAAACGGGCAACTTCTTTATTAAATCTAATTTAATTAAGGTCCGGCTTCACACTTTACTGAGGGAAGTCAATAAACAGATGCGAGGTATGAGGGATTTGGCACAGGACCATCGTCTTCAACACGTCTGTAATTTCACAGCGTGGACCTGCTGCCATGCTGTTGGCCTTATGTTCTTTAAATTAGGCCCGTTTACACGATAATATTTGTGGTATTCATACGACCAAGTTGGATTGATAATGCAGTAACTCTAGTTATTTCCATCTAATCACACCAGCAGAAGAACTCTTTAGTACGTTCTAGGACACGGTAGTGCTTTTCTGATCCTTGAGACTTCTCCATCTGCTGCCACCCCTCCTCCTTTCACTTCGGAGGAGGGCCTCCCCCATGATGCCTCCAGACTGCGCTCGTAACAACGTGACTGGGGTCTGATGCAGGGATCCACATTTTCATATGCGAGGCCAGTGATAGATGAGGCAATCTGAACAAGTTGTGCTGAGAGATACATCAGGAGCCAGACAGCCCCAGATAAAGGAAAAAGACGACGGGGGTGCCCATTGTCACCAATCCACCGCTCCGTGGATATATAGTGGCTCTCCCAGGACCAATAACTCACATACATATTCAAAGGCAGCGACAGCCGCATGCCACCCCCAGGGACGGCGGCTAAAGCTGCTAAAGCCAGCCGGGATGGCGCTGGCTCTGCCTCCCCGCTACCTGCCTGCCCGGCGCCGGACTCCTGGCTTAATGAGCAGCTCTCCTTCAGGCGTGCCGCTGACTGAATTATGCCTCCATTGTCGGTTATGTGGCTGTTTATCCAGTAATGTTTTGCTAAACATGCAGTTTTACGAGGCAGCTGACACCGTCATCAACTTACATCCTCCAGTGCAATTTAAAACTCCTGAATACAAGTGATGAATATGAATAATTTATAGCCCAAAGAGACTGTCATTTAATGAAGCTATTGGTGATTTGACCTGACAAATTAATCAATGTCTAATCTAATTTATTAAACACACTGCAGGGTCAAAACCCTCTCACCCATTTATCTTTGTCAGAAAATGTAAGTGCTGAGGAAATAGAAGCTGTTGAGGTTTTCACATTGTCTCTGTAGTGTCGGGAAAGCTGTTTTCTTTTTTTTTCTTTTTTTTTGTCTGAAAATGTAGTCGGCTGAGCTACAACTCCGTACAGTGGAAATAATTAAAGCAACGCGAGTCGACCAGCAGGAGAACAAAATTAACTCACTTCAAACAGGATGTGACAAGCCCTGTTTAATTGGACTGACTTATTCTCTGCCCGCCTCAAAGTCCTCATGGTCAACACTTCCAAAATGCTGAGCTCGGCCTGGTAATAAGCACAGTTTAAACCACAAGTTCCCAAACTTCTTCATGAGGGGGCCTCCCAGACGTCATTAGCCCGGAGCTGGAACCTCCGTTTTGGAAATGGGCCTAAAAAACACACCGAGAAGAGAATATGTAACACGCTGACGTTCAGGTAGCGTTAAACAGGCACAGCGATGCTCATGGTGATTCCTCAGTGCAACAGGAGAACCGTCTTTATAAACTCAGAGTTCCACTTCACTTTACTGGATTGTTGCTTTTCTCATCAGGTCTTTTCACTGAGACTGTTTTATTCAAGCTCGAGCTGCTATTAACTGCATTTCACTCTCTCTCCATAAGTGGGAGCTGCAGAATCAGACAGCAGTCCTGCCGCTGCTGTACCGGAGTACTGCCACTGTACTGGAGTACCAGGAGTACCACTGCTAGTTTTCAGTGACTCTGACCTGTTTTCCTGCTAACGGACCCCCAAAACACATAAAAAAGTTTTGCATTTTCACTTGAAAAAGGCACAGTACATTGTGATTAAATACATTATTGTAAATGAAGATGATCTTTTCTGCCACACTAATACATGGTTACTGTTTGCAGCAGTGAAGAGAGATTGCAGATGTCTGAATATTGTGTAGCTTTATCTCCCTCCCTTTTATATAATGCGGATGAATCGAACATAACACATGGCTGGGTTGTTATATAATATGTGTACAGTGTATAAGGAAGCCAATTACTCAAAGCAGCGTGCAACAATTTGTACTGAATTTCTGCCTCCACAACCTTGAATAGAAGTGCATTCAAACCACAGGGTTCGGCTCCACATATAAATCACTGTAAAATCTAAAACTGCAGCAGTTTATTAAAAAAGATTTTACATCTTCAGCTCATTACGTTTAACAAAACATCTGCGGCAACGCAGTGCATGACAACATTTCATCCAGACCTACGAAAATGGCCAACAACTACAGCATCTAAATGCAAGAGCTCATTTGGCAGAAAAGAAAAGCACTTCCTTGAGATTTCTAGGCTGTGTAAAGAATTGGAGCATGGATGTACACCAGCACTGATAAACAATATGTGCACGCTTCAGTTAAAGAACTGCAAGTGCACAGTTAATTTCTTCAAAAACAAAGAAAAGCAGTTTGAAACAGAGAGACTCGTGAGAGTTCCAGCACAGGAAATAGAGCAGATCAATACACAGTTTAAGCTGCATTATAATGCAATGATAATGTAACTCTGACAAAAATGACGTTTGACTGTGATGGATTGCCTATCCGAAGCAAGTCTGCAACACGGTGTAGATCTGACACTGAGCACGGATACAAGAAGACAGTCTGGAATCAACATATGGAAACAAGCCAAGTCCCAGCCTGTGGCCACAATCTGCTTTTCATGGCCTTCGAACTGCGTTTCACAGCCTCCAACCTGATGGAGAAAGTACAGAAGAACTGAAAGTGTAATAACTGAATCAACAGCAATCAGTCTTTAAAGCATCTAACTGTCTGGAATGTTAGTTTCATTTATTTAGTACCGTGTAGATGTAGACTGAAAACACAACTATCTTGAAAAAAACTTGGGCTGAGTCTAAATGTAGGTGGCTGAAATTCTGCTCCTGGTCCTGGTCCTGGTCCTGGTCCAGCTCCTGGTCCTGGTCCTGGTCTCAGTAACATGATCCAGACTCAGGGAGCTGTTTAACAGTTCATTAATGTTTGATTTGAACCTACAGTTGAATCAGCTTTCCGCTGAACGATGACTGAACGTCAACTACAATACCCAGAATGCCTTGTGTCTGTCTGCAGTACGGCAGCCCTCGTAGTTCAACATAAGTACAATTGATGAAAAAAAAAAAAAAAACTGTCTCCACAGCGCAGACTGAAAGCGTCGGGTGTGAAATGTGTTGGCGTTGACGCTCTCTGTTCTCCCACTGTTAAAGTTTAGCATCTCCCCCTCTTGTTCTGCAGCTCTGCGATCCCTGCTTTAAGACGAGGAAAGCCTGGATGAAGACGCTCTCCCGGACTTCTGATCAATGTGAAAGTTGTTCATTGGCGCCGTCAGGATCATTTGATTCCTTCTAAAATACTCCGTGTGTTGGAATATGGACACACCCTCAGAGTTCTCCCGTACTCGTCTCCTCGACATACCGGGTCTGACAGCACCGAGAAGGCCATCACATTAGAAAATGAAAAAGCCATCCACCTTAAACGCTTTGGTTCTTTTCCACTACCTTTTAGAGTAATTACTAAATATACTATTGAGCTGCAGCCATCAGATGTTTTTTCAGTCCTCTGCCATCATGGAATGATATTCCAATTTTATGCTCCAGCACTCCGAACGACACCAACAAATAAAGCGGGAGCCTTTCGCGCTCTCATTGTTGGATGGTCACCGCCAGAGAAAATAAAGGGAATAACGACCTAATATTTAAACTGAATGGCTCTAAGTATGTTACATGATGACAGCATAATCATTGTGTCAGAGAAGTAAATTTACAGGGTAGCCCTGACAGTGAGCTCATGAATTGCTGTGAATATTTTAAAAGAGCGTCTGGTTGCAGCTGTAATGATCATCTGAGCATAAACCCGGATGACCGCCGCTCTGCGTGTGGTTATTTATCCTGTTGCATTTTTACTGGCTCATTTCGTTAAAGTTTTGTTTTAATATTCAGTATTTAAAACTTTCTCTCAGACAAAATATCCCACTGAAGTCACAAGCAGTGAGCTGGATCGTCCACTGATCTCCCCGCCGTTTCTCTCTGGATGTAATGTTAAGAACCGCTACCGTACAGCAGACACTGAACGTACGAAATATCCCCAACGGTTGAGCACTCAGCTCCATCACACCATCCTCAAGATGAATATATCATACACCATCCGTCCGTCAGCAGCAGTTTAATGTCAAATTCCTGAAATGTTCTCAGTAGAATTACTTCCATAGAACATCATCAGACAATACTACCAACGTTTAAAAGTAAGGTCAAAACTAACATTTGATACTCTTCACATCATGAAACTTCCATCACGATGCTGCTTCAATGTATTTTCACACTTTGAAATGTGTAACAGTCCTGTTTTCAGATTGTAAAGCTGCAGAAGGTTATTTTATTTAACATGAAGACAATATAGGAACAACTTCAAACTCAGGAAGGTTAAATAACTGAGCAAGCTTATAGAACCTGATCAGACATGTTTCATCATAGAGTCATGGTCAATGATCGCTGAAAAGTCAAATAACAAGTTAGAAATACGAAACTGCAAAAGAAATTACATTTTGATGACTTTTGTTTTGAATTGTGAGACTTTCCTTTAATTTATGGACTGCATTTCTATATGTATTAATATGCAATATTTCAGGCATTTACACAAAGTCTTAAATGAAAACTGCTTTTGTGTTTTCATTTCAGAAAACTTTTGCATTTACACAGGAACATTTTGAAAACAATGTCAGTTTCCCTGGAAATGGCAGAAACACCGGAAACGTTGCAGTCGTCAGGTTGGGCCACACAGCAGAGGAACATGCAATCCTTCATCACTTCAGAGATAACCATCCCCAACAGCATATCTGGAGGTCATTAGCACGCACACGCCAAGTGGACAGATTACTGCAAACAGAGCAGGAGGGACGAGGTGAATCAGCTGAAAGCCGCGTCTCTTACCCATTCCCCTTATTAAATCTATTCCAGTCACAAAGAAGGAGATGGAGATGGAGAGCAGCAGACAGTTACAGGAGGACTTTTAAGCTCCGAGGTAAATCAGATGTGAAGTGTGCAAAAAAATAAAAAAGATTTCCAGTCGAGGATCCAGATATGCAGCTGTCGTTTTTCAGATCTGTTTGTGCATTCACTGTGCATCGGAATACATTTATTGTCAGTAATATATACAAAGCATCCCACAAAAATATTCCCAAAGATCCATTTACATGAAGACTCAGTTGGTTGATATTAACATTTTCCTTCCCGGAGAGCTTCAGCTTCAGTCCTGACCTCTAAAGTTTGCTCGGAGTTTTCTACGAGCAGCCAGACTGACTCGGTACGTTGTGGATGAACTTTGTATTTTTTAAATGATCAAAATCCTGATGCAGTCAGTGTGTTTGGAGCTAAAACTGTTTTTAAAGACAGATTAAAAATTGTAGACAATGTCCATTTACACAGAAGCATTTTGAAAATGCTGGAAAAGATGGAGTTAGCACATCAGGCCACTAGTTGGTGCTGTTGTTTGTTTTTGGAATGAAACAGAGAGAGAACGCTAAACGTTAACAATGGAGAACACAGACATTCATAAGGACAGAGCTCCATGTTGGATTGGTCTTGTGGTGACTGTTAACTCTAAAACTACCAAATCCAGGAGAATCTGGACTGAGACCAGGACCATGAGGATCTGGACTGGGAGTCGAGACACTCTGGAGGAAAACATGGTCCTTATTGTCCATCTACATGTGCAGAACAACTGTTCTATTTCATAAAGTTGTGTTTTCAGCGGCTCTGAGCGAAGTGGTCGTGCAGACAGACATGCAGAATACATCAGAAGTGTTGTGCTTTCACGTTAAAATGTTGCTGTAAACAGGAGTAACAAATCGTCACTGTTCTATTCAAAAACAAGGTGAAATTTAGCCACAATGCTGGAAGAGGAGAAACGCGACTGTGGTGACGCTGACAATTAAATGTGATGTTAGCAGTGGTGGACGAAGTACTCAACTCTACTACGAAAGTATTGATACTCGTATTGTGTTCTCAGTGTTGTTAAAGAACCTTGAAGCTTTCTGAAACCACGAGTAACAGCAAAGTTCCCAGAAAAGTATTGGAGTGAACGTCTATTTTTCCAAGAAAAGAAATACTTAAATAGAGTAAAGATACTTAAAAAAAAAGTCCTCTTTCTGTCTACCACTGGATTGTAGTGACAGTAGGGGCTTGGCTGAACGCTCCTGCCCTGACTGCACCTCCCTCCATGTGTGACGGTAGAAAACACTGAAAGCTTTAGAAATCAACCTTGGGTCTTCGTACTGTGAAAAAGTCCAGGATAATTGTATCAGATGTTCGCAGCCTCATTCCTGCTGTGTCTTTCATTTCTTTACCTCTCTGGTTTTCTGACTGTGCAGCTGCTTTTATTGCCTTTACATTTTTCTGTAGTCATGCTGGTTTGTTGAATTGTAAAACCTTGACTGAGTCGATGGAACTTATTCCTATTCACAAGAGGCGATGTGGAGATTTTTTCTCTCTGGATTTCTATTTTAATGCCTGGAGTCCTTGTGCCAGTCATCTCCTCCCTCATGGACATTCTTGTTTTAACATGAAGAGTTTTCAATTGACTGCTCACAAATGCCTTTGTTGCTGAATACCTTGGCGGATGATGCTTGTGTGAAGCAGCATATTAAAAATGTCCACAATATCCCATGTAAATGTGAGGAACTCTGAAACGAGTGCAGGTTCACTGCTCCCTGTAAAGCGTCCTGGAGCTGTGCTCGGGTTCAAACGAGGGGGAAAAAAGGCAGCGGGAGGAAACGGTGCAGGGGGAGGAGTGTGAACCTTTAGCTCAGCCTGAAAGGCTGCCAATGCGAAACGGCCCGGCTGTGAAGCCCCCGCTGGGATGGGCTCGGTCCAGAGGGAACGCCAGCCAGTCTCCAGCCGTCTCCCCTACCTGAGAACAGCTGCAGCCTCCATCTGCCGGCCCGCAGTGGAGGCTACCTGAGGGAAGAGCGCTCCGCCCCTCCACCCCTCCGCCCCTCCGCCCCTCCACCCCGCCGCCCCTCCGCTTCAGCACGCAGCCGCCCCTCCGCCCCTCCACCCCGCCGCCCCTCCACTTCAGCACGCAGCCGCCATTGTTCTGACAGAGAGGGATTTCAGGGTTTGATGAAATCAGTGGGACACCCTCACTGGACGTCTGGTAATATGTGAGTATGTCTTTTCTGATGAAACACACTGATGCAACCGAGTGCACACACACACACACACACACACACACACACACACACACACACCCTCGCTCTATCTGAATGGTCAGCACATTTCCCAGTGATCGTGTCCAGGATGAGGTCAGAATCGTAGCTGGGTTTTCAACCTTCCTCACTTTCTTCAGTTCTGTGTCGGTCTACACAAGTGGTTCCTTTCTATGCAAATGCAACACAAAGAAATCCACACTGGATCCAACGTGCTGCTCCGAGCACCTTCACAGAAGATATGGCTTCAATCTGATTCCCACAACATGTGCTGAGTCAGGAAGAAATGCTGAACTGCTATACTCGAGTCGCACCGTCATTTCAGGTTTTTTCATATTGAAAAGCTCTGAGAAAACTGAGCAGGAGCGCTGGATAGAGGAGAAGTGAAAACAGTGTTTTTGTGTTTTCGTTCCAGAAAAATTTTGTGTTTACATTACATTTTGAAAATGACGTCCGTTTCCACAGAAACGCTGCAGTCAGACAAACCCTGAGACCTGTCAGCGATTTCTTAAAATGTCACATTAAGCTTTTACTGGACAAGAAACTTCCGGATGCTCCGGATGCTCAGTAGGCACGTTTACATGCGCCCTGTATAATCCGCTTGCAGGCGGAGCGGATTGTAAACGTGTCATGTAAACGCCCGAGTGGATCCGCTTCACTCAGAGCAGATTGTATTTCGGAGCCGACTGTAGGAGGTGGTGTACACGATCGACAGTCCGCTCCGTGTCCCCGATAAACGCTGCCTGACAGCGGAGCGGATTAAACGGGGGATTATTTGTTCCAGCATGCGTTCCCTCGTATGTAGTGACGTGTGACGTGCGCAGTAGACAGGAAGCAGGACAGTCAAAAACAAGCAGAAGAACACGACGGTGGTTGAAAAACACTGTTTTAATGAAAACCCCGAGAGAACAAACACTATAGAGGCGAGATGGAAGCAAATCACGCAACAGCGAGTTGTTCAAAGAGCTCCGTAGCAGAATACGAGTGATCATCCGGCTGGTGTTATGGATTAACTGGTTCCCGTGTTAACAAATGACGGTGGAGGTCTGTGTAAACACATGCTGATTACAGCAGCTGTTAAAGTAAGACTCACAAAAGACTTTAAACGTATACACTCACTGTGACTGTTGATAACCGATGTTTGCCAGAATGACTACGTTTCAGTCGCTTATTGGTCACAAGTTAACACGGGCACCAGTTAATTTGAAACATCGGCATGCGGAGCAGAGCTCACACCGAGACGTGGCGCTCGGCGGCGGCGCTCCGGCCGGGGAGCAGCCGCTCCTTCAGCAGGTATCATGGAGATTTTGGAACATTATTTGAGCAGATATCAGCAGATAAAAACTCTCTGCTGGGTCTGAGGACTGCTGCTGCAGAGAGGAAGACCTGAAGTTCCTCGTGAGACTTTGTGCGCATGTCACAGGACGTTGTATAATCTGCTTCACCAGGGTCCTGGTGAACCAGGATTCATCATGGATCGCTTTGTATGCCCTACATGAATACACGCGTGTTTAATACGATTGTTTACAATCGGATTGAAAAAACACCCATGGAAACTGGACCTATGGAGGAAGCTCACCCTCCCACTCTTTCTCCTTGAGCGTGAGAGACCCAGGTTCGAATCCCTGTAGCGTATAAATAATGTAATAATAAATCCCTGTAATAAATCACTGTGTTAAACTTCTGGTATGTATTCAGCAGGCTGATGTACGACGGGTTCATCAAAGAAATTAGAACACAGTGAATAATGATCCAATCCAAGAACAAGTATTTTAGATTTATTCTATATAAACTCAGATTTTAAGTCTGTTTTGTTTAATTCATTAAATTTCTTTCTAATAAATATTGTATTCCAGCAAATGATGTGCAATAAGAAATAAAATGTTTCCTTTTAAAGTGAAGATCAATTTATTGATTTGATTTAAAATCAACTCCCATATTTCATAAACTCTATATCTTTTCTTTTTAAACTCTATGAAAATAGACAGATTGATTAAAAAAAGCATAGTTTCCAGTCTTTCACTGTCACAGGACTTTTGGCACTAATATTGCAGATTTACAAAGGAATGCGGTGAGATGCACACACACACCAGTGAGCATCACAAACGTCATGTAATTCGAACTGTACAGCAGCAGCTGGCGCTGTTCACTTCATTTCAGGCCGCCATACTGGCTGCTCATTACGCGTAATTTAGTCCCTGAAACCGGCGTTTCTCCTACCTGAGCAGGTATCTGTGATTCAGAGTCAAAGACAGTAAGTCAGTAGCTCCTGTTGGCGGCCTTCATCAAAGAATTTAGTGAAAAAAAATGTAAGTATCATGACGGCCTGGAATTCAATCAACAGCGCCCCCTGCTGCTGTGGAGTACAGGAAGTTTACTGGTATGTGTGGATGTGATTGCATTTGTTTGCAAATCTGCTCAGTGGAATATTAGCGCCTCCAGTCACGTAGCTGTAGAATTGGTTTTGTAGTTGAACAATGTTTTTTTTGTATGTGAAGAAGTATGTTTCTTTGTATATGTAAAAATGTTATATTGGTTTCTGACACATGATGTATTTTTTCCATAGGTTTGTTCCTTATTTCCAAATCAGAATGTAAGAGTTGGTCCCCGGCTGGTCCAGCTGGTCCCCAGGACGGAGCGGTCAGTCCCTGGACCGGGTCACCAAGACGAGCTGGCCTTGAGCGGAGGAGGTGGCGTCGGTCGCGGAGTCCGACCGGCGACTCGGGGCGTCGTTTCAGTCCGTCAGAGACACCATGGACGTTTGTTTTCAAGTACTTCTTAACCAGAGAAGCTTCATGTTGTTAGAAAATTATACAGAAATTAAAAGGCTGCTGTGAATTTGCACGTATTGACATTATTAATACTGCACCACAGACACACATGCACATACACACACCTTTAACTGGTGTTTACAGTTACAACATACATGAAGAATACATTTCTATGGATCAAATTACCTTCAGAGTGTTTGGTTTGTGTAAAATCGTGTTTCAAAACAATTCTCTTTACAGTATCTTGTCACACTTTCAGACTGTTTCAGATGTTTTTAGGAGTTTCATGAAACAAAGACGATTCTTTGTACTGTTACTGAACTATTTTGACAGGAGTGAATTTTTATATTCTGCTTCAAGAATGTTAAAAAAGGTACCCCCCTCAGGTATTGAGATTTTTTTTCCCAGTATTGAAGTTGAGTTTAAAATTTCAGTGTCGTCTCAACACTACTGGAAAGTAGTGATGGGCAGATGAAGCTTAATGAAGCTTCATGAACCACTTTCTTTAATTTCTGAAGCCACTAGATGATGCTATATGTTCAAAAAATGTTTGAGAGCACAATTCATTGCCAATCTTCAGCCTCTATCTTAGAACCAAGAGTTTAAAGGAAGAGCAAAAGGGGTAAACCAGACTAAGTAACCAACTAAGTATTACAACTCTTCACACCCACACCAGTCCAAGGGCCAAAGCGATTAAAAGGTCCATCTCACTATTTATATAGCAAAAAAACAAGAGGCCATTTTCAGCTGTAGAAAGTGAAGGTTTTCAAGAAATTATCGGAACTTTAGGACCAAAGAACACCATTCCATCACGTCCACACTTCAACTAGATGGTGATGCCCGAACTTTACAACCAAGGCAAAGCAGATGTTGTTGAGATACTTAAAAATGCTGATAGTATAGTATAGTAATCACTGCCGACGGAGAGACATCAAGGGCAACACAAAGTTGCACTACAACCATGGCTCATGTTACTCCTGCTCAATGTGAAATAGCCAACTTTGTGCTGCAAACGTGTCCCCTGTTAGAAACACACAGTGGGATGAACATCGGGCGGGTACTGAGAGGTGCTGTTGCGGAATGGAAGCTGATATGACCATAGCATGGCATCACTGTTGTCACGGATAAGACGAGGAATATGGATGTTGCAGTAAGACAAGGTGGGCTGGGGAAGCATATCAATTGTTTGGCCCATACTCCAACTTTAGCTACCGCGACGGGCATAGCCTTGTGTCTCTCGTCTTTGAGGTTGAATCAGACGCATTGTCAGCTTTTTTCACCACAGCCCCTCCGCAACTGCTGTCTTAGCATCAAAACAAAGGGTACTTAACCAGGACAACCAGCACAAGGATGTAACAACACGCTAGAACAGTGTCATGTCCATATCTAGACACGGTAGAACATTATTTGGGGCAACAAGTAGCGGGTCCAGCTGCGGAAGTCGAAATGCTTGGGAAATCATCACACTGGATAATTCTGACATCTGTGATGCAGTTACATTGTGAAACCTCTTAAACCTCTAAAAACAGCCACCACTATGCTCAGTCATGAACACAACCAACAGTATCCCTCATACTGTCCCCGAAGCACATGACTGAGAATTGCATAGAGCATAATGAAGACGACTCAGCCACAGTGGCTTCTGTAAAGGCACTGGATGAAAGTGCTGCACATGTGTACATGTTTTTAGCTTGAAGTTTTACTCAAGAGCAGGGTTTCCGCTATAAAAAAAATGGCACCGGACAACGTGACCGGCAGGTTTTCAATTTACCGGACAAGCGCTTGATTTCCCGGTCAAATATTATTGGGGGGGGGGGGAATTTTCATGGGGCGCCACCCTCGCCTGTCAAATTTCATGTGGACTAAATTTCAATAGAATGGTAGGGGAATTTATTCAAAGATTAGGACATATATAGCTATATAAAGTCTACTCACCTGCAAAGCAAGCCTGTAAAAAAATCTATTCCTGTTATTAAGTGGGGGTGTATCGATGTAAACTTTGTCGCTCTATGTGACAAAGACATTTAAAAACATAAATAATTTGGTCCTAGAAACATTTTTTCTATCTTCAAAGTAAAGTTGTGTTTGCAAAAACTGATTATAAACCCTGCAGTGTGCATCAATGAGTGAGGAGTCAGACAGCGGCGTCCCGGACAGCTCCCCAGTAATGACGGTCAGGATCCGCACCTTGACAGCGACTATGACATTTGGGCTCTATCGGGCTCTGACCGTTTCTCCTCTGAACTATTTTGTTTAGTAAAGAAGTCTTTAAGTTTCGCCTGTTTCCATGTGTCTCCCGCTGTATTATCGTTGTGCTGCGCGCTTTGTCGGAGTGGTGAAACACTGCTACAAGTTTAGTTCCGCCTAAAAAAAAAACAAAACTTTTTTTTCCACATAGACGAGGCTTATTCATAAAAGATAAAATTCGGGGTTTTATTGTTGTTTTTTTTTTTTAATAAAATGATATGGAAATTGCCTTTTTCAATTCAATTTTTGCTTGGAGGGAATATTCAAATAAAAATTGAGCTTGGACGGAATATTTTTCACCAGACATTTTGACCGGTGGTGTTAAAATATGTTGGACTTCGGCAGATCTTACTGTCAAAGTCCGGTAATTACCGGATAATGGAAACCCTGCTCAAGAGACACTGTAAAACTGAACACAAAAAGATATCTACATTACTCTCTCACAAGAGATACTCACTCAGTACATTCAACAAGTTTTAAAAGTTATTTTGAACCAAAAAATGACATTAAAACCATTGTGCTAGCTTGATGCTAATGTATATGGAAAATCACACTGGTTTGCTTTTAGTTAGCGTGCATTGATACAATTTCAGTTTTAAAAAACAGATTTGTTACTTTCTAACATGGAAACATATTACAACTACTCTTTTCAACAATACTGCAACAATTCAGAAGTATGTGAATGGTGTATTTGAGGGACAGCATATTAGTATTGTAACACTTCATAATGGTCACTGTAATAATACAGGCTGGCAGCCTCCACCCTTGATTCATCAGACATGAGATTTTCTTTGACTGATCCATATATCTGGATTTCTGGAATCTGGAGGGTTTTTTTTACCAGTAGAGTACATGAATACATATTTTCAATTTCCAAACTGCACTCATTTTGTATCTGATTGAAGCAGATTCAGTAATGTTAAAAGGGTTCAGATGACAAAATACTGAAAGGGTTGTATAGCCTGTTTTCTGCATTCTTTGTCATAGAAGAGGCCCACGTTGAGCCTCATTTTGTAGTAACGGTGCATTTTGTAATAAATGCCCAAAATGTAATAATTTTGTCTCTTTATTTTGTAATAAAGCCGCATTTTGTAATAAACTGCCCCAGAGCATTTTGTAATAAATTTTTCCGCATTATGTAATAAGTTATTAGATTTTGAGAAGGTGATGTTTCCCCCAAAGAGGTGACATTCCATGTCTCCAGAGTCAGTCTCTGTGTCCAGGAATCGGGTCACCAGGCACCCTGCCGTCGGCTGCCACCCAATCCACATTGCACCTGGCGCCTATGGTTCCCTTGGCGGGTGGTGCTTCTGCCGGAGGGTGGGCCCACGTCGCCCCTTCGGGCTGAGCCTGCCCGGGCCTTTGCCCACAGGGCCCGTTGTGAGGCCCAACCCCAGGCCTGGCTCCAGGGGGACACCCTAGCTGCGCCATATCGGGTGACGTCACGGTCCTTGATTTAACGTTTGTCATTGGGGGTTTTAGACCTGCTCTTGGTCTGGCCCGTCTCACAGGACCCGTTTGCTATGGGAGACTCTACAAGGGGCATAAAGCCCTCGACAACAGAGCTCCTGGGATCATGCCGGCACTCACACTCCCCCACCACTTTAAGGTCGCAGGTCAGGGTTCATAGTTTCGGTAAAGGTAAAATGACACATTGAAAGGGAAACTGGGTTACAGAAGCATGCTTGGTTTTTTCTGCTTTATTGTAGAAAGTATTGCCACTGAGATGCACTTTTTTTCCCACAACACGGCTCAAAGGCAGTGCTACGGCTATCTCAAGCTTCCTGTAACCTTCCAAGTCACTCTTGTCTAAGTTTATTGTTTGATGAACAATAAAAAGAGGTATTATTACATAATGCAACATGCTATTACATTCTGCGGAAAATAAAAAAGTTGCAAGTGCATTTTGTAATAATCTTCTCAAAATGTAATAACTTATTACATTATGCGGCAATATTTATTATAAAATGCGTTGGAGCAGTTTATTACGAAATGCGGCTTTATTACAAAATGCGGCTTTATTACAAAATGAAATGACAAAATTACTACATTTTGGGCATTTATTACAAAATGCACCATTATTACATAATGCAGCTTAACACCCATGACTGTTATTGTTGAATTTGCTATTCCAGGTCCAGACCCTGGACATTTAAATGCTGAGAGTTCTGCAATGCACTGGCGGACATCTGGAGCCCAAACCACGACAGGCAAGGCCAGGTTTAGAAGAGCTGGTCTGAGGCCCTGGTCTGCCCCGAACAGGCGGGAGGTTGAGGAGCAGCGAACTGCTGACGGTGCCGAGTATTTCCCTGAGGATTTGCTCAGGGCTCATTGTCTGGCTGCATGTGAATATGAGGAGTTTCATGAAGGGGAGATGGTGTGTGAGGGAGAGAGAGGAGGGAACAGAGGGAGCCAGAGGGCTTTAACAAGCAAATACACAACTCAGAAACAGTTTTCTGTATGACACACAATTGTTTAAATCTTCTTTTTATACGGGAACTGTTACTGTGAATGTCATGATCATAGTCAGTCACTCTGATCAGATGTTTCTGCCTTATATTCCATAAGCCCCTCCTACTTAGCATCGCTCTCTTCACACACACACACACACACACACACACACACACACACACACACAGTCTTGTATTTCTATCCTTGTGGGGACCGTCCATTGACTCCCATTCATGTCTAGCCCCTAACCCTGACCCTTACCCTAACCCTAACCCACACCACAACAAAGCCTAACCCTAAAGAAATGTTTTTGCACTTTTACTTTTTTCAGTAACAACAACATGGTCAAGAAAACACTGTTTCTCCTACTTAGGACCGGAAAAAGGTCCCCACAAGGCACGTCGTTCCACGTTTTGCTATCCTTGTGGGGACATTTGACCCCGACAAGGATAGAAATACGAGAACACACACACACACACACACACACACACACACACACACACACACACACACACACACACACAAACACACTATTGACCACAGATACTATGCAGAGCAGCTACTATGAGGGTTTTGGGGTCTAATATCTCCCTCCTGCACACTTTATCACTGAGACAGAGTGAGATGGGCGATAAATATCCAAATCTGGGATTGAAAAACATTTGCAACAATTCCTATAAATAGTTTTGCTGTGAGAAACATTTCATGGACCTGGACCTGTAATGCCGATTTACATGAAGAAAAAAAAAAAAACCAACATAACCAGAACATTATCAAAAACTAGCAACAATGACACCGTCATGATCATCAACATGAACTGTCTCAACAAAATGCTAGTGAACGAGTAACATCATGTTGAGTGAATCTCCTTTAAAGGTCTTCTCCATGGTCCTGAGTGAAAAGGATCAGATTACTGACAGATGAAGAACAAGCATCTCATCATCATGCTTCATTTTCCTTGAGACTTCAAAGTTGTGACTTCCTGGAAGTTTCCCGGTGCCGCGTGTTGCCATGGTTACCCAGGCACAGATCAACTTTCTGCAGAGTTCACGACCAGATGGCAGATTTTAATTTGTGAGATTAAATGTCTGTAATGACTGTTTGCGTTAAAGAGCGGAGTCCCGTTCACGCAGGTTTCACACCAGCTGTTATCAGCTGACATGCCAAAGGTTGTTCACTGAAGATCCGTCAAGGAAACCAGACGACCTGCGTCGCAGAATCCTGGAAACACAGTCGTCACCGCCAGGATGGTGGATTTATAGGCTGTATGCACAAAACAAAGACAGACAGGACTTATATTTTCTTGTATTATCACTGTGAGATATTGATATTTCATACATCATGTGATGTTCAGTGATGCTCAGGCCCTGTTTCTATTTAAAACAAACAAAAAAAAAACCTTTATTGTTTTGGGAGTCTTTGTAAATGACAATGGTGCTCAGATCTGCTGAAAATACATCTGACCATAACAGTCCAACCTGGTGTTCTGTCCATGTGAATGTCCGTGTTCTCCGTTGTTAATGTTTAGAGTGTGTTGTTCTCTGCTCTCATGCGTGGTTTCACAACAAAAACAACCAACAGCGCCAGCTCTTGGACTGACATGCTAACTACACCAGTTTGAATTCTTGTGCCGACAGACATCGTTTTAAAAATATTACTCATGAATGTGATACTTTTGAGAAATCAAAACAAACCAAAAAAAAGTATTTTTGACTTTTTCGTTTGTTGCCAAAAGTGACACCCAAAATTCTCAGAATGTTTAGCGTTTTCACGAGAAAACACCGTCGTGTAAACGAGGCCCGCCGTCCTCCTTATGCTTTCTGACTGTGTGTGTCCGTTATATCATTCAGTATTTGTCATTACAGGACATTAATTACCAACCAGCCACAAAACTCCACCATCAAAGCCTTTAAAGAGTTGACTGAACTGTATCCACACACCACTGAGAGTACTGACACACACACACACACACACACACACACTGCAAAGTTTTCAGACTGTGAGGTGGTTCGATCTCCTTCCTCAGAAGAACAGAAAGAAAAGCTTTCCCGGCCGTCTTTGAGTAGATTGCTGCTCATCAGGGGATGCGGTGACATTACTTACCTAAATGAGTCGCCGCTAATTGCGATGAATTACCCCTGTGTTTGATGCATTAGTGCAGCCTCGGTGCACACAGACGGCTCGGCATTCTGTTCTGCTGACCACCCTGGAGGCGTCGCGCAACAAAGTCAAGTGTGTTTTTACTGCACTGGTGAAACACTCACACTGGACAATTAGTGGCTTTACTTTTTAACAGTAGTACGGGTGTTCTAACATCAGTCTGGCTGACCTGCTGTACAGAATGCTAATGAGGCAGAGCCTCACCTTAAAGCTCTGAGCCTCCTCGACCTCCACGACCTTCGGCAGGCGGAAGAGGTTGTTCTGCTCTCTCAGTGTGTGGAGGAGAATGGAGTGTTCTGTTCACTTTACACTCATTCACCATCGCCTCACAAACGTCACTGATGTTGACAATCATCAATCAGATGATGAGCGTGTAACTGCGCACACTGATATATTTGTATTTTTGTTCAGATGCTCATTTTTGAAGATTACAGTTCCATCCTGGATTAGAATGTGTTTTTACGACGACAGACAAATCTCCTTCCTTTGAATAACAAATGCAGAAAATCCTCACCTTGGGTTAAAAGACACACCTGTTCAATATGTGAGTCAGTCCAGCCTCCACGGGAGCGGTTCCCCTTATATGAAACTGCTCTGTATTTCCACTCGTCACTTTATTTCCCCACATATCCCTTCCCACAACAACAAGTTAATAAATGTGCTGCTGCTGCTTCTGTTGTGTATGCATCAAACCGCCGTGACAGCTACCCGTGCTCTCCTGCGTTCAAGCTGTTTTTTGATTTTTGGCTGCATGGTGTTGTTAAAATGTGCACATGCATAGCAGAAAAGGCCTTTATTGGATTTCTGGAAGGTATCGAGTATACGGTGGAGTCGACATGTTGGTTTTAAATAAAAGGTGGGACAGGTTTCTAATAAAGTGTTGATTTATTACAGTGCAGTGCTGCTCTCGTTTCAGTTCAATTCTGAATGTTCTTCATATTTCCACTCATGAAACCCACTGCAGACCCCCACCACAACCCCCCCCCCCCCCCCCCCCCCCCCCCACCACCACCACCCCCACCACCACCACACACTGGCCTCCAGCTTGGGCGGAGCGTTCCCGATCGGCCTTCCACTGTCAGCAGGGACATACTCAGTTGCCTTATTTGTCTGGTAAATTACATACAAATGATCTTGGTATTAATTCAAACTTCGAAATAAGAACTTTGGGCCCCCAGTGGTGGCCCCCAGCAGTGATTCCTGACCTTTTGGGAGGTTTGAAGGTTCAATTCCAACAGCATCACCCTTGACCTCCATCAGCTCCCTGGAGTGACTTAAAGGACCTGTACCATGCTTTTTTAGCTAGTCCAAACCCGAGAAATGGCATTAACATGGTAATAGTTTATTTTTGGCGCTAAGGAAAAGTCATTTTGTGTGAAATAAAAGATTTTCTGGGGCTAATTCTGAAACCCGGAAGAGAAAACGCTCTGTTTCACTGAAAATCCCGCCTCTCCCCCTGTGGACTTTGACTGACAGCGGACTTCAGCCAATCAGCGCTTCAAAACAAATACGCTGGCTAGCTTTAGCTCTTTAGCTTTAGCTTCTCTACACGCAAAGACACGCGAAAACGTCTTTTCCAGTGAGAACCTCACCAAGCGCAGACCCTTCAGACCCTTCAGACCCTTCAGACTCTTGCTCTTGCTTGACTGTTGCTTTCAGACGATGGTTAAAGTTTATCTCCGTAATCGGAGATACAAAAGGCAGCAACGCTGATTGCCGAGGGCCTGCGGGAGGGGGGCTCAGGGGAGCCATCTTCACCGTGTGACGTGAACGTGGGAAACAGAGAGTTTTCATGGTGTGGGAGGGGCTGCCTCTCTGAGCAGCTGAAACACGAGGAAAGCTCAAACACACAGGCACGAAGGAAATAAACACTTTGGGGGAGTTTTTGGTCAGAACATAACTATATAACAAGGTTAAAACATACAAAAAGTGAATTTTGCATGATACAGCCCCTTTAATATGGCTTCCCATCACATCCTGGAAATAGGATGGGTTCATGGGAGAAAAGGATTTCCCAAAGCGACAAACAAAATACGCTTAGCTTAGGAAGAGACGCCTGGGCCTGTTCAGTCCTCGGCTCCACTGTGCGGGCTGAAGGAATGATTTACTAACAGTATGGCATGCTCAGGTGAATAGATTACCGTATTTTCGGCACTATAAGGCTCACTGGATTAATAGGCGCACAGTCAATGAATGGCTTTTATTAAAAAAAAATTCATACATGGGGTGCACCACATTTTAAGGCGCATAGGATGTATAGAATAGTATGATAGAAATACATATTGGCAGTCTCGGTGGTTACATTCTCGGTTGAAATGTGTGAGTAAAGCGACATATCAGAGCCAGTTTGACTGAGGATCGCTCCTCTTCATGGATATGCAGCTCAGAGCGGCCACGACTGGTCGAACTCGCTCGGTCAGCGGGGTTCAGCCAGCTGCCGTCTCCTGAGTGAAGCGCCCCACCGGCAGCTCAGCCGCTCCCGGCGTCCCGGCGGGTGAGCTGCCGGGCGGGGGCGGCCGTTCTCGGAGTTGCAGCGTGCAGGCTGCCGCCCGGCGTCCAACCGCTCCCCACGTCGGCCGGCTGCGCAGCCACGTGCCGTGCTCCATTCTGTTTAAACTAGCTAGCTTAGCAGCTTAGCAAACAGGGGTTGTTTGCGCATATGATCAGGGTGATTACCGTAATTCCCGCAAAAAAGGCGCATCGAATTATAAGGCGCTCTGTTGGATTTTGAGAAAATTACAGGCTTTTACATGCGCCTTATAGTGCAGAAAATACAATACACCTGTTTGTGTACATTTTAGACTTTAGGTTTTGTCTAGTTCACACCTCATTTGCACAACAACAGTGTGCTGGAAACGGTATCATTTCTATTCTCTAGGCACAACACACATCATATTTTAGTCGGAATAAAAGTGGTGGGGGGCCAGCTGAGGAAACGTCTCTCTCCACAGTAACAGCTGCTCTTCTGCTGAAGGCTGAGCTGATGTGGATCTCCCTTACAAAAGCGTTGCTACAGTGAGCCCTGATAGCAGCTTCTCATATCCAGGTTGTGCATGCAAGCTTCTGAAAGGTCCAACCCAGAGCAGTACAAAGAGACTGAACGACCATCATGTTTAGCCTCAGATACTGTTTTTTCACATCCTGAATGAAAAAAACTACATTGTCCAGGCTTCTGATTGAAGTGGTCCATTAACACTCTGATAATGCCGGGGTGAACACACCACTGTTCATTTATATACTCGATCAGATTTGTGTGGTTCTGAGAACTGATTTCATGTAAAGATATTCTGTATGTTTCTGGAGGACACACTCTTTCCCTGCCTCAGATCAGATGTCATTATTTACAAAACAACACTTGAATCCTGATCATAAGAATGAATTCTATATTTTCATTAATCTACAAAAGATCAGTTCTGGTATTTTGTGGAATTTAACAGATTGTTTGTTTTGTCATGAAGGAGCATGTGATGGATTCATCTCCACGGCTTGTGTGGTCTGTCTTTAGGCATGCATCTTGTTTTCTGGTAGAAAGGTGAAACCTTCCAAACGGCAAGGTCCCAAACCCCAAGCTGCAGTGCAATTGTTGAAGAGGTCATCCTTCAGTGACGAGCACCGCCTCCCTCGGCTTCTCTCCCAGCCTTCACGGTGGAGGCCGGGGAGCCCCCGCTCGCCTCTGAAACATTCCTCTAATTTACGTCTGCCAGCAGCAGGAAATTGAAGTCAAAGGTTCACTGCATCTTGTACCACAAAAAATGATCTGCTCAGGACCGATGTGTAAAGGAGAGAGGGCGAATTAACCTGTACACTCATAACTGGGACACAAAGGGGTGGGAGCACTTCTTTAAAAATTAATGGAACGCAGTGGAGTCGGTGCCAGAGTGCTTGGAGTGAGGACGGTAGATTAAAAAGCAGAGATTTCTCCAGTGCCGGGCGTTTTGCTGACTTGATATCCTTCCATGTGGTGGCGTGTTGTGACTGTGCTGTGTGTCACACTGCAGCTCAGACACTCTGCTGTGAATTATTTCTGCAAACAGGGATGAAACTGGGTGTTCTCAGGGCTGCATCGCAGTTCACTGCAAGACTACTCCAGTGCTTCTCTTTCAGACAGCTGTGGTTAAGTGGCTTGAATAGGTCATCGTCCAATCCCATTGCAGACGGTTCAATTCCAGATCTCCTCCGGAAAAGACAGTAAAACCTTTCAATCTGGCCAAACTATCAAGCTTGATTCTGCAATTGGATAATTATGTCAAAATATTAAAAATGCTACAATACTTTATCTATGTACAGACGTGGACAAAACTGTTGGTACCCTTCGTTAAATGAAAGAAAAATTCACAGTGGTCAGAGAAACAACTTGAATCTGACGAAAGTAATAATAGAAAAAAAATTCCACGACACTTAACTAATGAAAGACAGACAATGCTTTCCAACCATGCTTCAATAGAATTATTGAAGTGAAATAGTGATGCGCAAATCATACATTAAAAATGCCCTAATTTTGCATATGATCCATGATCATGCAAAAATAATAAGAATAAAACAAAGGAAATACACGGGGGAAACAGCATTTTGACAATATTTAGGGCCCCCCCATAATTTCACTAATCATGTTTTCAGAGGGACTCATGTCTCATCAAGGGGGGCTGAGACCCCCTTGGCCCCCCCGTAGTTCGCACCCTGGCACCATCATTTTTGTCCAGGCCTGTTTCATGAGTTTAGTCTTTTTTAAATTGTTCTTTTAAAACATGGTTGAAAAGCAATGCCAGACTGTCATTGGGTAAATTTCATTCATTCATTCATTCATTTTCTGCCGCTTTATCCCTTTTGGGGTCGCGGGTGGCTGGAGCCGATCCCAGCTGCTGTGGGCGAAGGCGGGGTACACCCTGGACAGTTCGCCAGTCTGTCGCAGGGCTGACATATATAGACAAACAACCATTCACTCACACATTCATACCTAGGGGCAATTTAGGGTGATCAATTAACCTACCATGCATGTTTTTTGGACCGTGGGAGGAAGCCGGAGTACCCGGAGGGAACCCACGCACACACGGGGAGAACATGCAAACTCCACACAGAAAGGCCCCGAGCCCCGGCCGGTATTTGAACCCTGACCTTCTTGCTGTGAGGCAAGAGCGCTAACCACTGCGCCACCGTGCGGCCATAAAATAAATTTCATAGAATTTTTATTTATTACTACTTTTGGAAGATTCAAGTTGTTTCTCTGACCACTGTGAATTTTTCTTTCATTAAATGAAGGGTACCAACAATTTTGTCCATGCATGTAATTAAATTGTAAAACGCATGTCATTATGATGTAAAACACCTGTAATTACATTGTAAAATGCATGTCATTACACTGTGAAACGCATGTAATTACATTGCAAAACGTTTGTCATTACGCTGTAAAACACGTGTCATTACTCTATAAAATGCATGTCATTACACTGTAAAGTGCATGTAATCACATTGTGAAACGCATGTAATTACATTACATTGTAAAGCGCATGTCATTACTCTGTAACACGCATGATATTACATTGTAAAACACATGTCATTACGCTGTAACACACGTCATTACGCTGTAACACACGTCATTACGCTGTAACACACATATTATTACGCTGTAACACGCATGTCATTATGCTGTAACACACACGTCATTACGCTGTAACACACATATTATTACGCTGTAACACGCATGTCATTACGCTGTAACACACATGTCATTACGCTGTAACACGCATGTAATGAATAATATAAAATGTCTTCAAAATGTCTTCACCAAAAATCCCAAACATGCATAATTTACACTGATTGAATTGTAACGATGTGCTAGTAAGTAAAGCGACGGGAACCATGCAGGACGAGGACAGAAAATCATAGGATTTTAAGGTATCATTTAAATACTGGACATTTTTCAGAT
Organism: Salarias fasciatus; assembly: GCF_902148845.1. Lineage (NCBI taxonomy): Eukaryota > Metazoa > Chordata > Actinopteri > Blenniiformes > Blenniidae > Salarias > Salarias fasciatus. The sequence goes on from NC_043745.1 coordinate 2,570,705, forward strand.
TAATAGCCACTGAACTCCTTCATAATCAGTCAAAATTAATCGCTGAATTCAACCAACCAGCAGAACAACCCACCCACCAAACAGCCAAACAACCAACTGCTAACAAAGCAAATCTCGTGAATTTCATTTATAAATCATGCATTTATTGAACCACAAGAACTTCCATGTTTAATTAAATCTTAAAGCCTTTTTTTGGGAATGTGACTAGAAATTGTATATAATATCATAATTGATGATTTGCATTAATGTTACTTCTATAACTGCAAAGTAATGGGATATTTTCACACAGTTCTAACCCTTTTTAAATATAGTCCGACTTTTAAAGTTCGTTTTCAGAGAGTGCTCTACAAACGATTAAACAGGAGTAGAGAAGTTCGTTTTGTGCACTGCCACTTGATATTTTCTTATTCTTCCTTGGAGAATATCTGTGCTCCAGGTTCCTCCTTCTGTCTTGTCGGATATTGTGTTCTGTGGCCTTTACTAAGCTTAATTTTCCCTCCTCTCCTCGTGCCTCTTTAGCTTGGCCAGCGGCCCAAAGAGGCTTGTAATCCTTGATCTCTGAGGTTCAGTGAATTACTACACTCTTAAAAACAGCCGACTCAATAACCAGGAGATTATCGGGAGTTCTGACGATGTCAGCAGTGGCAGCAGAGGCTGCAGATTGAGGATGAAGGCCAATCACAGGACGCAGAGAAATTCACAGCTTGAGCACTTACCGGAACAACCCCCCCCCCCCCCCCCCACACACACACACACACACACACACCACCCCTCCGCTCCCCTACCCTACCCAGCCCCCCCCCCCCCCCCCCCCCCCCCCCCCCCCCCCCCCCCCCGCTATATCAACCAGTTTCTGTGCTGCAGACAGCTGCGGGGAGTGGCGATCCTCTGGAAGCCGGTGTGAAGGCAGCGAGCAAGTCAGAATTATTCAAACTGAAATGCAGTTCTGCACAGTTGTGTGTGCTTGTGTGTGTGTGTGTGTGTGTGTGTGTGTGTGTGTGTGTGTGTGTGTGTGTGTGTGTGTGCATTGGTGAGATTGTGCGTGCACATGAGCATACATGCTATCTTTGATCTTCAACCAGGCAGGAGATGATTGACAGACTGACGGCTCTCCTCGCTTTGAAATAGAAGTGTGAACCTTTCCTGCACCTGCCTGGATGGGCTTGGATCTGCGCTCAGATAATATCAGTTTTTTTTTTCTTCACTGCTCAGTTTAACCTGGAAAAATGTCAAAAACTGTCAAAGTTTAGCAGCAAGGCTCTAAGTGAAATTTAAGTGACACATTTGGATATTTGATAAGCTGTTCGTACAGGTTCAGTTTGACTCCTCTCATCGCCGTCATTGTCATCCCTTCTGTCTGAACCATCCAGCCACTTGTCAGCTCACAGCTTCCAGGTAAATATCCCAGTCTGCAGAAACTCAGCTTGCAAGAAGAGGAGGTTTCGTGAGGCGAGGTGTTGGCGCAAAGTTAGAATCAAAGGCAGTGAACCAGAAAAAAGGTATTTTTAAGAAGTCTTTTGGTGAAGCTGGCCTCAGTGAGGTGAAGATGGAGAGCCGGCCTGCTCTCATCATTTGCACTGCAAAGTCCAACACCAGTGCAGAAAGCTTTGATCCACACAACCATTTCCAAAGGACGGCCGCGAGTTGCATTACCTGCAGCCAGGACGGATATTCCAATCTGCAGTGAAAGCACAGCTGAAATGCATGTGAGTGCACACGGACTGTCATTTCGATTTGAAAGCACGTATTTGCAGAAGCTGTGTGGAACAGAGTGCTGCCAAAATAAAATCAATGCGTCTATATGCAGATGAACGAGGACGCCTGAGGAAACCAGCTGAGCTCCGTCCTCAGAAACATGATGGTCCGAAAAAAAACAACAAAGACACGACGATCAGGAAGTCGACGCTTGAGATGTGACACCTGGTTTCCTTTCAGGCCCGACATCTTCAAATGCTAGCTTAGTCTTTTGCAATCATATTTTAATATTATTGATCTAATGTGAATATTTTCAAATATGAACATCATATATAAAAATAAATAGCTAAGTGTAAATGATTATTTTTGTACTACTAAATATAATAAGTAATCTGCACATTCATGTAGTTATGACATCAGGTGCATCGGTGTACGAATATTTCCCTTTGGCATTCAGTGAAATAATAGTGTAAAGATTCTACCATCAACATTACAATACCAATAAAATTATTTATAAAAATTACAATTAGGAACATGTTCATTTATGATGAGTTTATTGAAAAATTGAGGCATGTATATATCAGAATGTACAACTGATAGATTTGTTTATGAAAAAATACACACATTCAAATGATGAAAAACTTTATCAATCAATGTTTTCTGAAGATAATAACTGAGAAAGCTCGGATGTGTGAGCGAAGTCCCACTCCAGTCCTCTTTTGCAGCTATTTTAACACATTCTCAGTGGTGTTTGAACTATGATTATCAAGTTTTTAGCCAAACCTGTGCTGTTTTCCGGGCCTCAGTGTCTGCAGAGCTCTGGCAGTGCCTCTCTGGGTTGTGAGTGGATTCAGCGCTGCTCACGGCCCTGATCACTGGCTTTGCGTTTGCATTTTAAATGTAAATTTGCTGTCCTGATGCGGTGTTCTCAAACAGGTTCACTAAATGTAGGTCCAATGAGATGAAATGATGTACTTTTCATTCTCGTGTTGGAGGAAAAATGCGTGAAAAAGATCTTTACTTCTGTTCTGTCAGATTTTCTTCATGGGGTCAGTTTTGAGAATTTAGAGGTAAAAACATTATATATTGCACCCTGAATGAAAGGAAAATGTGAGAATGAAATTGTTTGATCACAGAAAACGTCAGCTTGTGGCAGAAAAGGTTCTCTTTATTTCCTGATTTTTCAAACTTGTTCTCCTCACAAAGTCGTGTGTTACCTTCAGTTCTGCACCAGGAGCCAAAACAGTTTACAGAAGTGTTTTTTTTAATTAAAATTGTTACCTTTATTGGAACTCCACTGAGAAAACACGTGGGGACAGTTGTCTTTCTGTCTTTCTTCAGAAATAATCCGTTCTACTGTTTTCCTTGTACACCTCTGATCTCGGGTGAAACTTTGCGTGAATGGGAGCCCACGGACATCATTACAGAGAAAACTAATGGAGCCAGTGAACAGTGAAACGTCGCTGGCCCGTTGTCACTTCTTTAAATGGCAGCATCCACGTCTCAATCTACTGCTTGTGTTTGTGTGTTCATTCCTCAGCAGGCAGCCTGACAGCATCGTCTCGTCTTATTTCCCTCGGAGGGTCCTGGTTCTGCACGCTTCGCCAATCACCTCGCGCCGTGAAAACAGTAACCTGGCTGAACTTGTCTGTCAGTCAGAAAAATAGACTCTTAGGAGATATTACGCTTCTCTACCTGGCTGCTCATTGACTTGGAGCTGTCAGTCTGGATCCAGCTGCTACACATTTCATTCCAATTTATCAGAGAAGCACTCACCCGTCCTCTCACATGAAATGGCTGCTCTTCTCTTAACTGATGGAGACAAGGAGGTGATTATATCTGTGTATTTACTGCCAGATTAAAAAAAGATTTGCTTGAGCAAACTGTGGAAAGTTCTCCCAGGAAGCGGCCGTACCAGACCGACTTCGGCCTGTTTGTGTTTTCACTCGTTTGTGGCACGGTGGAGCAGTGGCTTGCACTCGCCAAAGCCGGGTAGTTCTGAGTCTTTCTAGAGTTTGAGGCAACAATTCCAAATGACAGCACAAAACCTTCTTTGCACTGAGTGTGTTTCCATGACAACGCCACTGAAAATGCAACTTTTTGAAGACGCGTCACCTTCGTTGTCGTGAAGACGGGTGACAGCGACACTTCCTGGAAACGCTCGGACACTCGGACACGGTGAAAATGTTCCTTTGCACATACAATCACCTTGACTAGTCTAACCTGTCAGACTGGTGGATTTGCCACTTGGAGTTGATGAAACTATGAAGAGAGCTGAATCCCTCCGGACTGCCGGACATCTGGAACGTCCATAATATCACGATTCTGACCTGCTTTCCATCAGCATCATTCAACCTGAGGTGTTCCATCACGATCACTCCACACATCGCCCTTCGTTTGTCACCAACTTAAAAAAAAAAAAAAATAAAATCTTACATCGTTAGAAAGTCTTTAAAAAGTCAATTTAAAAGTGTTTGACAAGTCTTTGTAAAGTTCAGAAACCCTTGAAGCTCAAACTTTCAGCTCTTCACATGCTCTCTTTGGACTGTTTGGTAACTTCCACGTAATGATGAGACAAATGTCAAAAGTAATAGCACATATTATTTTTAAGAAAGGCAGGGAAGTTCCTCTCATTCAATGAAATCTTGAGGCCAAAAATTGCAAAACATAACAAAAAAAAGGTGATCTTTTCTGTTGTATGACCCTTTTAATTGATTTACCCAAATTTCTACACCTGATCTCCAATGGAGCTTTTCATACCATCTTAAAATTGTCACAAAAGTATTTTTTTAAGGATATGGTGAATGTTCCTGTGAGAGCCCTCTAAAGGGTTAAAAGTGACTTGCACTTTGCAGTGCCATTTTGTTTGGAGCCCAGGTTGGCAGTCAGTTAAAAACATTTAAACCAAATGCTGTTGGAGATTTAAAAATACATACAGCATATTTATATTCTCTTCGCGTATAAATAACAAGAGGTAAAAGCTGGAAGTCGTCAGCTATTTTTGTTCCACTGTCATGTTTTGATGTCAATGTCAGATGTCTGCGGCAGCAGGAACATCAGCTTCACTCGAAAGTGAACATACTTTTTATAGGACAGAGTACTTTTGTTTTCAGGTTTGAAGAAGCGACAGCGATGTCAACCATGTCCTTCCTGATTCTCCTCCTAACCTCCAAACATCGCTGCGATGTCGTCGCATGCAGTCAGAAAGAAAGTGAGAGCTGGTGTGTCTGTTATAGTTCTGATAGAGGATCTGTAACCTTCTTAAAGTCAAATCAATGTCTTTTCTCCAAAGGTTTGAACGCAGAACATTTCAATGGCAGTCTTTATGATGCCTTCTGCTGCAAATTGCATTTGCGGCTCATATTTCTCTTTTAATTTTGTTGAATCGAAAACAAAGCAACTTTGTTCGTTTTGCTGTAAATCTTAAGATTCATGTTCAAACCTTTGGTGGCCTGGTTTTGGGTTTTGGGCCTTGTGTTTGAGAATTCTACCATAGATCATATTTCGGTTTTGCTTTGTTTCATTCATGTTTGCTCTCCTTACTTTCCTCGAACATCAAGCCGTGTCGCTGAAACGTTTCTACTCACACTTTTGGCTCCTGGCTCCATTTTACTCCACTTCCTCTGTGCTTTGCTGAAACTCAGCTTCTGCTGACCACGCCCCTCCGTCTGTCCGCTACTCCACCATTACTTCCTGAAAACGCCTCTGCATTCTGGTCTTTGGTCTTCCTGCATTTGTCACTTATAACACTTTTAATGGAATAAAATGTGTGTCCTTGTAGCAGCTACCGACCCAAACAGTGCTCGCTGCGCCGTGTAAGCAATCAGCCAGATTGGATCCTCAGCCAGCCGGCCTGTCATGTTACTGTGGGCAGACACACCTGTGTTCACACTGCACTTCTTCTCATAGAGAAACACTTCTGCCTGCTGCCAGTGGATCAGAACACAAAGACTGCAAACTGAGGCCAGGTCGCTGAAGGGCTGTGTAACTGGTTGGGAGCTTGATGCTATGGTTCACTATATATATATATATATATATATATATATATATATATATATATATATATATATATATATATATATTTGACTGTCATTTTATTGAGGTTCTTTCCGTTAAAGTGTGTTCTTGTGTTCTGTAACTTTATGCTGTAAATATCCTGCTAAATCAACAGACAGCTGCTGAGACTTTAAGAACATTCTACTCCCTGAAACCACATAACAAATGTAATATTGAGCTTTTCAAATGTGTTTTACCATTTGTAGTCAACAATTTCAGGTCAACAATGAGTTGTTTACAATGGCCAATCATCTTATTAGTGTACTCATCTGGGTACAGCTAACTGCTCAATAATGCTCACTACAAAGAAGTTTTTAATTACTCCTCCCGGTCTCGCTGCGCTGCACAGCACTGAGCTGAATCACAATCAGAACAGAATTTATTGGATTTGAGAAAGATCAAGAAAATTTGGCTGCTGTGCAAAATGAAGAAAAACAGCAGTGGAAAGAGTGATCTCACACAAGCTCAAACTTCATCAAACGCCATCCCAATACCAGTCTGACCTCTCTCTGAAAGCATTTTCACTTCTCATACGAGCCTGTTTCAGGCATTCCTCTGGGACGCTGCTCCATGTCGACATGGCTCCATTTCGTATTTCAGTTGATTTCTGAGGAGTGCGTTTGCTGGCAGTCTCTTATTTCACCACAAAACAAATGAGTTGTCCTTCTCCTGGATTACCATCTGGTGACTGGGGAGCCCATTCAGCTCATTCTGAGCTCATGTTCGCAGAGTCTGTTTGAGACAGTGTTTGCTTTGTACCGCGGTGCATTATCACACCGGCGTCGCCAGGAGAAGATAGAAATCATCGGCCGTAAAGGAATACATGTAAGCACCAACAAATGACATATAAGCCCAGGCATTCATTCCATGACGTGTTGGGATTAATGGAACTGATGAAACACTGGTACATTCACACGTTGAGAGTGCCAAGACAAACAGTCCCATCGCCAGCTGCCTCGGCTGCAGCGACAAGGCTCAACGTGTCGGGGATCTATACTGCTGGTGGACAGGCGGAGGTGGCCGCCCTGGCTCTGCAGGCTGTTTGGTATGCATCGCACTGCTGCCGTGTGATCAGCTGACTAAAACATGCATGAATAAACTGGTATTCAGGTGTTCCTAATGAGGGGGTTAATGTATGTGCCTCACAGAATTAGAAAATACACAGGCGTCACAACGGTTGTTTCTGTTGTGAACATAGTGGGCTCAGTCGCATAGTTGGCGGCTCGGCCTCCCGTCTCACACTGCCCATATGTCAGAGTGTCCTTGGGCAAACCTCAAATTGCTCCCAGTGGATGTTGAACACCTCGCATTGGTGTGTGAACATGTGTGAAAAGTTGAAGATGATACAGTACAGGGTTGTCAGCTGTCACGCACTGAGCGTGACACACACATTTCAGCCCATTCACACATTCCACGCCAAACCTGACATTTCTCACACAAATACAAAAACGGGGCCGTCCTCAGGATTTTAGAAAAATAAATAAATGCAAAAATCCTTGCGTTTGTGTTTTAACAGCCACACAACCTGACATGCCATGAGAGCTCCCTGCTGCTTTTAGAGACCCACTCTGTAGTCACTCAGTCAGAACAGTTCTTTTTATTTTAACATTGATTACTCAGTTTCATTTTATGGCCACTTTAACCCCTTCTGTGCAGATATATGCCCCCCCCCCCCACACACACACACACACTTCTTGTGAACTCACAGTTGGTTTTGCCCAAACCCACCGTCTCTCTCCATCTCTTCATATTTTGTCAGAACATACTTTTCAGTCATTGATATTAAACAATTTCTGCTCGTCGTCTTTTGTCCACCTGCTGCTGATGCTGCTGATGGAGGACATCAAGTGAAACTCGCTGGGTCGTATCAGGGAGTTCTCACGAGTACCAATACTCCGTGAAGAATCAGACTCCATACCCGATGCTGGTATTCGTATCGGTTCATTCCTAATTTCAACAGACTTGAATTTGTTGGTGGAGAGACGACTTCTCCAAGAGATTGTTGTCTCGCAGTCTGACTCATAAATGTGGCTTCAACAAAGAACATTTCAGTTTGTGGTCAGATGAAATATGCGTCACATCCTGAGATACACTTCACTGCAAGAGTCCAATTTCAAGTGATTAATTTTCACTTTCTATCTCCAGTCTGAAAGCTGGAAGCTAAAAATAGATCTCAATCTGTCACCCTCACTTATGTTGTCAGCCATTCTTCATTTTTTATTTTATGTAATGCTGTAAATGCAACATAGTTTTATAAGTTTCATAAGCTGTATTATTACAACTTCAACATGGCCAGAAACAGTTTAATTGGTGGGATGTGGATGCATGTTGTCACCCTGGGATAGAGGGTCATGTTGCTCCTACTAATGAGAACTTCTTGTGGATTTTGGTAAACAGAAAATATCCTCCTTCCGTTGTTTTGTTCTACTCTTCACTTTGGAAACCCAGATGTTTAGAGTTTTTGACAGGAATAAGCAGTCTGTAAGTTCACTACAAATCTTGACTTTCTGTGTCCTTTCACCTCGTTGGATCAGACCTTGTGGGTCAGACTTTAATTGTCACGCATGTCAGCCAGTCTCTACGATCCTCCATGATCTTGTTACTGGTTCAACAGTTTTCCTTCCATGAGTTATTTTTCTTGACACTGGCCACTGCAGAGCTGCAGTTTGGACGGCTTTCACAATCCTGACTTTGTTGAATTTGCAGATTTTTTTTTTTGTATTTTCCCATTCTGTTCTGTCAAGGACAAAATTCTTTTCCCAGCTGTCTAATGTCCATTTACATACCATCAGAATGAGAAAATCAATGTTCTTCACCTGTCAGTGTTCATGGAGGTATACCTCAACCCACACTTCAATTTAAATTCCGTATCTGTTTCCATATTAAGAGCAGATTTTTGAGCTCACAGAAGTAGATCTTTGTGGTTATTTCTCCCACTGTACCTTCACTGTGCGCCTTCTGCCTCCTCCCAGTCCGCTGACACGTGCTGACAGCGTTCAGTGTAATCCTGCCTCCATGATGCCTCAGATAGCGTGAACTTTGTGGGTCTTCTCTCTGGAGATGTTGCCCGTCTCAGCTGCTGCTGCTGCACTTCCTGGTTTATCCATCCATCTTCTCCACCTGCTTCTGTCCGTGTCGGGACGCAGAAGGTTGGAGCCAAAGGGAAGGTACACCTCGGACAGGACGGCCGTCCAACACAGGACTACAGACTACAGGCTTCCAGTTTGCTGCCAAGTTTTATGTCCTGCCTTTCAAACACTTGGGTTTACTATGTTTGTTTGCCAAATTATGGCAATGGACTTCTATCAGCAAGACTAACATAAAAACCTCTGACCTTAGACCTTAAAACATTAGACCTGAGCTGAGATATCAGTGAAGCTGCTATGAAAGCTAGCTACCAGGTTGATATCAAGCTAGCTACCAGGTTGATATCAAGCTAGCAACCTGGTTGACTTCAAACCAGCCTCACAGCCGTGCTGTCAGGGGGAGTTTGGAAAAACACCCATAATGCAACAGAAAGAGGAGAAATTTCAAAGACATGTCACTGGATTTTACATCAGAACGTTTCATTAAAACTGCCTTTATGTAGCGACTGGAGTCATTTTCTGTAGTAACTGTTAAGTTTTGTGAAAATAGAATAATTTCCTTTATTCATAATTGGCAGAGAAACAAAGGAAACATTTTGGGTTTTTTAGACAATTCATAATATTTTATACCAGAAGGTTTTGTTAAAATTGTGTCCATACTGGAATTGTACTTATTTTCCATAGTGATGTCTGGTTTTGTGTAAATACACTTTTTATTTCATTTATTTTGTTTATTTTCATCACGTATAAGTATAAAGCCCACTCAAGAGGACATTGTACTGTATGTGGCCCCTGAGCTGAAATGTTTTTCATAACCCTGATCTAGTGTATTGATTTTATTTGAGGAAATCAAAGTTTCCAGGCAAAAAGGGATAATGTGCAAACTTCACACAAACATCTACAAGCCCAGAATCAAACTGGAAGCTACCAGCTGCGAGGTTTATGGAACTTAATCTCTTCTGTTGCTTCTGGTTACACTTTCAAAATGGGTTTGAAAAATGCCTGATATGTTTTATTCATTGAACTCTCATGAAATCAGTATCATCTACACAATAACATTATGCAGAAAATTGAAAGTAGCCTGATAAAAAAGTCAAATGTGCAACATTTTAACACACTTAACCCTGCTTACACATGTTGGCTCTGATAATGTAAATGAAGGTCTCGGTCACAATGTAAATGGAATAAATCTCCATAAAGTCAACTCTGGAACGTTACACAGCCAGTTTTGCACTGAGGCCAGCCGAGTGAGGAAAAACTGCTTTATATTTGCAACTCCTGTCTGTTATAATTTATGTCACACAAAGACTTCATGGCAGGTTTTTCTAAAGAGGAATACATTTGTTACTGAATAAAATCTTCTGGTGATGGAAAGAATGACTCTCTTGATGAAGCTGGTTGCTCTCAGACCATGCTGTTCCACTGATGGCAGTTCAGTCCACAGCTTCATGTGCTCCATTTGTCAAATATGCTTCAAGTCGGACACAAAAGCCTCCGGCCCTGCAGTGATGAAGATTTCCATCTGTAACAAAGGGCACAAAGTAGCTATGGGACACAACAGACTCATGTTTAGATTCATATAGATGTTTAAATGTCCAAGTTTTCAAGTGAAAACACAAAGTCAAAACTTCTTAAAAACAGTCTCACTCCATCCCCCTGGAAATGAGGAAAAACTTTTTTTTTTTAAATGCTGCTACAGCTGTAGCAAACAGCAGTTCTGCAGATGTTCAGTGGATGGACGATGTGAACAATGTTTCCCTCTATAGTGTCATGACTCCCAGTCCACATTCTTCTGGTCCTGGTTCCAGTCCACATTCTCCTGGTCCTGGTTCCAGTCCACATTCTCCTGGACTTGGTAGTTTTACATTTGACCGTTGCTGTAATAACAATCCAACGTGGTCGTCTGTCCATGTTCTCTCCATCGTTACTTCGAGAACTGCAGCCTCTCGCCATGTCCATGACCCGAATCTCCTCCAGGAGCTCATTTGATGAGGCTCTGCATGGCAGGACTCATTCCGCCCAGGGGCCTGAGCATACCACAACCCACAAGAGGTCAAGAGCTGCAATCAAACCTGCCGTTGTGGAGAGTCACAGGAATGAAGGATTTTTTTTTTTTTTTTAAATCACACTGTATTAATACTCCACGGAAATGTCTTCACCACATGGACGGGTCAGGAGACGGCCATTCAGCATGACGCGCTGGGGGAGGTGATGGAACCTGAGGGTCTTGCTCAGGGAGTCATGGTGAATGTTTTTGGACAATAGGACGGAACCCACAGACAGGGAGAACATGCAAGCTGCACACAGTAAGATCCCCAGCTGGTGTTTTTGAACCTCAACCTCTCAATGTGTGGTGAATGCTAACCACCGTTCCACTGGGGATGAGATTTCATTACAAAAACAATCAACAGCACCCACAAGTGGCCCCACATGAAATTTATATTGCTTTCAATGTTTCTGTGTTTCATCAAAGAAGGTCAGAAGTTTTCTGAAAAAGGAAATCAAAAACGATGCATTTCACCTTTGAAATGTTGTCGTATGAACAGAGCCTAAAACTGGGAGACGTTTGTCAGAATGACTTGATTCACATCTTCTGAAGACAGCTGCACTGTTTCAGATTGCATCTTGAACAGAGGATGGAAACTGCTGAGCATTCAGAAACGTTGCTGCTGTTATTGTGGTATTTTCCTCACCTGGCTCATGACTTCTATGTGTTTTCAATGTTTCCTGAGTCTCATCTGTGAGGAATCATCCACTTTTTTCTTGACAAATTCAAATTTATTTGACGTAACTCTCAGATATGATGGATCACATGTCCAACTCCATAAAACAAGATGGTAGAATTTAAGCAAACCCCTATTTTCAATAAATACTAGATTTTACCTGATATTAGAGAATCAGTGTGATGGTTGAAGTTTAATAGTAATCAAATGAAGTCCATGGAAAACAGTGAACACCAACTGACAGAATGAACACAAGCCCCTCTAGTATTTGACAAAACATTTTCAAAGCATTGTGTTAACTGGATGTATTGAAAAAAATCTCAGCTGGTGTTCAGGGCAGATTTTTAATGGCCTTATATGTTGGCCAACGATTTGATTGACTTGATTTCCGTCCAGCCGTAATAACGTCTGACAAACAGCCGACATAATGAAATAGAAATCAGCTTAACGTGCCGCTGCCTCGATGGCTGGAGTTCCTTTACTTAAAGTGCTCCTATGTGAAGAAGATCTGTGCACTCGGATCGATAGATAGGCTCTTAGGGGACTAATATTACCTAACTGTGAAAATTGAGTAATATTATCAGCTCTGCTATAGGAAAGCTCTATTGATTGTGTGGTCAATATCAAAGAGCAAATATCAAGGGCTGCACATGAAGCTCCTCAGTGATGGACCCTCCTGTTTTTACCAAGCATTTAAAAAGAGAGCAAATTCAATAGCAATCTAAGATGGTGTCTATTTCCAGCTACTGAGGTGTGTGTGTGTGTGTGTGTGTGTGTGTGTGTGTGTGTGTGTGTGTGTGTGTGTGTGTGTGTGTGTGTGCGTCCTTGCTTAAGTGTCACACTGCAGCTGCTTATGAATACGGTCTATTGTGGAAAGTCAAGTTGCGTTCGAGGAGCCGCAGCCAGACTTTGTACATCCTCACACCTCTGCCTGAATTTCTTTTTCCGCCTCTGATCTTCAGAGCTCTTACTTCAAGGTGCAACAGCCAAGAATCAGAAAAGTAAGTTGAGAAACCTTCATCATCCTCCCATTCAGAACGGCCGCGTCTCTCTGCTTTGATGTATGGAAATGGGGGAGATGCAGGTGAATCTCAGAGGTCTTCTTCCAGCAAAATGGCATTTAATGGTACTGTTACAATTATAGGAAATCACTTGAACCTCCTCAGCTAACGGCTCCCTGTTGACGCTTGACAGTCATTCTTCTCCCTCGAGGTTTTTTCCGGGACAATTAAGTGCGACTCTGAACAGGAAGACTCAAAGGTGCTTGAAGGTACAAGCCGCTTGTCCATGAAGGAGGTCCCACGGCTCTACTTTTCTGCCACCTTCTTGTCTTTCATGTGTCATGAAAAGTTAATTACACCATGGAATCCCACCCGGATGCTCCCAGTGGGTCCAGACACACAAAAACAGCATCACATGTTTACTTGGTACCATGTTGGCCATGTTCCACTTCAAGCACTCATACCTAATCTTTTCACTTTGACTTTTTTTAATTTTTAACCCAAATATCTGTTCTTCCTTCTCCTCATATTCTCATAATTGCTTATTGCTCCAAGGATGATGACTTTTCAAAGCACCTTTATGATCAGTGGTCATAAAAAGATGTAATTGAAAAATTGGAGTAATTTTGGATTTACTGACTATAATCATCTTATAATGGTTTGAATCAGAGGCTTGGAACATGTGGCTCATAAGAGAGTAAAGTTTGGCCAGCTGGGTAACTTGATGAACTGGATTGATTAAAAGGAAAAAAAAAAAAAAAGAAGAAATGTCATTTTCAGTTAAAAGTAATTGTGTTTTCTTCCAGTAAATGATCACAGTCTGAGGATGGAACACCTCACCCGTGATAAGCTTCAGTCAGCTCCAGTCATCCATTTGTATCTGAGCAATGTTTTTAAACGTTTGGCACATCTCTAACAAAGTAAAGCATTAAGAATGGGAGAAGTCGGAGAACAATACACTCTAAACATTAACAATGGAGAACTCAGACATTCATTTGGACAGAACACAAAGCTAGATTGTTATTACGGTGACTGTCAACTCTTTCTTCTTTTTTTCCCTAACCTGTCCTGTCCAGCATGGAAGCAGCAGAATGGAAGTCTGGCTGCTGTTATGTGCCCGACAGATTTACTGCATGAAGCTCCTCTTGATAACATGGCTTCTTATTTTATCTTATTTATTTTGAATACATGATACTTGATATTGCTGGACCTGAAAGGGGGATAGAAAGACAGGTACAGAGACAGAGAGTGAAGGAAATGAACAAGTGAACAAAAAAAAAAAAAGAGTGGAAGGAAGGAAGAGAGAGGAAGGAAGGAGCAAATAGTAAATATCGACACTCCAGACGACCGGCTACTGCACCTGCATAAAGATAAGACAGAGAGCATCCTATGGACTTTTGTTTGAGTGTTGCAGAACATCACTGGTATCTGGGACGTGCAAACTGAGGATCCAGGTATCAAATTACACAAGAGCTTTCTCACACTTTGAACCATCAAATTATAAAATGAAATCTTTGATCATCAGAGACTCAATTTGCTTCATAAACTTTCAGATAATACGGAAAACTAAGTAAAATCAACTTTAAACACTGCGCAGTGACAGTGACAGAAAAGCACAGCTGATCAATTAGTAGCATTAATAATGGAAAATGAGAGAGAAGGGCAAAATAGAGAGTGTGTGGATTGGGATTAGTTGTGCAGCACAAGGTGTGCCATTTCAGCACCATGGACAGCGCCATGGAGTCATTAAACAACGGCCTGCTGATAATCTGCACCGCAACTGCTGATTGGCTATTTCAGCACCGTGGACAGCGCCATGGACTTTACCAATACATTGCTCAAACCGAGGTCAGATAAAGGTTAAAATAATCAAGTAGACTGACGGGTAGGAAATGAAGGACAGAAGGTAAATGGTCAATGACATTCAGCGACCTCATATCGCCCTGTTGCTCTCCTTCATCCTCCAAACCTTTCAGCCACCTTGTTCTTGTCAGTGACAGTGTCCATCTGTATGGACGGCAGAGGGAGGTATGATGAAGTCTGGCCTTATTCATGCATGCTGCCCATGTCACATTCCCTCATCTTATTTCAGAAACGATCTTCTGAATTGTTCCCACGGTGTGTTATAATTGAGGAAGCCAAAGCAACGTAATTTCATTCCTCAGTGCACTGTTGTGTATTGTGAAATGACAATAAAGGAAGTCTAAGTCTAAGTCTGTCAGCTCCACAACAGCACACAGGCTGTTGGTTTTATCAACCTTTCATTTCAGGTGTAAACGTTTCCAAATCACTGTCAAACAAAATGTTAAATTCTTTCAGAAATAGCTATAACTCCAATATAACCTTAAAGTGACAATCCGTCACAAGCCACCCATCCCCGATCTAAAGTGTTGTCTCACTTCAACCTGATATAACCTGTAGCCTCCAAAAATAATCATATCTAGAATGTCCACAATCATTGAAGCTCCTTAGATCACGTGAAATAGCCTATATCTTTTTAAAATCCAGGCCAGAGTTTATTTTTGGTTTCATTTCAATGTATTTTAGACTTCTTTTCAGTCTACTTGGGGTTTTTTTTTTTCTTTTGCCAAAACAGCTTTGAAAAATAACCTGTTTCACTGGAAATGTGTGCTTTCGTGTTAGTCACACCTTATTTCACTTTGCAGATGGTGGTGTGTGAAAGCCCCAGTCGATGAGCGGCCTGTGAAATACCCACAGCCACTGCCACTTCAATCATCTTTATTCTATATGGTGATACTCAGTTTGAACCTTAACAGCTCATCCTCACCATGGCTAATACGTTCGGCTGCCACCATATGATTGACTGATTAGACTTCTGCATTTTCCAGGCAGTTAAACAGGTGTACATAACGCTGAAGGTACAGTCTGGAACGTTCTGTGTGACAAAAGGTTTTTTTTTCTCTTCTTTTCTTTTTTCAGATGAGCCCAGGCAGCTGAATCCACCACTGGCTTTAATAGAAGAGCAGTTACAGAAGCACAGACAGACTGGCTGCAGGCGCTCTAACACACACACACACACACACACACACACACACACACACACACACACACACACACACACACTCAGTATATACCTGCTTTTCACACCACAGCAGCTGTATTTTCTGCACGGTGAATTATTTGAACTTTCGGGACACGCGGCTGCCATTGTTCCTGAGAAAAACAGCCGAAACAAAGCCACGTAAGTACTTGTGTTGTGCGGCTGACAGCAGGCTGAGAGGATTGTTTCTCTCTGCCTCTCTCAGAATGACAGCAGTGTCCAGTCACCTGCGAATCCAGCAGTCCATTTACACATTGTAGAGAATGGCCCATTTCATGCTGGCCTGGCCTTGCAGTGCATAGGCATGTTTAGATGCTCTCATGGGTTAGATTATACGTTGTTTCCTCCCCACTCGGGTCTGGAAATGACAGTGCATCGCTGCTTCAAAAAGATACACAGATAACCTTTGACACACGATGCTGTCTGTGTTTTCCTCCATCGGATCAGACTCGCTGCCTCATTCTGACACACTATCTCCCTGCGATTGCTGCTCAAAGACACGTTTTGGCAGCAATAAGCATATCTATTTTTGTTGAAAGGCAACCTTAAGTTCAGAGAGGTGGAAAACTTATTCTGTGGGATGCAGCTTTTGCCTTTCAGTCTTTTGAAGGAGGCATCCGTAAAACACAGAGCTGGCTTTTTCCACCCAGATCATATAGAATCCAAACAGAGGCCTCGAACAACAAACACAGAGCACTGGATATTACATGAGCTGGCATCAGATAAATGGATTTGGCTTTTACACAAGTGAAACTTCACAGCTAAAATAAAGTTTAGCGCTGAGGATCCAGTGAGTTTGGGGATGCTTGAGGTACGAAATCTTTCAATTACAGGTTTTCTATGTCAAAAAAACAACCCATGAGGTGATGACCTCTCAGTCAGTTCAGTTTTTTCTACTAAGATGCACATGAAGAAAAATAATGGCGGTTTTACTCTTGAGAAGTGAAGCATGCTGCTCAAAAAAGTGAAGGGTATTCAACTTTATGGTCAAATGTATGGAAAAGGTAGAAAGTGGCTGCTGCAGCAATAACAAATCATGAAGTAGGACATTTCAGTCGAGGCATGCTGATCCCCACATCTCAGTTTATACAAACAGAACAGTGGCGGTTCGACCACAACCCAACATGTCCATGTTTCATTAACCGGTCCTCCCGGAGCGTCAGTTCCAGCTGACCGACGTCTCCTGTGGTCCTCCAGTGGACTGACGGTCCTCTGAGACCTGAACCTCACTGAGCTTCTGTTACAGGTCAACCAGCTGATCCAGAGCTTTCCTGTGGATCCAGGTCTGGAGAAAGTTCAGGTGTCTCCAGACTGCAGCAGCTGCCCTCTGATGATGCCTCCTCCATGCTGCTGCAGATTTGTGGTCCATGAAGATGAACTGAGGTCTGAGTTCTTCCTGCAGGACTCAGTGACTGGATGAACGATGTTCTTCAGGTAGTCTGGGCTGGTCTCTGGAACATTCAGATCTGGATTGATGATGAGGAACAGTTTAAATAGCACCTCTCGTTGATCAGGACATTTACTGATCCATTTACTGTTTCCACTAAGCTCCTTGTTACAGAACAGCAAGCTGTACAAACTACTGAAACATTTAATATCTGGACATTCAAAGGTTTACAGAAGGTTACAGTCAGGTCACCTGGATAGGGTGAAGTTTAGCTTCATCCTGAAAGCCCAGCATCCCAAACTCTTTGTAAGTAGTGTGCATGTGACGTGTGAGCCATGAAACCAGCCCAGGCCCACCCCGTCAAAGCCCAGACTCCTCTGCTGGTCATATTGTTATGGCTTATAACTGTGCATACAACAGTAGTATCACACTCACAGCTGCAGTCCAAGGAAATGGCTCATTTTTTATTTTTCTTGAATCTTAAAGATTCTGTTGCTTCTCACTCAGAAAAATAAAAGTGCTTTGACCTTCAGTCGTCCGGTATCAGTATTGATATCTGTCCTCAATCATTTAGCCGAAAGAGAAGTCAATTAAGAATTCAATCGAGAGGGTTTCCAGGTTAAAAAGCTACAAGGAGGCTGAAGAGTGAAACTCACAAACACAGAGGTTTTTCAGTTTAATATCACACAATACAAAACCAAGGCATTATTATAATAATAAGAATAATAATTATGATTATTATTATTGTTGTTGTTGTTGTCGTTGTTGTGTTTTTGTGTTGTACTCTAGATGTTACAGAAAGTCAGAAGAGTCAGTTTTATACCGTTTCTACAACTGTTTCCATGTTTTCAGTGAACTTCAAATGCAGAGAAACACCTGAAAAACAAACTACACCTGTGACTTTGCAGCTTTGTTTACAGATAAAGTCTTAAGGCCAGAATGTCGCTCTGAGCTGCTTTGATTGTAGTTTTCAGAAGACTCAAAGATGAAAACGTTATCGAGTGTTGTTAAAGGCCATTTCAGTTCTGGAAAATCTTAAAGTTGAATAAATGCGCTGTTTATGTTGACTCAAATATATTTCACAACTCTCACAACTTTAACTTGACAAAGTTTCAGATCCATTTCCTTCCTTGTTTTAGACCCAGTCTTGTGTTTGCGTCAGGTTGAAATTTATTTTTCATATTTTGAAGCACAGGGACAAAACACAGCAATTTGTTAATTTGAGAGATTGTCATAATTTACTTTATTCTGAAAATCAGACAGAAGATACAGATTTCAGTGTAGAGCACGGTGAGTTTGGAAGAAATGAGAAGAAATGGAACGCAACCAAATAACACCAACACCCTTCACAGGGGAAACACATCCTCTGCAGGTTTTATCAATGTTCTTTTTATTTATGCACCAAAATAAGACAAAACTGGTGCGTTCAGCCATGCACAAAAAAAAAAAACCTCCCTCCGGGTGTCGAGCACTCACTGCATGCACCCAGCCTCTAGCGGTGACCCTTGACCTTTAGCATTTAACCGTCTCCCACAGTAATCGGCATGGGGCAGTTATAACTGAGGTGCGTTCAGAGCCGGGGGCTTTTATTGATCGCTACAGGAAGGATTGGAGGCAACGCTGCTGGATCTGCTCCAGTTTCATGGACTTCCTGTCACATTTATGGAGCCAGAAAATGTGTGTTTGCAGTAGATCAGCTTTCAGATAGTTGATTTATCATAATTTATTATTGTGTGTTTTTTTCAGATAATTTTAATGCAAAGTGTCTGAAAATCAAATATTCATTGATAAATATTATTTCAATTTTAAAATTAAAACAGTTTGAAGCTACGAATAGCGTGACTGTGAAATTTTCTATTAGGAATTTAATAAAGTATTTTCTGCTTAGGCTGCCAGTGTAATGAGGAAATAACTCACTTTAATTTAAACGTGTGACGTTGCTGACAATTCGACGGTTCGAGGTAAATTAATCCTCAGAAGGCAGTAAAGAACAAATCTGACCACACAAAAAGTCATTTAAACTAACGTTTGACATAATTTAAGTCTGAATAATTCAAAACGAATCCTTCAAATCCCCCAAAATATCTCTTCAATAACAAAACTTCAGAGTGTTTTTCATTTAATATTCAGCATCATTTTGTCAAACCAGTTTAAAAGCTCCTCATGATAACAAGTCTGTATTTGAGAGTTTTGATCAGAAAAAGCAAGAAAATTCCATTTTCATTTTTATTTATTTGTTTGTTTGTTTATTTATTTATTTATTTATTTTTGCAAGTGGACATTTTTATCGATATTAAACCTACACTAAGGGACTTTTCAACCTTAATAAAACATTTTAATATCTTTTGTGATGATACATCGACTTACAGCTAGTTGAATGACCCTCCGTCACGGGCTGAGGGCGTCAGTGTTGCTTCACTTGGACTGAGCAGCTGTGAGGAGGGTGGTAGGAACCCTGCTCACTAAAACACTCCAAATGTGCGGACTGCTTTACGGCATGCGTCACATCATGATAGAACATTGTTTAGCCACCATTAGATTCATGACCTCGTCGCTATCCGTCCTTCACACAGCCACTGGAAACAAATGTAGGCGAGTTCAGTCCGACAGCACGCCAAGGGGAGCAGCATTTTACCACGCCACACGCTAGGCCTCATGGGAACTGTAGTATTCTTTCAGGCAAAACACTACCGCTTTTGTCCACTGGTGCCGCCAAAATCAACGAAAACTGAAAGTTCCTTAGCGTTGCTTTAAGTGAAGGTGGCAGTAGATTACAGTGATGGATGATTCCCAAATGGAAGCAAGAGGCAAAGTTTTAAATCATTAGGTTTAACACAGCTTGAAGGCTGATATGTGCAGCCTGCTCATTTTCACATTTCAGATTTCTTTATATCTTCATAAAACTGTGTCTGATTGTTTTTTCTGAAGAGTTGTTTAACAGTGTTGTCAAAAACATTTCAGTTCAGAGCCTCATTCAGCTCAGCTTCATCCTGAGTGGGTCGAACTGCAAAAACAGTCCCAGAAGAGCTGATGATGATTCAGTTAACAACAGAAACTGTGATTACATGACCACTGCAAGCTGCTCTCTGACTGTCAATGAATGAATGAATGAATGAATGAATGAATGAATGAATGAATGAAATATGATGTTTGTCTTGAGTGAAATCCTCCTACGATTGACATTCTGTCCATTCTACACGTGACAGACACTTATCTTCCATCAGTTCCCTCAAGTTTCATGCTTTACAGAAGCAGATTTCTGATTTGATGATCATGATTTTACACTTTAAACACTTGGACATGTGCTGCTCTTGCAGCATCATTCAAAGGTTGTCTGTTTGACTCCCGGGTGGGTCTTTCTGTGTGGAGTCTTCATGTTCTTCCTGCTCCGCAGTCCAAAAACACACATTTCAGCCTCATTGTTGACGAAAAACTTTTGAATTTGAGTAGCCTACTTGTAATTGTGTGCTTCTATGTTTGCTCTGAATATTGGAGAAACATTAAAATTGAAGCAGTGGGCGGTTAATAAGTGTGCTCCAGACACTTCCAGAAGCCTTTTAAGCGAGTCCCTTGACCCTACATTGACTGCAGCAGGAGATGGTATCAGGCGCTGAAGACCTTCATGAAGGGTTTTGTGCTTATTGGACATGAGAATCAATGTATTTATCAGAAAGTGCATCCATGTTTTAAAAAGTATAGGAAATGTCAGCATTGAATGTTGATCAAAAAGTGATTTAAACCAGATTTTAACCCAGAAATCAGAAATGGATATAAAAAATTCAAATGTTGAAAAAATTGATAAAAAAGTTGAGCTGCAGATTGAACGGAACAAGATCAACTGTCAAACACTCAAAGGGCTTTCTTCCTGACTGGAAACTTCGGGCTAACATGAAACTGTGTCAATGCAGAGAAAAGAAAAAACTGGACAACCTGATCAGTTCTGAAAGGTCAGGGAGGCGTTTTGAAGTCCTGCTGGAGGTCCTGACCTCAGTCACTGCCTCTGATTCTGAGATCGATCGTCCCCACGAGGCTCTGTGTGCTTCTGATGGCGGTCTGGGTGGGAGAAAGCCGTGCTGTCGTGTTGCCTATTTCCTCCCAGGGTAAAACCAGCCCAATTTCACCATGTAATAATGCCTCCATTACCTTACAATGGGGAGCTCAGACGTCAGCGCGACGAAGCCATTACTGCGAGAAATGACATCTCAGAATGTCATCTCTTATTGGACTCTCGGCACTTTGTGGTTTTCTTTCTCCAAAGTCAGAAAGACGATTTTCTGTCTTTATTTCTTTGAGCCTTAGTGTCAAAGTTTCTCCTTCAATGCTGAGTTTTTGGTCGATGAGTGGTTCTCAACCTTTTTCACCCCAGATTGTCTGTTTAAGTTGAAGAAAGGCATCGGATCCCTGATCTGAAATCTGCTTCATCCCAGAGAAGCCAAACTCCGGCGGACGCACCCATTCTCATCAGCACACCGAGAGAAGAGCCTCCAGACCGAAGCAACGCGGCAGTTCTCACGTGGAGCTCATTTCTGGAATCCTTACAGGTTCTAGAGGAGAAGAATGATAGAAACTAAGAAACAAAGGCAGACCAGTTCAGTTTGTTCTACTTTGATCATGGAACTGACAAATAACGAGAAAACAAAAACATTTAAAAAAATAAAAATAAAAAAACACAATAAAAAAAAATAACTGTACAACTGTAGCATAACTGTAGCATAACTGTAGCATAACTGTAGCATACGTTTACACAGTATTTACAGTGTTTGCACTGTAATTCCCATCACACCACTCCAGTATGTACGATGGGGGCTGTTTCAGGCCTGCATGCAGGTGATTGTATCACATCATTACAGACTTCTTCACCTCCTTCTGTCACCATCGTGTTTCTACTTCTTAGAAAAACGTCCCTCGGTTATCTGTCAGCAGCAGGTCAGAGTCAATCAGTCAAACCAGCACAGCTTGAACAGATTGCTAAATTTCCTTTTAAAGTAGATTTCCTGGTTTCTGGAGACAAAAGGATTGAGCTCAGTCAAAGTTGGCGAACTGTTCCAACACTGTTAGAGAATTCTGCTTGATTTCTGAATGGCCGAAGACGGACAGACGCAGGTCGGAGGCGTCACTGTAGAGGGAAAAGTGCTGATGGGTAACTGAAATGAGCCATCAGAGCAACAGTATTGATATAATGTAGGTAAGTGAGTGAAGCACTAAACTCTGGTGCACATGACATCTATTCCAATATAACTTTGACAAGTGGGCTGTCGTTCAGTTCAGTTGCAGGTGTGATCCCCTCTCTTGTCCGGTTCATGTGTCTGACTGTCCTCTAGCCCACATCTGCAGTCTGCCAGTGGTTTACACCTGCAAGGCATACTGTTCCTGTCTGAGTGTGACTGATCTGAAGGAGAGCCCATCTGACAGGGAAGACCTCTCCAGCGGTAACCTCAGACCAGATCCTGAACTCCAGGTTAGAAAGCACTGAGCTACACGGAACAGCATGAGCGTCCCATGGCAGACTGTATATTTGACCGTGATGAGTACCACTGAGCTTCTTGGGTGTGAGAACTGTGAGGACTTGTGTGTCCGTGCTGTCAGCAGCGGAGATAAAAACCCTAATCGGACCATAATTAGTCATGCTGTTTCCACTGAAGCCACGGGAACACACTCGCTGAGTAATGTCAATAAGTGCGTCGCCGCATCCAAGCTTCCCTCACGCCAAATGATATAACATTAATAATGTGTAATTACAGGGTGAAGACTGGAGTGTCACTGCAGCCAGAGGAGGAATGAAGCGCTTCCCAGCAGTGAGGGATGGCTTCATCTGGCTCCGGGCACGCACCTCTGGGTGTGTGTGTGTGTGTGTGTGTGTGTGTGTGTGTGTGTGTGTGTGTGTGTGTGGATAGTTTGCCTCACCTTCACACTGAAAAAGCAGCTGTTGTTCATCCTCAATGTGCTTCTATGATGTGAGACGACACAGTTCAGGTGGAGCAGGTTCAGGCTCCGGTCCCGTTTCCACGACAACGTTTTCAAATGAGAATAGAAATGGAGGAAAAGTGAACTTTTTGGAAAATAGTGCCACTCCCTGGAGAATTGTTGTTTGCGTGCAGGTGTTTGTGCTTTCATTACAGCTCCTACTAGAGGTCCGACATGCAAACTACACTGTTTTCAACATTTCTGCCGTTTCCGTGAAAATGAAAATCCTTTTCAAAACTTCCGGAAATGTGAAACTTTTCTGAAACAAAATTGCCAAACTGAAGAGTTTACACTTGAATCATTCTCATGGAAACGGATCCTTAAACTGGTTTCTATTCTGAGGAAGATGATCTGTATCTTAATGGTAGAAATCTGGGTCAATTTGTTCTGTTTTGCTGGACTTTAGAAAGAAAAACCTACTTTGAGCAGGAACTGCTTGGCGGGTGATTGATGACTTCTCTGTACAGTAAAGTTTCGGTGACTTTGATGGGTCAGTCTGTTCTGCTCGTCTGTGCTAGCTGTTCGCATGACTGCTAACCAGACTCTTTCTCCATAGTTATGTGTTTGATAAGCAACCCCTTGATCAGAGTAAACTTTAAATTATCTCTGCATTTCGATATTTCATCTCAAATGTTTTCTGGCTTGTTTCTATTTTCTCTAATTCCTCATCCAACTGGTTTTTGCATAAACAGGTGCAACCTGATGCTAACATTTAGTGCGATGCTCTATGCAAACAGGGGATATCAGGCATTTGTTCCAGATTCTCATAAGACTCTGTGAGGAGTTTATGCAGGGAGATGAATTGATTTATGGGATTTTCAAAGCGGTTTTGCTGTATTGAGCCGAGCACTTGAGGAGGTTTCCTGAGCAATTCATGCAGACCTCTGGAGCATTTCGAGGTTCTCAGACTACCTCTGCTCGGTACGTGATGGACTTTTCAACAGTTGCTAAGCGTGCACAGTTTTTCTCGCAGCAGTAATTCCTTCTGACTCTTATGTACTGTACAGTTTGCACTGCTCATCTGAACCGAACCGTTTATCGACATTCACATTGATCTGTGCGAAAGAAAGAGTTGCGCGCTCATAATGGGCAGTTTGGAAAATGTATAGCAGGACGAGTTCGGAAAATATGTATTTTAGGAGTAAACACCAGTTTGTGCAGCCACAGCTCAACCCACTGTGTCTGCTGAATGTGAATTCAGAGGGTGGGCTGGGGCGGCTGTGCTCCCGGTATGAATACCTGTCCGCCTAATTACCTGCAGTGGCAAACGGCTGCGGCCTCATCGCCATCATTAAGGTGCAGAGATCGCTGCACACTTTGCTCTTGTATATGCAAATGTTAGCATTACAAACAAAGGCTCCACAAAGGTCACACAGGAGGCGAACCTAGAGTACAAAAAATAAGCCTTTAAATGAACTTTCCAAACAAGTGAGAATGGAGTCATCATGGGAGAAAGATCCATCCGTCTTTTCATCTTTTTTTGTTTCCAGCTCAAGATGCAACCTTCTATTTATACCCTCCCATGCCTGCTGTTTTCCAGTTATCTATCTCTCATTTGGTGTTTTTGACAATGCTATCAAAGAAATAATTCAAAGCTCCTATGTGGCAGAGGTACACCTGCTCCCTGGGAGAGAGCAGCACAAACAGAAAGCTCCTGAGAGCGGCCGGCACTGATAAATCTCACACATTTCCTCTGTGATGTGAGAGAGACCTAAAGAGGAAGGCACTTCATCACCGGGAAAGGCTCTCTCTCCATCTGCCTTCAGCACTTCTCGCCTTAATACGGAAGAGGAAATGGCACTAATAATGTTTTGGGGCTTGTTTGGTTTTGGGGAAATGGTTTCATATATCAGCTTCATGGAAGATGGAGGCGGTGGAGGAGGGAGGCGTTGGTGTGGAGGCCCGGCTCCGGCAGCAAGTGGAAGTGAAGCATTCGCCCTTTTCCCCGATAAGCTCTTTGAATTATGCTGCTTGACTATTTTATTACAGCCGTCAATATGGAATCTCACTTGTTTGCTTTTTTGCTTGGTCTTTTTATTTTTGACGATATCATGAAAGTTCTCGACGTGATGGGATTTTGAGAGGATTGTCGATATTTGCTCCTTCAAAATAGCAATTTCTGAGCATCGCGCGCTGATTCGGCGAATGCCGCCGTTAGCTTTATTGCGCTGTTTATTTCGGAGTCAAATGGCACTCCGGTAAGCTTCTCCTGTCCTCAGAAGAATCCATCACATGGCGGCGGCGGCGGTGGCGTGATGGCGCTCATTATGTGACTTTGCCGCAGCGCAGGAACTCTGCGAGGAGAACTCTTTGTCAGGAGTTTTGTTTCTCATTACCCAGAGGGCTTTTCACGCTCCATATTTCTTCTGCAGCGAGTCCCCAGGTTATACCACTGTTATCTCTGTATTGCCTTCCCCTCCCGCCCCACTAAAAGACACCGTCGGCATTGATTAAGGTGCGCTAAGAACCTGCTTATGTGTTTAAATTATCTGTGCCTAATGCTCGGGGCGAGCGTTTGCAGCGGCGCCCTGGGACCGCATTATTCCTGCGATGGAAACTCTTTGAGGATCACAGCTTTGCATCCTATTTGGTTGCGTAGCCGTGAGAGACGCCACAGGGCTCGAAGGCCATTAGAAATACATTGATTAATTCTTAAGCTCTGATAGATGGAGCAAAGTTAAGAGAGATGAAAACATCACTCAGATTGTTCTGGCTGCCGCTGTAGTCCTCCGCCTGGCCCAGACTGAACCACGGCGGGTTCCAAATGAAGGCGTTTTCACTGGAAACACTGTCGTGTAAACGTGGAATCGTTTCAGAGTCATGTTTTACTGAGGTGATTTGAGAGAACATCCGAGCACAAAATGCTGCAGACTGACAGACACGGAGTGCAGAATGAGTTTGTTAAACATTAAACATGCATTTCTGTCATCTCTACACAGGGACATGCAACAAACGTAGCGTATCGTAAAGAATAATTTTATATTGCTTAAACGCTGCAGTATTTTCAGTTTTTGTGTGTAATTCTCATAAAAGCAAACCCCAGCAGCTTCTTTAGAGGACACTGTTGAGATGCTTTCAGTTGGGGCCTTTTCATTCTTGGGTATTGTTAAAGGTTATTTTAATACTTTAGTTTTGCAACATTTTAAAGTCAGTATAAATAACAACCACTAAATGTCATGTGCTGTACATATATAACCCAATCTAATGGAAAGTACTAAGCTGAGAAAATATTACACTACTTACAGGTCTGTGGAGAGTCCCAATGGGTGTCTTTCTGAAAGCCAAACGATGCAAAACCTGTTATTTTCAAATAAGTGATGTGTTTTGTAATTGCCATTATCTCATTATAGTCAGTTTTAAAGAAACAAAAATACTGTACATGCTGAGATGGCACAAAGAGAAATGTGAGTAGGACGGGAGGATGATGAAATTTATCAAACAAACTGGATCGTTAAACTAAATAAATATGTAATATCTGAAAAAAAATCATTAGGAAAAAACAATGTGGGATATAATTGTCACAAAGTCAATACTGTATCAAACGCAACAGGAAAAAGCAACAGAAGTCATTCAGACAGAATGGGAAGGAAAGAAAGAAACGTCTTTTTATGAAGTCTGCTAATTGAAGTCAAAGGGAGCCAGCTGAGGAAATGTCTCTCACCACACTGGCAGCCTTCAATTCAGGGCAGAATTATGATTTCACAAACTGACTTTAATATCATTGTCAACCAACATGTCCAACTCCACACGGTTCCTTTGGAAACTCAGAGTTGATTTTCAAAGCAAACACACATTCACGGAGGTTGTCAGTGAGGCCACGCCCATCTCAATCTAATGCAGAAATGCATGAAAACAATAACACACTCTATTTGAATTAGTGTGTCAGTCAGTAAGCAGGATCTTTGGTCAAGTTTCCACAAAGATGTTTCGGGTGAAAACACATTATTTTTGTTTCAGAAAACTTTAAATGCAATGTGTTAAAACAATGTTAATTCACACTGAAATGACAGAAACCCTGAAAATGCTGCAGTCAGGATGTCGGTCCACTAGTTGGTGCTGTTGGTTGTTTTTGTGGTGAAACACAGAGAACAACACACTCTACACATTAACAATAGAAAACGCACACATTCATAATGACAGAACACCAAGCTGGATTGTTATTACGGTGACAGTCTACTGTAAAACTACCAAATCCAGGAGGATCTAGACTGGGACCAGGACCAGGACCAGGAGAATCTGGACTGGGAGTCATGACCCTCTGGAGGACAACATTCTTATTGTTCCTCACTGAGCATGAACAGAATAACTGTTTTCTAAGGCCATGGTGTGTGTGTGTGTGTGTGTGTGTGTGTGTGTGTGTGTGTGTGTGTGTGCAGCACCAGTGTTTTCACGTCAAGCACCGGTCAGTTTTTAAGTCTGAGCATTTTTCAAAAATTTCCCATCGG
Organism: Salarias fasciatus; assembly: GCF_902148845.1. NCBI lineage: Eukaryota > Metazoa > Chordata > Actinopteri > Blenniiformes > Blenniidae > Salarias > Salarias fasciatus. The sequence goes on from NC_043745.1 coordinate 2,598,123, forward strand.
GAGTTTTTTTTGCCGAGTTGCTCTGAGCACCGTTGTCGTGTAAACAAACCCACAACGCACAACTGAAGTTGTGTGTTTTCACTTTAGAACATGGTAGAATGCCGTGTTAATAGATTTAAACAAAGCTCTGCTTTATGAGGCAAAATGGACAAAAGTTGGACACAAGTGGAAAATTTGCGACATCAGGGAGAAAGCTGATGATCACAGCAAACAGTGGATGTAGAGAAAGATGTATTCCTCCAGCCAGCTGACATTTGAAACTCCTCACAGTCTCTTTCATCTAAAGTTGTGTTTAATCAAAGCCCACACTGCAGACGAGGGGGACGGTGAGGACGGACACAGAACAACAGAGCGCAGAGTGAGTGGGAGTTCAAAGGGAGCCCTGCTGTAGTCAACCTCTCCGTCCTCGGAGCGCTCTTAACAACGTCCACCGTGGCTGTGTTTGAGTCGTACCTGTTTCAGAGCCATCAGCAGACTGGCTCCACTCAGCATTCCTGCATTTCCCGTTGCTTTTGGTGGAGCTCTCGCCAGTCTCACTCCCGTCTCCTCCTGCCTGGTGCGGCACACCGGAAACCTGCGCCAGGTATTGGTATTAAACACCGCAAAGCTGAATGAAACTGAGTCCCACATCTACAGCCTCTGTTTCCTAATTAATTTACATTTTCCCTGACATTTAACTAATCTATTTCTTGAGAGAGAGAAAAAAACTGCATGGTTGCAGTTATTAAAAATACTTGCCAACAATGAAATAATGGAAGGAAATTCATTCATGGGCCCGCAGAGCATTGGTCAGGTTTGAGCTGTAATTGTCTTGTTGAATTGCACCTCTCTGCACCACCTGAGCCCCAAATCTGTGCCGCTGGAACGAATAAATGCAAAAAAAAAAAACCTCACAAAGTTACTGTGCATCAGCGTCTAGGATCGCCCACGTATGAGTGAGAAGACGGGTAACTGTACGGCGACGTCTCCGCCTCAGCCTCACTGTAAAGAGCTGCCGTCTGAGGTACCAAATAATAAGAACATTAAGTGCAGTCTAATAACTGGATCAAGAGGAACCACAGGAACGGAAACTGAATCAATTAGCCGGCCTTGACTTATTCGCGCAGATCTTAACACAGCTGAGGTGTGATAATTCACTCTGGGGACACGAAGCCGACGCACGTGCCAAGAAGGCGCCAAACATGGAAATAAAACAGAAAGAAGAGACTTTTAAACGGGGCAACTGTGCATCCCCGGTGCTTCTGCCATAAAGCAAACATTTAGATCTCACAGCGCTGCGGAAGAGACGCTCCTCCCCACAGGGCGCGCTGATTCCTCCCATCAAACCAGCGCACGCTCACTGAAGGGGCAAAGTCAAATAGTTTCACATGTTTTTAGCTCTAAGGACTACATGAAGGTGAGCTGTAAACGTAGCTTTCGATGAGTGTCACACGTCAGGGGATTATTGTCTGTATGAGCTCCGAGTGATGTGCATCTCATTTATTTATAGCCGTGCCCAGAAAAGAGCGCTCCCTGAAAACCAGACACGGCTTTGTACTTCAGCGTTTCTCAGGTGTGAAACAGCACATTTAGTAGATGTGACACATTATTAACGTGGGTGCTTTTAAACTGCATCCAAGCCTGCTGCGAAAAACATGTGAGACGTGAGAGAGAGGTTCACCAAACCGGCTCGCTCCAGCGTTAGAGCCGACGCTCACGTAGAAACAGTCCGGCTTGGTGGCCTGTCCGCTGATGTTTAGAGTGCATCGGCAGCGTGTGTGTGCAGTTTCTTTACAAAACATCACTTTCAGCATCTCTGCTGTTTTCATGGAAACAAACAAATCGATCAAATAATGAGAAAACAATTTAAAAATAATAATAATAATGTAATTTTGCCAAACTAAAGTGCAAATATTATGCATTTTGTTTGAAACGTCCAGTTTCAAGAGATCTAATACAGTGAAGCGAGATGCTAGCAAACAAAACAATTGTTACCAAGACACTCAGACAAAGGCCGTTCGAGAACGATCATTTTCTCCAACTTTTAGCGCGTACAGCATTGAGACCTCCTGTGATCTGTGGACAGACGCCCCATGCCCGAACCTCAGCTTAAAACACAACCAGCCTGAAAAACATCCCCACAACTTGGGAAACCTTGTCCACTTGGTAGGCTGTGAGGAGGGGAATGTCGGGGCATTCGTCTCTTCCTGTGAGTCTATTATCAACAAATGAGCAGCTACAGCTAATATTGAGCAGACGACCACATTATTATGATGCCCAAAGCCTCCATTTCTGAGAGATTGGCATTTAAAACATCGTGTTTTATGAGCTGCACTCCCGCGTCCTACTGATTACGTGGGCATAATGAAATGTGAGATGACTCAGGCACGGCCGTATTATTGAACAGGAAAGCATCACATTGCACAAAGTACAGGATCGTAGATTAAAATGGATTGGAAACAACTTGTCAGTGCATTCCATTACACGGCGTGCAGGACGCCTCTGCGTCCCTGCCAAGGTCACGTCTGCATCACAGTACGCCGGCAAGCACAATGTTGGCGAGTCCTTGAGACCCATTCCTAATAAGCTATAAAATAAATGAATAAATACCCTCCCAAGCCCGCCCCCGCCTGTTGTCCCGGCTTTGCAGCTATATTAACATGATTTTCCACCTTTTTCCTCACAGTGAAGCCTCCTAGAAGTGTGAGTGCAATGTTAAGAGCGGTGCCACAGCTCCTGTGAATCCAAAGACAGAAAGGCTGGAATGAGAGACAGAGACACATTAAAAGAGAGAGAGGTGGAGGGGGGGTGGGCGTCGTGAAACGGAGACTTCTTCCAGAACATCATTTGTATGCGCAGCGGCTGACGCGGCAGCCGGCAGGCCCCGGCTACAAATTCGCCTGCGTTTGTCCACATTTATGGTCAAACAGCTGCATTTGCATCACGATTAAACCATGAACATGGTGGAGGGACATTTGTTTTGGCAACAGATGTCATAAAGAACAATCGTTTATCACGAGAGGAGTGAGGGGTACAAACAAAGGGGAAGACTTTGACTGTTTTAGAGGGAGGCAGAATCCAGCGGAGGATGACCAGAGACAGAACAGAGCTGACCCCAGCTGCTTTCTGCTTCAATTAAATCCAATCAGAGCTCATTCGCAGGCTAAACGCACATAAACATGATTTAACTACCTTTCAAATTCTGAAATAACATTTCCTAATGAAAGGCTGCACAGTCAGAAGGTAATAATGAGCCTTTTCGTGGGCCGAAGGTTATTTTTATATGATGTAGTTTTAATGTAGCTGTTAATCCACAACCGCTGTGATTAACACCATGCAGGTTTAAGCTCTGCAAGATGTTCTGACTTTTAAGAGTGAGGATTTTTATCTCTTCACAGAATGAATAAAGGGCTGATCAGAGAGAGGAAACTGTGGGAGAGAAGAGAGACAAGCACTGAAAACAGGAGGAGAAAAGGTTGAAATGATCCCTGATGTGAAGTTCCTGTCAGAGTTTTGATTAAATCCCCAAAAATCCATCCATAGCCATTAAAATGACACATTTACAAGTCTTTCAAATGCCTCAAAGTATCCCATTGTACACTTTAATCTTCATTAGATATGCGTAGATCTATGAACATGCTGACAATCTCTGCATTAATCTTCATCCGTCTCAGCTGCTGGTGTTCAACTCAAGGCTTCTGACACATCAAAACAAACTGAGGCTTTGGTGTTTTTAGAGGAAACTGTGGGTAGAACAGAGACCTGGATCTGGAACAACACGGTAGAGGGATGGATGTGTGGATGAATGGAAGAATGGATGGATGGATGGATGGATGAATGAAGGATGGATGGATGGATGGATGGATGAATGAAGGATGGATGGATGGATGAATGGATGGATGGATGAATGGAAGGATGGATGGATGGAAGGATGGATGGATGATGGATGGATGGGTGGATGGATGGAAGGATGGATGGATGGATGAATGGATGGATGGATGATGGATGGATGGATTAATGGAAGGATGGAAGGATGGATGGATGGATGATGGATGGATGAATGGATGGATGGATGATGGATGGATGGATTAATGGAAGGATGGAAGGATGGATGGATGGATGATGGATGGATGAGTGGATGGATGGATGAATAGATAGATGGATGGATGAATGGAAGGATGGATGGATGGATGGAAGGATGGATGGATGAATGGAAGGATGGATGGATGAATGGAAGGATGGATGGATGATGGATGGATGGATGATGGATGGATGGGTGGATGGATGGATGAATAGATAGATGGATGGATGAATGGAAGGATGGATGGATGGATGGAAGGATGGATGGATGAATGGAAGGATGGATGGATGAATGGAAGGATGGATGGATGATGGATGGATGGATGATGGATGGATGGGTGGATGGATGGAAGGATGGATGGATGGATGAATGGAAGGATGGATGGATGGATGGATGGATGGATGGATTAATGGAAGGATGGAAGGATGGATGGATGATGGATGGATGGATGGATGGATGGATGAATGGAAGGATGGATGGATGGATGGAAGGATGGATGGATGGATGGATGGAAGGATGGATGGATGGATGAATGGAAGGATGGATGGATGGATGATGGATGGATGGATGGATGATGGATGAATGGAAGGATGGATGGATGGATGGATGGATGATGGATGGATGGGTGGATGGATGGATGAATGGATGGATGGATGAATGGAAGGATGGATGGATGGATGGATGGATGGATGATGGATGGATGGGTGGATGGATGGAAGGATGGACGGATGGATGAAAGGAAGGATGGATGGATGGATGGATGGATGTGTGGATGATCCATATTTGGACATACTTTGGCTTTGTGAACGTGATACGACCAGTGAACGCCATGCACCAAAGAAAGTGCAAGTCAAGCCCAGAAGAGGCTGGTGGTAAAAATCTAAGGAGGAAAAATCTGGTTTAACATCATCTCATTCATTTATATTGTTAATCAATGATTGGTGGAATCACTACTTAGACCCGCCTCCTCTGGTGCTGAGCGCGCTGTTCATGGCAGTAAATATGGACGCCACACAGGTCGGTGCATGTATATCCATTTTCAAGTGGTTTTGCAATAAGAGCCAATGTACTGTAAGTTAGAGCAAATCGTGAGAGCACAGCTTCCTCAGGCCCAGATCTGCGACGTCAGTCCCTCATCGTGAATGATCTGGACGTTGCATACAAGCGACTTGAGTGTTCAGACTGCAGTCGCCTTGAAAAGTTTCAGATACTGATCTGATTTGGTACCACATATGAACAAGGCCTGGATCTGGTGTGAAAAAAATGGAATTGCAACATTTAGACAGTAACAAAACAGCTCAGGTATGGGTCTCTGGTGAGCAAAAAGCCAGAACTGTGTCGCATTTTCCTGCAGTGTGAACGAAGCCTCTGTCCTGAACAGTGATGCTATCGACACAATTCAAATAAAACACAACGCAAAGCTTAATCCAGTCCTCATGTTTCTGAAGTGAAAGTACCAGACAAATATAAAAACGTGTTCAAGATCAAAAACAACTTCTTCACTGAAACATTTCAGTCAGGTGGAGGTGGATCGGGCTCATGCTCAGAAAACCTCAGGGCTGTGACCAGAGCTGGGCTGGAAACCACCAGTGGAACAGGAACTGGGCCGGACTGGGCTGGACTGGACTGCCATAGCATTAGCTCAAGACAGACGTGTGTTTGCAGACGCTCCATGCTGCCGTTCGGTGCGATGGGGTCAGGAGCAGGAGAAACAATGAACACACAGCTAAAACCTGGCTGCAGTAGGAACTGCAGCACGCCGGTGAACATTGGGTCTCTGAGTTTTTGGCCAAAATACAATGAGGCTGCTAAACGAAGCTTGTGTTTGATGGCTCCTTGGCAGTGTCCAGATATACAGGAAGGGTTTTTTTTTTTCCTGCCCCGGGGTTCCTGAGAGGGCTCATCAGGCTTGGGACGGCGAGCTCTCATCCTGTCAGTGAACTTCACACATTACCATATTAATCAGCGGAGCTGCTGAAGCAGCCCCTCCCTCTCAGCGGGCTCATTGACACCTCAGCCCTGGAACTATTGTTGAGCCTCTGTAATGCGGCGTTATGTTCTGTCAACACCTCGTCTGCCTCCTCAGCCCCACCCCTAATGTGAATCAGCCAATGAAGCGGAACGTGCCGTTCTGGTCTTGCTCGCTGAATCTGTTTGCCCTGCAAATCAATGGCCACACGTCCAAACAAACATGATCGCTAAGCAAATATTTGAGCATACAGAGGGACTGTAGGTAGGTCTGCAGCTCTGAGCACACAATTTCTAAAACCCAGGAATAATTAGCTTACTGTGCTGTTTGCCTTTTGATTTATGGTGAGCCCAGTAGTACCACCTGTCACATTAACTCGGAGACGAGACGCTTTGAGCCTGAAAACATTTCTTTATCAGTTAAATGAACGAAGTCAGTCTTAAATTTCGTTCAGCTTCAAGCAGATCTGGTGATTTTTATTCCAAAAGAAACCAGAAATCTGGACATATTTTCATGAGAACCTCAGAGAGTGACACAAGGTTTCAAGTGAAAACACGCCGTTTTTGCATTTTTGTTTCTGAAAAGTTTTGTATGTAGACAGCAAAGTGTGGAAAATACTGAAAACTGTGTAGTTAGCATGCCAGGCCTCAAGTCGGAAGAAGAAGAAGAAGAAGAAGAAGAAGAAGAAGAAGAAGAAGAAGGCGGAGGAGGAGGAGGAACGTGAGTCCGCTGTGTGGAGTTTTAAACGTTTGAAGGATGTGTGCCGGGTTTTTTCGGAAAGAGAATCCCTTGTGGGTACATCATGTGTTTGGTGAGCGAGAGAAGACAGGATAGCTTCGACCTGAAGCTAGACGAGGCTGTTTTTGATTGCTCGTGGTGAGGCTGAAAGGTTAATTTGACAAAAAAAAAGGGACTGTGAGTTGCAGTTTGCCGACCAGGTGAACCAGGGAGCTTACAGTAGCTCGTGACCAGACTGGAGGAGGAGAAGCAGACCCCAGACAGCACTCTGAGAGCCCCTGTCGCTCAGAGGACCTCTGGACACGTGGGAAAATACAACAGGGTGTGGACTACTTCCTGCATCGCCAGCGGCTATCACCTGGAGCACGGAGCTGTTCGATTGGAGGAGACAAGGACGACCTGGACCTGGACCTGGACCTCCTGAGTTGGTGAACTTATCACCAGTGTTGGGAATAACGGCGTTAGAATAAACGGCGTTAGTAACGGCGTTATTTTTTTCAGTAACGAATAATCTAATTAGTTACTTTTCCCATCGTTGCAACGCCGTTACCGTTACTAAAAATATGAAGTGGCGCGTTACTACTGACTGAATGAAGCGCGAGTGTCCGCTGCTGCCGCACACATCAGCTGCAGGAGAGAGCAGGGAGGACGGGGGAGAGGGGAATGGAGGGGGGGGGGGGGGGGGGGGGGGGGGGGGGATGAAGACGCGATGCTGATTGGCTGGTGGGCGGGCATGCCCTGCCCACGTGTCTCACTCGCTGCACGCGCTGACCGGTAAACACAAGACAGAGACAATGGCGTGGAGCTCGAGCCCAGGACATAGAAAGGTAGCGTTCTGAAACTGGAAGCCTCACTGGAAGACTTTATCCACGTCTGCCATATGCTAGCATGACACTTGTTGCTGCTGCTGCTAACCCGACCCCGAGTCCAAACGCAGCAGGAGGGAGAGGAACCGCTCTGTTAAAACAAGCAACCAGCAGGCGACCAGAGCCGAGCTGAACACACTGACTGCAGGTCCACTGGAACACAGTAGGCCTAATGTACAGTTACAGAGATTTGCAATACTTAATGGCCATAAGTTTACATTTGTGTTTTCTTAACAGGCTGCAATTTAGTTCAAATAAATACTAAATGTTCTAAAATACTGTATAAAGTGTTTTTATTCTTCAATCAGTTGATATAAACATCTTTGATGTTATAGATGTTATAGAATGTGGTAATGTGTAGAACATGAAAAATAACGTCAGTTACTTTGCTGAGTAACTAATTACTTTTTCAGTGAGGTAACTGAGTTACTAACTCAATTACTTTTTGGGAGAAGTAATTTGTAATTCTAACTAATTACTTTTTTAAAGTAACTTGCCCAACACTGCTTATCACTGGACAAAAGGTACTTTCTTTTATTTGTTTTTGCTCACTGAGTGACGTGGCCAGGAGTTTGTGGTCACAGTGTACAGAAGCATTGGTACAGGTCTGCAGCGTAGGATGCATTTAGAGGCCGGCTTTAGGTTTATGAAAAATTGATTATTTGGTTATTATTTTTCTGACATCTGTGCTGGATGTCTGTATTTTTCTTTGTGTGATCAGTGAGACTCAATGTGCATTGCTTGTCCAATTCAAAACACAGAATTTGCACTTTAATTTGTTGGTGTTATAAAGTTAGGGTTCTTTTTTTTGTGAGTAACCTCTTGTCTGGTGCTAATTTAAAGTTCAGTGATTTCAGTGGTTATTATTTCCTGTGTTTAGTTCTATGTTTAAAGATGCCTAACAGACCCAAAGTATATAAAGGTAGAGTTTGATCAAAACAGTTCAGTACAAGAGTCCACCGTTAAAGATCCCAGAGGCCACTCAAAGGAGTACACCAGGGCTACATTATGAAGAAACTCCCAAAACTCGAAGAAAGTTTTGTGTTTTCACTTGAAAGAGTTGTTGTGGGAATGAGGCCTAAACTCGTCACGGTGATCCTTCCTCCTCTGAGGATTCAGTCAGTCACAGACAGAGTCCACATTTTTTTAGGTGCTGTCTGCTACAAGGACGGATCCTCACAAAAGCATTTCCCAACAATGTAAAAAATGAAAACCTTGATTGAAAATTTAAGAGGATAAGTGAGAGTGGAGAGGGGGGAGATTCAGTCTGGCTGGGTTTTTTTTCGCTGATTGTGGCCGTTCGTCATTCTCGTCCTTCATGTGATTGGTGCTAAGTGGCCTGGATCTGAGATCGCGGGCAGCGTGTGGCGAATGTGCTCAAAAATATTCACTGGGCCCGGAGATTGGCTCCCTGTGTGAGTGTGCTAGTGGGGGAAAGACCTGGGATTGATTACAATTGTTAATCAAGAATCGGTTCGATGCACTCAAAAAAAGGAGCTTAATGGGAGAGCCGGCGCTCCATCAGCTCCTGGACCTCATCCACCAGCACCAGCAGCACCTCGAGGGCCCGGCACTCTGAGCCAGCCTCTCCCAACTGTTGACAGGTTCAGAACACTCAACTAATACACAATGAAACAGCTTCAGTGAATAATTCACCATATTTGCAAGTCTATTTTTGCCTGTGTTTCTAATGATGTGCTTCAGCTACACTAACTCATTACATAAGAGCTGGTGGCGCCGTGCAGCAGCACTGTGGGGCGGCACAGCCTTCAGCGATCAGCCTCCTCTGCTGTGAAACCGCCTCCCCTTCAGATACAGCAGCCAGATGCCCTCCCTGCTATTGGCATCCAGTTAAAACTTTGCTTTTGATGCAACTCATGACGAAGGCTAACTCAGGTGACCCTGAAAGAAAATTCTTATTTACTTAGCCTTAGGCCCGAGGTGATGCTGCTCCATTTCACTTCCCTTACACTTAGTGCTGCTTGTCGTTGGCGTCCAGCTCTCGGAGTCTCTGTACAGGTACCTGAGCCTCCGGTCTGGCTCCATCATGTCTCCCTCCGCTCTCCTCTCTCTCCAACCGGTCAAAGCAGATGGCCGCCCACCTCCGAGCCCACCGCTCTCCCTCCCCGCGGTCACTGAGCATTCGCTGAAGGGGGAAATCGTTGGATTGCTCATGGTTTTGACCTTTCTGTCTAAAAACCAAAGTGCCCTGAGATCAGTTGTTCTACGATTTGTAAACATGAAGCTGAAACTGATTTAAAATGATCTGAACTGGCAGACAGCTCACATCAACTCCCTCTGATTCAAACGACTTGAGCCAAAAAGAAAGGTTGAAAAATGGTTTGTGTTCTCTTAAGGATGCATGCACTTAGGAATAAAAGCACAAACGCTTGTTTACTGTCATAAACGGTTATTTCCTTTTCATTTAGACTGAGTAGATATAAATATTGATCAATCGATATGAGAAAGTAGGTTTTAGATTTAGACTTTCTTCCTTCAGATTTAACTTAAAATGGAAAGTTGTTTGTAATTGAATTGCTTGAAGAAGCTGCTGTTACACTGTGGTTCAGTTTGAGTTCAGCAGCAGTGCAGAAGCTGCCAAGCATCAGTGAGACCGACGAGGACTGCAAGTGTTAAAAGCATCACTAAATGTAGATTTTCAGCTGCACCTACTCGTACACGACTGTGGAACCAAGTCAAAGAGCTTCAACATGTCAGCCGAGTGATAGTGACATTATCAAACATGCTGCGATCAGAGGAAATACAAATGTTTCTTTAGCACAAAACTGCATTTTTAAGTGGAGTCATTTCATTAATTAGCCTCTGGGAGGAATAAAATATCTCTATTCTGTTGAATGTGGCAAATTCAGGCTTCCTGCTCTGCTGAAGGAGCTGCTTTTTACCCCTGTTTAACTTTTGGAAATATTGTTCTTTTCCAAAACATTCATAAGCAATTTTGATGATTTGAGTATTAAACCAGAGTTTTATACCTTTAAATATTAGTTTGATTACATATTACTGAGTTTTTATAACTCAGCAAACAGTTGATGTCTCTCAGGAGCCTAAATGTTGGCTTTATGGCTGGATTTGGATTCAGGATGAATATTTACCACCCTGAGGCTGCTAGAAACTGTCAGTGTGCTCTGTAAAGTTACAATTTCATTTTGGAGAATATTGTTAAAATTTTTAATTTTAACTAATATAATAATAATAATGCTGTATTGCTTTATCTTTGATAAAACATAGAAAACCCTATAGAATTACTAAGCACAGTTTTGTTTTTTATAATATAATAATTAATAATAGCGGTAATTAATAAATATGAACTTTACACATTGTCAAAGTTCTATTTTGAATTGATTCAAAACGGAACAATAAATAAGCATCATTTAATCAAACTGGTGTTTGAAAGGTTAACTTCCTGAAAAGAATTCTTTATTAGAGGGTTGAGCAAAAAAGGTCTGGTCATTCCATTGCAGTTTTTGACAGAGGATCTTTTTAATGTATTTTTTGCCACAGAAAATAAAAGCAATAGATATTGTGGGAACAAATTTTCTGTATGAAATGTATGAAGACGCTGTCGGCACTGATGGCCGGCCTGTCTGACTCCCGTTCTGCGACGGTTCACAACTTGTTACAGTGAACACAACGTAAGCTGCTGACCTTTATTTAATTAGTACCTGACAGTAAGGAGCTCCTCCTGAGCCTCCATCAATGTTTAATCCAAATCCCAACTCCCCTTCTGGTGCACACAGCCTGCTTCCTCTCACGCACGCACGCACGCACGCACGCACGCACACACACACCTTGCTGCATTGTTTGTACACGTTAGTGTTTGGCTGTGGAGAGCTGGAGGAGCCGTCCTGACCGCTGCCGAAGCCTCACAGATCCCATCAGTGAAGCCATCTTCAGTCTATTAGGGGGAAAATCTGCAGACACATCTGGCTGCTGCACCCAGATGTGAGGCATGCATAAACAGGATGCTTCCTGAGGAGAAAAACATCCTGCGACAGGAGAGGGGAGCTGAACCGTCTCCAGGCAGACTCGTGTTCATCACAGCGACCGTCGCGAGAAGGGGAAGTGTCGCTGAGCGCCTCGTGAGCGGCTCAGTCCGACGGACTGAAACTCAACTTTTCTGCATCAAAAACTGAAAAAAACAGAAAACCTTTGACGTGAAAAACATAAACTGTTAATCTTGGCTGCTTTAAATGACAACAGTCATCTGTGTCATTGAAAATGACAAACTATGAAGAGGTGAAACAAAGTAAAGATAGACAGACAACCCACCAGAGGCTTGTGAGAATCAGCCCACTTCAAGCTCATTTAAAAGATTCAGGAAAAGAAATATAAACATTAGAATTAATAAGATTGATCAAGATAATACAAAGGAGAATCACCACAAAAGGAACTTAGTTAGCAATATTTAACTGAGCAGAAAACAGATTTATTTCTCTAGCAAACACAACCTAACCTCTGATAATTACACTGTGTAATTGTTTTCCATGAACTCACCTTGTTTTTTCTTTTTGTTCCAGGATTTCAGTCCAATATTGTCCCGTTTCAAATTGTACCACTCAGCAAAAGCAAATAAACAAGCAAAACTAAAACAATCTAACACAGACATAAATCCAGCAGCGTCTCCAGAAGGATCACGACTCATACAATTTTTATTCTGTTCTCCATTTTTGTCCAAGACTGCCTCATAAAGGAGAAAGTAACTACATGACATGAATTTACTGATTCGCTGGAACTGATTTCTGTCAAATCAGAGTCAATCAGAAGCAGGTTGTTAAACCTTCCTCCGTGTGTGTGTGTGTGTGTGTGTGTGTGTGTGTGTGTGTGTGTGTGTGTGTGTGTGTGTGTGTGTGTGTGTGTGTGTGTGTGTGTGTCAGATGGCCGGTCAGATTAATAAGTACATCAAAAATATCTGCAGGAGTTTGATGAGAGCAGGCCTATGTAGTACTTTATTATTCTATAGAGGATTATAAAAATCTGAAGTGATGGAAAAACAAGCGTACAAGTGGATGTTCACCCCAAAAATCTACAGCAACTTACGTAAAGCTGTCATGTCAATGTGGAGCGAACTCTCTGAGGGATGTTTCCCAGAAAACAAGCAGCTCGCTGCAACACAACCAGCAGGTCTCTCCAGGAAAGCCGTTTCCTGAGCATAACGTCCCCAGATCTGCGGCTGCCGTCCAGTCTGGGTTTCCAGGCCGAGGTGCAGAGCAGGTGCTGAGAGCAGCGGCCCTGCTAGCGGTTAATTGGCTGGTTTAATTGCAGAGTTGCCGTTGTTACCATCATGTTTCGCGTGAACTCTTCTTTCTTGCTGTAATTTCCTCCGGCCCTTTATTACCTCGGATGCCACTGCTCTCACACAAAGTGAAACGCAGCAAAAGCACATCAGGCTGGGGCTGGATGAGCTGCCCATGAGGGGCGAGAAGGAACCAACCAAGACATAAATTTGCATTGTTTGTAAAGTCATTAAATTCCTTTAATTCCTAATGATTCTGGAAGCGCTCTGGCTGGTCCAGCGGCAGGTGTCTGTATCCCAGCAGTGCCATATGTTTTCCCTGGCACATGGCTCGCCACCTCCGGACGCTCCCAGCACACGCTCATAAACAAACCAAAAACCGGTCAAGGTCTCAGAAGACACAGAATATGGGGAAAGAGCTGCAGGGGATATTCACACATGCTCACATCTGGTACGCTGTGCACACATTCACCCCCCCACCCGTGTCAGAATGGGCTTTAGTGATGTGCCGAGAATACGAACTGCGAGCCGGGCCTCTTACAGGACGCAGGTGGGCCCTGCGGTGTCCGAGCATCATTAGGAGATGGATTGGGTCAGAGGTGATTGAACTGTTCCCTCAGGTGGCAGCCAAGGACGGCGGTGGAGAGAAAGCTGCTGCGCTGACGGGAGGTGTGTGTGTGTGTGTGTGTGTGTGTGCTGCAGAAAAAGGCTCCTGTGGGCTAACGGGACGCCGCTGGCCGGGTCGAGGAAGGTCACTCTGGGGGATTGGACTGCGAGCGAGCCAGCGGTCGGAGGACTCGGAGATGGTGCTCAGCAGGCGAAACATGGAAACTGAACAAGCAGAGGTTCCTCGTGTGCGGACATGCCGGCTCATTCTCAGAGACGGGATACAGTCCAACAAAAAGAGAAGAGTTTCACGCTGGCGGGACAATAACCCTGCTCTTCACACACTGCTGGACCTGATGGGGCAGGAATGACTAAACTAAAATGTTAAACTAGGCTCAAACCAGCAGTGCCGTTCTCAGGCTCTTCTGTCAACATGCAGTTTGAGGAAATGGCTTCTCCAGTTTGAAAGACTTTCAGTTTTCAACAACTTTTAAAAGTATCGGTGTCGATTTATAGAGCCTGCAGGACCACCTGTCTTTCACCTGAGTGTCAGAGCAGGAGCTGCAGCACCACTGCAAACAAAGCCAAACACATGCAGACGCATTGTCTCCTGGGGATTTAGCTCAGGCAAAGAAAAGCCCTTCATGCTGAAAACTCTCATACAGTAAAATACCAATGGGGACCCAAGAATTCTGAAAGTCTCAGTGAAAAGAATGTTTATGATTTACTTTATCTGAACAATGACCTAAGTCTGAATGCTTGAACTGGACTGTATGTTGAAGAGACCTGGAGGCTCTGTGGAGTTTGGTTTAGGTTCAACTCATAGCCTAAAAAAGAAAACGTTCTTGCAGTCCATTTTCTCCATTGTTAATATTTGGAGTGTATTGTGCTCCATTTTCTCCCAATGTTTAATTTTTAGAGCATCAATGTGTGGTTTCATTATAAAACAAACATCAGTACCAACTAGCAGTTATAACACAAATATTTTCTGAAATTAAAAAAAAAAAAAAAAAAAAAAAAAAAGCAAAACATCACATTTTTATTTGAAACACATAAGCAGAGCCTGAAATGTGACTCTGATAAACTTTGGCAGTAAGGAGTGACTGGGCCTGATTTATTCGAGTCTTCATAGATATTGGTACTTAACACTGTGAATATGTAATGTCGTGCAGATGAAGCTTCATGAAGCATCATGAACGACTGTCTTTATTTCCTGCAGCTACAAGATGGTGCTATCTGTTCAAGAAATGTTTGACAGTACACTTCATTGCCAGTCCATCAGCCTATCTCTTAGAACTAAGAGTGCCATCTAGTGGCTTCAGAAAATAAAAACAGTGGTTCATGAAGCTTCATATGCACATCACAAGGAATAGCATCATGAATGGCAAGAGGGGCTTCAAGGGACAGTTTTCTCTGCATTGAACCAGGTCACAAACCAGGACACATCAGGCTGATATTCACATGATCTGTCACAAAGCCGAAGCTGTGGGGAAAAGAAGAGCCACATACCAGAGTCAGAAAAACAGGAAACGGATAAACAACACAAGACAAAACATTTTTGAAGACAGATTTCACAGACAGGAGTCATGGGGAGCCAGGTGAGAAAACGTCCATCACCTCGGTAACAGCTACATCTCTGCTGAAGACTGAGCTCATTCACTCATCCTCCATGGACACACACACACACACACACACACACACACACACACACACACACACACACACACACACACACACACACACACACACACACACCTGGTACTCCATATTCATGAAGGCAAACTGGCATCAAACACATTTTGTGTGTTTGCCGGATGTGATACTCAGTGTGTCACCTCCATGGGTGTGTGTGTGTGTGTGGACATGCAGTATCATATTATATAACCACCTGTGATCAGGTCGTTGTGCTATCGTGCTTTAAAATCCACCTTTTTTTCAAACCCATAAAGACAAACTTTATTGGAAAAGCTCAGGAGTCACATAATGCATCTGCATGTCTGAAATGTCAGACAAATACATCCATATTCATCCCAGACTGGTACTTCAGCATCTTGTGTGATAAAGACAACACCATAAAACTTCACTGAAATGTTGATGCTACATTAGAACAGATGCATAATTTAAGGTCATGGCACAGTGATTGTGGCATAAAATGCATCTGGAAGCAATTTAATTTAATTCCATTTTCTACAAATGCACTCGCTTGCTATTATTTGTTGCAATTACAGAGAGGAGAGCCTGATCCCATGCTGTAGACATAGCTCGCAGTGACGACTGGAGCAGAGAGCCATGAAGAAGCCTCTTTCTCCCCGGTGCCAAGTGGAGCTGTTTAGGAATTTATGTGCAATGTACACATCACAGGCTCCAAAACATCTTGCTGCTGCCGCTTGAAGCGAAAACAAACAAAATGAGCTGCTTGAGGTTGGAGTTGTGAAACTTTGGATGAAACACTCCTCGGTTCACATCCCGTGACTAATGTGCTGAGAAGTGTGTTACTCTGAAGCGGGTGAATGACAGCCAGACAAAGGCAAAAAAACAGACGAATCAAGTGGAGCACACATCAAAGTGGAGAAAAATGAGATGACAAAAGAGGGAAAACATCCATAAAGTTGTTCTCAAACTCTTTATTGAGGTTATATTAGTGCAATCTATCAGTGATGTACTGGAAAATCCATAACCCTACAGTGGAATTTCACCCCAGTGTGCTGTTCCCCTTTATGAAGTGCAATCTCATAGCAGGGCCGCATGCCTCCGCGGAGCTCATTTTTCAAGCAGCGTGATGTGGAATGGTCATGTCAGAAACATAGAGGCGTTGACTGGAGGGGGGCCCATTCTCACGCCATTTATCCATCAGAATGCGGTGTGACACAGCCGCGGCACCCCCACGCCGTTAAATAAGAATCGGTACCATCGCAAACTCAATTTATGATTGATTAGATGCATCTGCTCAGAGGCAAAGTCTATTTCTCACACATATTTACAGTCTGGATTAGTGTCTCAGTTGGGTTTGTTCTTCAGCACCGTGAGCTTCGACAGCGGCTTGGCTCATACATGAGTGCTGATGAAGAAAAAACATTTTTAGCTTTAAAGACACAGGAATTCGCTCATCGGCTTTCCTGTTAAGAGATTTATGAGAAAGAAATAGTCTGCATGACTTTTACCTCAAGTTTAGCTTAAATTAGGATAAAGGTGGTATCTCTGAGTCTCTATTCTAAACAGTAATGTTATATGAATTAACTGGTTTCTGTCTTCTTTGCTCATTTTATGGCTTTCACTTCAACAGCTGGGTCATATGTTGCGATTAGTGATGGGTGTATGAGGCTTCATGAAGCTTCATCGTTTTCTGAAGCCTATCTGTTCAAGAAATGTTTGAGAGCACACTTCATTGCCAGTCCTTCAGCCTCTACCTTAGAACCAAGAGTTCCATCTAGTGACTTCAGAAAATAAAGACAGCGGTTCATGAAGCTTCATGAAGCTTATCTGACCCATCACTAACTTTCAGTAACTACGAGCACCATTGTCGTGCAAACAGAAGTTTTCATTTTTGACTTGAAAACAGGGCCTCGGTCTGGCCTGGCAAAACTCATTAATATATATATATATATATATATATATATATATATATATATATATATATATATATATATATATATATATATATGTACAACTTTTACCACTTTGCAAAGTGTTGCACTGTTTTCTG
This sequence comes from Salarias fasciatus, assembly GCF_902148845.1. NCBI lineage: Eukaryota > Metazoa > Chordata > Actinopteri > Blenniiformes > Blenniidae > Salarias > Salarias fasciatus. The sequence continues at coordinate 2,615,316 of NC_043745.1, forward strand.
CATTGGTCCGTTCATATATGTTCTTATGACTCTTAGAAAATTCAAGAATTTTTCTCTACAATTAAAGAGTAAGGAGTTTTTCAACTTTAAAAATACTTGTTTTCCACCATAAATATGTTACAAATATTCAATAATGTGTACAATGTGCCCTGACATATTCATTGTAAGCACCGCTAACAGCGCTACATTGTCACTTGAAAGTTGCAGTGCCGGTCCAGCACCAGAATTTTTTTGGGCAGAATTTGAGAGGAATGATGTAATGCGCCTCCCGCTGGCCTGATATCCTTAAGTTTCGTTTTGTACGCCATTACTCCGCCAGATGCTTAGTGAGCAACAATGAGCAGTATGAGGAAGGAGCTTCCAGAAAGTCAGAACAGACCGGCTTCTAGCACTGCCACAGCTCCACACAGACCCACCAGGCAGAAGAACCTTACATTTTACTCGAGCGCTGCTAAAAGAGCGAGGAGGGAGTTCCCCTCTTCTGTGCACGTACATGGATGCAAGCCACAGGCACGAGCGTTTCACTAAGCTGCAGTTACGCCCAAGGCCTGCAGGGGCCGTTGTTTCGCAAGAAACATGCAAACTCCTTAATGCACCTTTAATTAAGTATTTCTTCTCCTTCATTCTTTTCTACTCTACAGTGTTTCATGCTATGCTTTTAAATTCTTGAAATTATCCAAAGCACCTGGAGCCCAGACAGGAGGTGGAAGCTAGGATTTTTGATTGAATGGAATGTTTTTCTCACTCTGTGTCTCTAAATCAAATTTTTGTTTGGATAAAATGTATATCCAGGCAGCTTTCTTCTTCATTATTGTTGTTTGCGTTGATTATTGACTTTCTTGGAAAAGCCTTTCTTGCCATTGTTTGCTTGTTTGAACATACTCAAGCTCTTTTACAACTACCTATATCAATATAACTAAAGTAATATGTATTTTTCAGAGATTTAGATTTTAAATATATTTTAACATGTTTTGGCATCATACTTCCATCTTCTTCAGAAACGCTATCTGGTGGTATATGACATGTCTTTTTATTGGCTGTTGTGGTGTTTCTGGTGATAGATAGATATAAGATAGAAACCTACCTGCCCTGAAATAAAAGAAACTACATATGTAAAGATTGAAGAAACTTTAAGCACAAAAGAAATGCCACAGAGGCACTAACTTGGATCCAACCAGCAGGGATGCGTTTCGCTGTGACTTCCTTTCATTCAGAAACAGTCTGGTCCAAGCAGATATTGAAATCACCAATTACGATGTTTTCCAGAGATATACTCCTTTCCTGCGTTCATTGATCTATTTAGTAAAGAAACAGATGATCAGTTTGGGTTACCCTAAACAACTGAAAGGATCCTGCCGGAAGTACAGCGGGTGGGTTTGTGCCTCGACAACCTGAGAATTAAGTAATCTGTACAATGTAAACAAAATGAGAACAGTGGAAATCCAATCAAGTATGTCCAGAAATAGCAGAGTTAAAATGACTCAACAATAGTGGAGTAGAATTGAATTGGCAAAATGGGTTAGAGGCTGCGCACACAGTCAAATTTTACTGCCAGTAACTTTCCTGAAGGAAATCCTGGACAAGCCTACTCAGACGTCTTCATTAGGCACACTCGTACAGTCAGATGCAATCTGGTACAACAGCTCTGCTTCAGCAACACTGCAATCTGTAAACTAACAAATGGAAAATGGAGTTAGATCAGAAACACTCTGACAGTCTCGAGGAAACCTGAACACTGAGGCTTTTGTCAGGACAAATGTAGTGGCAGAGCTGCTGTATGGGCTGAAATTACAGTGTGCAAGTGTCCATAATAAAGTGGCCAGAAAGAGTAAGAGAGAGAGAGAGAGAGAGAGAGAGAGAGAGAGAGAGAGAGAGAGAGAGTGAGAGAGAGAGTGAGAGAGAGAGAGAGAGAGAGAGAGAGAGAGAGAGAGAGAGAGAGAGAGAGAGAGACAGAGACAGAGAGAGAGAGAGATAACAGCACTGAGACCTCGGCCCGCAGATCAGAAATGCTACTGTAAAAACTCCAGAGTCAGTGAGTTAGCATGAGCATCATATTGACACTCAGAGGAGACTTTCTGCAGAACCAGACTCAGAGGAGGAGAATTCCAGCTGCTCCGGTTCAGGTTAAAGGATATACAGCGAGAAAAGGATGGGCAGACAGACTGACAGTTGGGATGAACTCAAACCTCGGTTGTGTGTATGTGTATTCTATTCAGGCTAATTCAGGTAAGCCAATTTAATCAATTTCTGTCTTCAACACCATGTGCATTATCCAACTGCCTGATCAATTGTAGACCCAAGACTGTTCCTAGAACAGGATTGGGGAATCAGTCCATTAGCTTAATGGCAACGCAACAAAGGAATTGTATATCGAGCTGATCCTGTGTGACAGTCAGGTGTTGAGGGGTGGTTCGCTGTGCTCAGACACATCGCATTGTCTCCCGGGATGCTGAGCGCTCAAAGCTCTTCACTAATCTGGCTTTGGAGAAAGTTAGCTGCCTGTGCTGGCTCATCCCTGCCGCCGTGCATCACGTCGCACTCCCAAACCGAGGCTCGTCTTAACGGCGACGCTGCCACTTTAAAGCCCCTCGCACAAGACAAAAGAGCTTTCTGAAGAAATAATGGCTGTTTATATGGACTGCAACGTGAGGAGCTGTCAGACTGTGCCTTTAAGTTGATGTGCAGGAGTGTCAGGGAGGAGTGGGGGACTGGAGGAGGTGAGTCGTGGATTGTCAGAAATCAATTCAGTGGGCTGCTCTCAGGGGTGTGCTCCAGTCATCGTCAACAATAGGCCGGATGAATAAACCAAATCTCCTGGAGAGCATGTAATAATCCCCAACATAATGGCATTGCCATATAGGATAATTCAATCCGAGGCTGAAAAAGGCAACTGTTGATCAGTGCTAAATTGAATATCTCAGACGTAGGCTTTTGTGAGATTCCCCGAGCTCTCCCCAGCTGATACCCCGTCTCGTCTCCCAGCCCCCGTCCGGCCCGCTCCACTCGTCAATCAGATTTTTTTTTTCCTCTCTCTTTTTTCACAGCGCCTCAGAGGAGCTGTTACAAATCCACAAGGTAGAACAGCTGATGGATCACACAGTCTGTTTCATCTCCCCCTGCTTTACATTTTCTTCAGGCTCATTACGGCGCCGGCTCGCGGCTCCTGAGCTGGCTCGGGAACTTCTCTGTGTCAACAAGCTCCGCAGCTAAACACTTCAAACAATGCAGGTTTAATGAGCAACAAAGCAACAGCGTACCTGAGGGTATGACGTTTTCCTGCGCACCGTCGTCTACGAGTCGCTTATCCCGCGTCTCGCCGCTGTAATGTGACATTGGATGTCTTTGCATATTTTGTCTGAGCAGTTATTTCTGAATCTGCTGGCACGGAGCCTGAATTCATTCCAAACTCTCTCTTTCTCCACACAGTCGGGATATTTGGGCCCAAAAATAAAACAAAAGCATGCATTGTTAATTTAATTACCAGTTTGTGCTCAACTGCCACGTTCACACAGGAAAGTGTCAAACCCGTACACACTGAGTTCACAGCAAACATCCAGAGCTGCCAATACAAAATTACATTAACAATATAATTGTGTGATTACAAGTTAATAATGTTGCTGTGCAGTGCAACTCTGAGCCACAGGCAGCTTCTTGTGTGTGTGTGTGTGTGTGTGTGTGTGTGTGTGTGTGTGTGTGTGTGTGTGTGTGTGTGTGTGTGTGTGTGAGCAGCTCTGTCACTACATTTTCAGGCAGATGTGAGCTATTCAGCCGAAAGACTGAGGCATGTGAAAACTAGTGTAAACTGGATATTGTGCAGTTCATCATTAACAGGATGTGTTGAGAGTAGAGTTTGAGTAAAGCAACACACATTGTTGATTCAGTGGACTGTTGTGTGTGTGTGTGTGTGTGTGTGTGTGTGTGTGTGTGTGAGCAGCTCTGTCACTACATTTTCAGGCAGATGTGAGCTATTCAGCCGAAAGACTGAGGCATGTGAAAAACTAGTGTAAACTGGATATTGTGCAGTTCATCATTAACAGGATGTGTTGAGAGTAGAGTTTGAGTAAAGCAACACACATTGTTGATTCAGTGGACTGTTGTGTGTGTGTGTGTGTGTGTGTGTGTGTGTGTGTGTGCGTGCGTGCGTGCGTGCGTGCGTGCGTGCGTGCGTGCGTGCGTGCGTGTGTGCGTGCGTGCGTGCGTGCGTGTGTGTGTGCGTGTGTGTGTGTGTGTGTGTGTGTGTGTACCAGATCGCTGGTATAAGCTTATGTTGAAGTCGAGTTTCTCTCGACTCCGTGATGGGCATGCAGGGCATGATGCAGAAATCTGGGTGTAGTTATGGCCTCAGACCTGCAACTCAACAACCATTTTAAGGCAAAAGCAAAGTTAGTTTACAGCCTCCTGAAGAATATTGAACTAGAATTTGGCACTCAGAGAGCGCAGACCTCCACCACGGCTCAAATCAGTCACCAACAACAATAAGAACACCATATATGATAAAAAACATTTTATTTCTCCCCAACACAGACAATGTATGGGAGAGAGCTGTTTGCTGCATGTTCATATCTCACTGTGTTTCCTCACAGTGACTGACACTCCGGAATCCCCCTGTTTTTGTCTGTTCTGGATCCTGGTATCCGGAATACTTCCTGATCTGGATCAGCAGCTGATATCTCTCAGACTACGTTCACACTGCAGGCTGAAGTGACCCAAATCCGATTTTTTTGCCCCTATGCGACCTGGATCAGATCTTTTCATGACAGTCCCAGGCCACTTGGATATGTGGTCCTAAATCCGATACGCATCTGATCTTTTGCCATGCGACTTCAGTCTGAACGGCCAGGTCGCATTTATCCGACCTACACGTCACGATAAGGGGCGCCGAAGACGTGTGTCTTACCGTGAGTGTTAAAAAAGGCGCTCGCAGACGTACATCAAGGGAGTTCTTGTCATCTCTCATCACCGTCCCACTGTCCCACCACTCCTGACTGCGTCTCTCTGGACGGATGTTGCTGCCACTGCCGCGCAAAACGCCATGGCCAAAAACTTTGCTCTCTTCCTTCTCATTCGCTAAATTCTGCAGCACCAGGACAATGGAGAGGAAAATAATAATAATAATAACTAGAATTTGGCACTCAGAGAGAGCAGACCTCCGCCACAGGTCAAATCAGTCACCAAGCCGCGCTGCCCCCCCCCCCCCCCCCCCCCTGTCGGCGGGCCTGCTCAACTATAAAGATGATAAAGAATCCTTCAAAAAACTCCTGGATCCAGACAGTGATCTGGATCATCACCAAAATTTAATGGATTCTAAGTTAGCCCAAGACCCACCTTTCCAAAAAGTTTCATTTCAATCCGTCCATTACTTTTTCTGCAATCTTGCTAACAAACCAACCAACAAACCAACAAACCGAAGTGATTCCATAACCTCCTTGGCGGAGGTTACTATTGCAACAACACATCATCCGCAGGGTAAAACTAACCTGTGACCAAGATTCAGATAACTTTCTGATTTTCAACAGGCTGGATTATTTGTTGTTATAATTATGGTTTTATAATATGTTTACAGGTTTCAGGAAAAAGTTAGTGCTTTCAATTGGTTAAAAAGTTTTAACAAATTAATTGCAGCTCTGGCCACAATTTTGATTGATTGTATCATTTGTGAGCTTGAAATCAGCTCACAAAATCACTAGTTTAATGCATAAGAATGTCTTTATCTGAATTGTCTAACTTAAATGGAGCAGTGTCACATCAGAAAACACTCACCAGCGTGGGATTTGAACCATCCAACATTTTAAAGTTGAGATGCTCAAGGGAAGGCCAGTTCCATTTAGTCTTTCGGTGTTGAACAGTCCATAAAAGAGACGCCACAGGAGGATCATTTTAACATTTTCACGCTTCAAATGAAAAATCTAATCCTCATAATTCACTGAGGAGGGAGGGAAAAAAAAGAAGTCTCCAAGACAGGAAAATGACGTTTCTCTCCTGTTTCTTTTTGTTGAGCCAATTTCTAACCCTACCCCTAATTCTGGGATTACGATAATCACAATGATTAAAAAAAAAAAAAACATCAGCCCTCCCTTAATTAATCATGATTAATGCAAATAAAATTAAAATTAACAAGACATAAAAAATATTTTTATTTATTTCCCAATTAATTCCAGATTTATCTCCAACACAGAAAAAATGGAACAAATCACAGCTGATCCTCAATCTCTACAAAGATCCACTTCGTCTGTCGAACCTTCACTTCTGTTAAATCAGGATTCGAGACAACATTATCTGCTCAGGCTTTAGAGTAAACTAAAGATTTGACCTATTTTTGTTTATTGTAAAGCTTTCAACTTCAGTTAAAATTTTTACTCCATTTATTGTATTTTTCATGCCTTTCTTAAATTACTTATCCTTCTTTACTGTCTTTCTTTCATTTGTCTGTAAGGCTCTGTGTATTGAGTCGTGGTGCTGCAGATATGAGTTTGTCTGGCCGTGGTTAAAGTACAATGCGCCTGTTGATTGACATCTGAAGATGTTGGAGTCATTCGCGGCTCCATTTGTTTTCAATGTGTTGAAAACACGCGTGCGACTAATTGAAAAGTATTTCTTTGTTGCAGCACTTTAAACATTAAATGGACTGTTTTATATCCTAATAAATTGTGGACATTTATTCATTTCCACTTACCAGACACTTTTTTTTATGAGAATAAAAAGCAAAATACCAAATTCTGAAATATTAAAATGGAAAAAATGGAATTGGAAAAAAAATAAATCGGATTTCATATACCTGTAGTCTGATGGCATCCTCCACCATCGCCTGTCATGCTGTGCATGTAAAGACTGAGCGCTCCAAGATGGCTGAAACACGCTCATGTGAATACTGCTATTTGTGCCTGATGTCACTCACGGTGTTATTCTTAGTTGATCAGACACTGAACAGCCGCAGCCTGAAAGTGCATTCTATCTGTTTGAACATGCAATTTATCGTGCTTATCCAGGACCGCAGTGCGTCGAGCCCATACTGGGATTTCAGGATATGCTTCACCATGAAATGCGTTTTAGGGTCGCTACATGCTTTCAGGAGAAAATTGCTTACTTTCAGATTGTTCAGTTTTCTCTGTATGTCCAAAGATGTTCGGTTGGAGAAAATAGCCTCTGTGAAAGCCATTTTAAACCATAATACACGACGTGCTCCACTCTGTCCACTTCTAAAGGGATCAGGCCGGCTGAATGAGCTCTTTCATTTCTCATCTATCCAGCAGGTATTCTTCACATGGCACCGCCTGGTATGGGGCTGCAGTACTGACGTGACGACTCGCCTGCGCTTTGATTAGATTTTGGTATGAACAGAAGTGAGCTCAGGGAAGAATTAACAGTGGCATGTACTCATGCACAACTCGGACTTCAGGCAGTTTAACTGTCACTGTTGGTACCCAGGAGATCAGTTCAGTCAACGAACGAGTAAAATCAGAAGAAAAAAAGAGGAAAAATTTGCTCAGTTACATAAATCAGAGACCTGAATAGGTCAGAAAAGAAGGCTGTAGTCAAGTGAATGGATGAAAATAGACCTGATGTAAACAAAATGTACTGAACTGAAAAAGAAAAACGGTGCAGAGAGTGTGATGAGATAAAGAGAAGACCTGAGAGACAGCACAGGCTGCTGAGCTTGACGTCACACCAGATGCAGAACAAGCTGCTCCCACCTGGTTGTTAAAATACAAAGATACGACAGCTACAAGTTAGAAACACACGATCTGATCATGAACCTCTGACAAACATGAGACAAGCTTCTCCAGTACAGTAGGTCCAGTATTAAAAGTCATCTAGAAGAAGTGTAGTCAGGTCTAACTTTCACTTGTAGACCGCACGTCATGATAGTAGTGTTTCAGGTTAATAAGAGGCTGGAGGCTGCAGTTCGCTCTCAGATGCTGGTTTGGACATCTTCAGTACTGCTTTATCCAGTTCTGTGAGGTGCTGGGTCCCATGACACTCCGCAAGAACACATTGTTCTTATTGTTCATCTACATGTGCAGAACACCATCCGCAGCAGCGGTAGACTTTCAGCAAAGTTGTGTCTTTGGATGATTACATGGAGACGGAGTTGAAGCGTTTTCAAAAAGTTGTTTTCTTTACCTCCAAGAACAGTAGTTGTATAAAAAACAAAAGTCTCCCATTTTGACTGAGACTGAAAGCTTCTCTCCACTACACCACTGTGAAGTTTAATCTCAAGTATGCACTGTAGTTCATTAAACTCAAAGAGTCAGACTTTATTAATCCCCTCGGGGAAGTTCCTTTCTTGTCCACACTGAAAAATCTTATTTTATAGGATGGGGAGGTAGAGAAACATGACGGTGCTCTCGGGAGCTCATGGGGGTCAAGGGTCATGCTCGATGAGCCACAGTGGTGACCTGCCTGAGAACTTCCGATCTCAAGTCTGCTTCTCTAGACCACCACCGAAACCATTTTCCTTTTCTGTTCATTTTCTGTTCAATCTATGTTTCCCAAACCTTCCAACGTGTAGGAACTGAGGAGGAGTCACCACTGGAGCTCAGGATCTGTGGTTACAAGGGTGAATGAGTATATTCTTTTTTAAGTTTATAAAGCTATGTGTGCTGATTTCCTGATCAGTGAAGGGCAGAAACGTGTTGAAGCAGTAGCATTCAGTGTGTTCCAGTCATTTCCTGGTGGTGGGTCAGCTGCTGTGGGGGTGGCGGGTTGGAGGGCTTCCCTGGCGAGCCAGCGACTTCAGATGTGGAGGATTTGGCCTGCACCCCCACTGGGGCCTTCCTCACTGTGCTGCAGACTCCCACCATGGCTTCTGAGCCGAGGGTGGGCCTGTGGTGGTCTCTCCTCTGAACTCTGCAGGAACGCAAAAAGCCAGAGACGGAGCGCCACACACCCAGCTCGTCACGCTCAGACTCTGCGCCGTATTTATCCACTGTGAATTAACATTATTGCCTCGGCGCTTCTTTTGGAAATGTCAGCGCTGTGTTTGTTTACCCAGAAATGAGGCAGCAAACTTGCTCCCATGCTAATGAGCTGTGATTCTAATGTCCTGTCGAGGAACTTCAGATTTTTCTCTTCAGCTCCGGGCTAAAAAAACTTCACTTTGTTGTCTTCAGGTTTGTGCTTTCTGTGGAGATTCCATCTTCAGCAGGCGTTTCTTAAAGTCGATTTAAAAGAGTTCAATGAGGATCTTGGCGAAGTCAGAGCTTCAAGCTGCATCATTAGCAGGTCACCTGCAGGCTTCAGTTTGAATTTGGGTAATTTGTTCGCAGCACTGAAATATGAAATTAAAGTGGACAGATGTAAATAGCTTCATTTTCAAAACTCACAGGGTTGAATGGCAGCAGGGGGCAGGATCTGTCCTGAACCCCCTCAAAGCTAATGCCAATATGTCTGGATTTTAAAGAAGACTCAAGATGAAAGTAATGCGAACAGGAAGTGTTGGACTGGGCCTTCAATGTGGCAATAGGAAATACCCTCAGTGTGATATTGAAGGTATTTCTGTGTTTTTTTTATTGAAATAACTAAATAATTTTTTGAACAGCTAAACTCTAAAGAAGAAGAAGATTTTGAAGAGAAACCTCGATCCTGTGCTGGAACTGAAGGCCCAAAACACCCTGGAGAGGATGACAGTTCCTTACAGGGCAAAAGAGACAGACACCCATGTTAGGAAGTATTCAGTCTCTATAAATAAAGGCCAGAACACGCTGCCTTTTTACCATGAGGGTGCAAACAACTGAACCGCCGTGCAGCGAAAAAGAGGGCATCTTCACCCTGCTTACCTCTTGATCTGTGGGATCTCCTGGACGGATTCACCGATCCCAGCATCTGTATCTGGTCCAGTACTGCACAAGGATCTCGTACTTGTAAATGAACCCAGATGCAACCCAGCAAGTATCACAAGACATCATCAATTAACAACATCAGCAACAGATGGACAAGAGAGGACCAGCAATGTTGGCTTGGAGATTCTTTAAAATTCACGTCAACGATAAAAGTCAGACAGACTGCAAATGATGTTCTGATAAAATATGAAGAGGAAGAGAAAGACAGTTGTTTCAGCAGCACAAACTTAGCCAGGAGGGACATTTGAGCAGCACAGTTAGAATAATGAGCATCAGGAGTTTAACTGATCAGAGCCATGCCGCATGCTACATGCTAAAGCGTTTCAGGCTCACACACCAGTAATGCTACATGCTTAAAGGGATACTTCAACATTTTGGCAAATTGGCCCATTTGGCGCAATTCCTTAGTCATTTCGAACAGCATACTTACGTTTTTTGTGAGGGCGAGCTGTTGTTTATTCAGAGGTGAGTCGGGGAAGGTTTTCGGGACGGACACAATGGAAGTGAATGGTATTTTTGCTTCCCCTTGTCAAACTCATCAAATACACAATCCAACAACCCCAAAACACTTTGGTGGACACGTTATAATCCACACATTCACTACGCTGTGAAATATTAATGCAAAATTACCAGATTGAGTTGTTTATGCGAAGATTGCTAAGACGGAACTACTTACTAAACATGGCGTCTGGGCGTAGTGATTTCAAAAGAAAAAGTAGTTCCCAGTATTTGCTTCAGTGTCGTAACGCTACAGTGTTATTTGTTGGTGTTGCACACGTGCAACCGGCATCTTGCCGACAACAGGCTCATAAAATACAGAATGTTGCGAAACCTCGGGAACCTGGAAGTGTGACGCTCTAGCCCCGCACACCGAAGTTGTTCTGGAACAACTCAATTCAAAAGAAAAATCTTGGCCAAAATTTTTTGTTGATGGAGATGACAGATAGATTATAGGAAATGTTTCTTCAATGACAAAGGAAAAATTGAATTTTTTTTTTGCATTTGTATAGTAATATTCTTATTTATTGCACTTTTAAAAAGTGTTATTGGTGCATTGCTAGTCTTTAAATCAGAATTTGGACTTTAAAGTCCAACATATAGGGGGAGTAGCTTCACCCTCATTTTAGCTGTGTGTCTGAGCTTTCCTGGATTGTGTGCAAGCAGGTTCAAAGCTTCTCATTGTGCCATCATGGCCTCTGTACACTCAACAGTGAATTTCTGGAGATGTTACACTATTGTCAAGAACTCACTGCACAAACACTTGCCTGGTGTATGAACACGAACCAAACAATGAAAGGATTTTGAAAACGGTTCTTCATGGTGACATGGTGATCCATCCAGGAGGAGGGCGTGTCCCGCTCTCACCTGTCGTGCTCTGGGGTAGGCTCCAGCATTCCGTGACTCTGAGCAGGTTTCAGCGGTGTAGAAGATGGATGGATGCAGTGAGACGCTCATAAGAGCCTTGTTTCTGTCTCTTTTTGGTTCCCCTTCCTCAGCCTGAACTCTTCCTACCCTCTCCACCCTTAGATATTGTTTGAATCTGGCCAGTCCATTAATGTCTGATCCACAGCCCTGGAGTGTGCACGAGGAAGTATTTTGATCATTCTTCCTGCTGCAGCTCAGAGTTCAGACCTTTGGGTAATCAGTCATTTGTTGCCAGATTGGGTTTTTCTCAACAATCAAATAAAAATGTGGAAAAGTTCTCGTGTTTATTCTCATTGGTCGAGGGATCTGAATATCGACAAATGAGACTTTAAAATGAAATGTTCCTCTGTGTCTGTGTGTGCATGTGTGTGCGTGTGTGTGTGCGTGTGTGTGTGTGTGTGTGTGTGTGTGTGTGTGTGTGTGTGCCTCGTCCCTCCTCTGGGCTCTTTTTCTTCTCTCACTTTCTGTCTGGAACTCAGGAAAATAGGGAAGAAATGAAATGAAGAGACAACACCATTGTTCAAAAGTGGCACTCTCTCCCTCTTGCACACACACACACACACACACACACACACACACACACACACACACACACACACACACACACACACACACACACTATCGGCAGCCGTCAGCAGCGCTGTAGGCGATGAATGGCACTCCAGTAGGTGATCAAAGCGGGGAGTGGAGCCGGGAAGCAGAGAGGTGGTTCCTTGCACCGTTCCACTGCGACACGATGCTCTGCAGCCCTCTGGCTCCGGCTCACCAGCTCCTGCTACGGCACAAGCCTTGTCATCCACTGCCTCTGTTATTTATCTGTGTCAAACTAGTGTTTCTCACTCCAGCGCGGCCAAAAAGTGTTCTTGTTTTGGTATGTGCAGCCTCCTCGCCACTGTCGAGAATAAGCAGACGCTGCAAAGAGAATGCATTCACATGTTTCCAATCCGTGCGGGTAGAGGTGGAATTGGAAATGTCTCTTTATTGTGTTGTTTCTGCGGGAGGCTTTTTGTGCTCCTGAGCTTCTGATTCTCATCCATTGTAATTGCCTTGGGCTGAGAGAAGGTTCGTGACGACAGGAACAGGAGGCAAGCTGCTTGCACGCCTGCGCTGGAGCTCGATATTTCAAGCCCCGAGCAGCCGCCCTGCTCTCCCCCTGTGGTCTGTGACACATTCAGGCAACACAGTCACGGCGCTTTTATTACATAGGACGTACACACACAAACACACACCTGCATGCACACACTAGGACATGGAAACAGAGAGAGAAAAGCCTGCCATTAAAGTTCTCCATCACGTATCGATCCGGCCTCCACCTGCTGCTGCTGCTGCTGCTGCTGCCCGCCGAGGCTTTCCAAATGTCGCAGGAAAAATATGAAATTAAAACTTGCATTTGCTAAACATGTTTTGACTTTTTCCCCTGCTTATTCAAAAGCTGTTTGTTTAAAAAAAAAAAAAAAAAGCAGCAGCAGAGCTGGTGTTGATAGCAGAATACACCAAATGTGCACTTCCAGAACAGCTAACGGGGTAATTATAACTTTATGCAGTGTGAAAGTCTGACTGAAGGCTGATATGTTTACTCCACCGTAAATCTGCTTTCATTCATCAGAGCGACACGAGAAAACTGTTGTGAACACTCAAAGGTCTTAGTAGTGTGTGTTTTGATGTCTGATGTTGGCCAAACTTACATACAGGAACCTGAAATCTGTTTTTCTACTTGACGACACGGCTACAGACAGTGGACTTGCTGGCTCAGACTAACGTTTGAGTTTTCCCTGTTATTTCTGTTTGACACGGAAACCACCCTGAAGCTTTGACTTTTGCTCCAAAGCGCTTGTTCACATTCTGACTTGCTTGTATCTGCAGTGTTTTGATTCTAACAAACCTGCGCACCATTTGCACGATGCTCATTTCTGCTCTGTGTATTGGACGTAACCTTCTCCTGCTCGCTCACAAGATGTGGGAAGCTGGTGGGTGTTCTGGTTGTGTGGATGTTTTCATCTGTGTGAGTTTAATCATGTCAACAGGGGAAATGAATCACACACCATCACGAACTGTGCCACAGTTTAACCTGGACAAGACGCAGCCAGAGCTTCAAATTACCTGTTTTTAAGTATATTTTGGTGATTCACCACTGCCAATTCACGAAGTATTTATTTTATGTGTAATGATTGTTATTTTGTTATTTTGTTCATCCTTTTCAGACTTCATCAGGGTTTCACGGAAAAATACACACTGAACCAACTGGATGTGTAACACGTTTCATGATTATCCTCAGTGATTTATCAACACAGCACCAAGTACCTGTCCATCCACAGGTAAAGATGGTTTTCTAGAACAGATGCTGCAGTTCCTGCCTGCTTAAGGCCACTATGAAGCCTTTCAAAGGGAAAAAAGTTTTTCTTTTATGTCTTTTATGATCAAGAAAAGTCAAAAAGTGACATGCTCACACATTTTTAGCAACAGGATTGTTTTATATTTCAGATAATTTGGTGTTTCCACCAGTTCTCTGTCCCCTTCATTCTTTCAAGGCTGTCACCTGCAGTGTTTCCAACAGTCCAGAGGGAGCTGTATGATTTCCTATAACATTATGACTACTGACAGGTGAAGTGAAGAACAGATTATCTCTTCATCATGGCACTTGTGGGCGGGATAGATCTGACAGCAAGTGAAGAATTTGTCCTTCAAACTGATGTTTCAGAAGAAGAAAGACGTTGAAGGATTTGAGCAAGTTTGACAGCAACCCGGAGAACTGGGTCAGACGTTTCCAGAACTGCAGGCCGTGTGGGAAGGTCTCAGCCTGCAGTGGCTAAAAACGGTCCCAGGAGGGAAAACCAGTGAACCAGTCATCGTGAGACGAGTGCTCCTGGGAAGTGAAGGCTGCGTGTGGTTCGATCCAACGTGGTGTTGACTCCACATTTCAGGCTCTTGGATTCTGGTGGCCCTTTGCATTCTAGCTGTGTGGATAACCATTTGTTTTCAGCCATGATAATCCAGTCAGCTAAAAGTAGGTAGAAGGGCACTTCAGATGAAGCTGACCTCGACCTTGACCTTGCTGTAGATGGTTTCTCAAAAGGATTCCAGTCATAAACAAATTGAGCATCTGTGGAATGTGCTGGAAAACTCGGTCCATGAAGTACTACATCCAGGACTGACAGGATCTGCTGCTAATGTCTTGCTGTCAGTCCAGAAGTCTCCATGATGGTTCAGCGGTTTGTTTGAAGCAGGATGTCAGACGATTGTCCAGTTGCTGCTGCTCACCTTCACGTCACACATCTCTTCAGAGCATGGAGGTCAGTGCTCTGTCCTGCTGAGGAGCAGATCAGTTGTGCCACCACATGAATAGAAAGTTGAAATTAAAATAAAGTTTCATGTGGGAGCTCTGCCTGGATACATTATTGCCAGTGACAACATGAGAAAGTCCTTTTATTACCACGACGCCTTGCCACAGCTTCATCAAGCTAAAACCATGCTGATACCAGCCTTTCTGGAGTCATGAAATACCGTGACTGGAATTCAGACAGTTCGTTCTGAACTCATCTGATTCATGTTCATTTCTTGCTTCTGTGTTTGCTGGAACACTTCTCTCTAGGTAAACCCGCCTCCTCTGGAGATTACCCTGTCTCTTCCCATGAGCGATCACAGAGATATGTTTTCTACCTGAACTGTGGGATTGATGAAGGGTTTAATCTGAGGTTCTGCTTACTGATCATTTGTGAAGGTGATAACTCTGAAGCAGAGGTAACTCTCGGGCGTACTTTCATAAGAGAGCCCTTATGAGAAAGTATTTTTCTCTTCCGGTTAAAAAGTAACAAACTTTAAGTTTTACAAGAAACTTGTGGAAAAATTAAATCAAAGGCTCTAGCTCCAGACAACAAACCTGCATGGAAACTTACCCACTGAGCAAAAGTGCTCCCAAACACATCTACAAGGTGTTATCTCTGCGCATCCAGACGGTGTCGTCACGGGGGGCCAGAATGAAAGTTTTTTTATCCGTCTTTCTCGGACGTTGTATGGCTGTCTCATTGGGACGTTGTACTTATGCCAAAGAAAAGGTGTATTGACGTAATTATTTGACATCCAGAAGACATCCTCAAAGGAGCCAGAATTGTGTCTCACTTTCCCACATCCCACTTCGTAACCAGAGCATGGATAAGTTTATCCAGGATAACTCCGATATCCTGGCTTAGTTCCTGATCTTGGTTTTGTGCAGTGAGCCCCTGAACTTGGTAGTTTTAGAGGTGACAGTCACTGCTGTCTGTCCTTATGAATGTTTGTTCGCCCATTATTAAGCTTCAGAGTGTATTGTTCTCCGCAGCATGTGTGTGTGGTTTCATTACAAACACAAACAACGACGCCAGTTACTGGAAATGCATGAAAACTACAAATTCAGCATTGCCATGAAAACGGACATCACTCTCAAAACATTGCCGTGAAAACGCAAAACTTCTCAAAACCAGAATGCAAAACTGATGCATGAAACACACAAGGTGAGAGGAATCATGATTTTGTGAACTCCTCACGAGTCTCCAAGAATTCCACCAATAACAATCAGACATACGTGTGGGAGGAGGGTGGAATGAGCCACCTGCAGCTCATCCAGCGCTAATCACCTCCTCCCCACAAAAAGGTACACGCTGTGGAGGGACTGAGAGGAGTCACACACACACACACACACACACACACACACACACACACACACACACACCACCAGCCGAGCAGCTGCATGTGTGTGTTGGTGTTTTATGTTGTGTGCAGAGTTACGGTAAAGTGGGGTGCTGTGCCCGTCTGTAGCGCTGGACCCCAGAGGACCAGATCTAGAGCCGCAAAACAGACATGTATGATATCAACTGAATCTGCTTGAGCGTCGGCAAAGGACAACCAGACTAGGAGCTTTTCTGTTTTTATGATCAGCCACTGCATCTCGTCACCACTGTGAGGATTGTTTTTCAAACTCTGCTGCTCGTCACACATTTCAACCCTGTTTATACCAAAACGTCTCCTGTGAAAACAAATCATTGCTTCATTTTAGGGTCAGAAAAGCTTCACATTCACAATGTTTTGAGAATAATATATGTTCACAGTGTGAAATTTTAATTTAGGGAGATTATTTGGCATTGCAATGAAACCACATACACACACACACACACACACACACACACATACACACGCTGCAGAGAACAATACACTCTAAACATTAACAAAGGAGAACAGACATTCATATGGACAGAACACCAAGCTGGACTGTTATTACAGTGACTGTCAGCTCTAAAACTACCAAGTTCAGGAGAATCTGGACTGAGAGGAAAACAAGCCTCGGGCTTGAGATGTTTACAGCAATGAGCAAAGACACTATTTTGGTTTTATTGGATGTCTTTTGTTTTGTGCACGCGAATACACAGATATGAACACATCAACACACCTGCTACACTGGCCAGCAGAGTTGGTTCCCGTAAAGTGAGCTTTAACGAGGCTCTTTCACAAACCCAACGTGTTCATCTGTAGTAGAGTCCCCTGCAGTGGCAGAATACGTATGTTGGGACCAATTACTTTCCTGTTTCATGTAGCAGGCCGGGTCCGTCCCACAGGTGAGTTCTGACTTGGCGGAGGCCGCCTTCGCTAATGGACTGCTGATTACGTGAGGAGATTTGCTCCGAGTGCAGTGATAACCCAGCTGTATGAGGCAAGCTTCACTACTAATACCAATTACCCCCTGCCTCATGCCCTCCCTCAAAGGGATACACTTACATGTGTGCACATGTGCGCACGCACACACACACACACACGTACTACGATTGCTGTGTCCCCTTGATTTGACTGTTCCTGACTTTAGGCTGGTCGGTTCTGTCTGCGTAACCCAGAGAATCTACTTTAGTTTTCTTTAATCCCTCAAGTTTCCCCTAAAATGCGTCGGCCTCCCTTCAATGGAGAGGCGAGGATCTCAAAACAATTACCTCCAAGCCCCGCTCTTTCTCACGGGGTAAGCCTCTATTTACATATGTCCAAGAAGCAGCGGCTCTGACGCTTCCTGGTACAGCTCAGACCGCCGCTCCTCCAGCCTCACATTCCCCCTGCCGGAGCAAACTCCTGCAGCATCTCACTTTTTCTCCTTTATCTGTCTAAACAAATCCAGTTATGTACAGTGTGTGCCTCACCTGTTTATCAAAATGACATTGTCCCAAAGATGTTAATGCCGCCATCTTCAGAAAAACACTGGCAGTAGGTCCAGTGGGTGAATCGAGGCTTCTCTCAACATACTTTTTCCCAGCAACTTTAAACAGAGATAAGTAGAAAACATAACTTTGATATAGTTTGTTTGAAAAAAAAAAATCCTCCGGTTCAAAATAATCAGTAAAAGACGTGCAGCAAATCCAAACCACACATCTAGATACAAAGGTGAGGCCAGGCCAGCAATTTCATTCACAACACAAGACAAGTGAAAGCACTCCACAAAGAGAAAGACAACAAAAGATTACATTCACATTAAAGAGACAATACCTAAAAACAAAAGAGCAATTAAAAGACAGAATTCAATTGAAACAGAAGAATAGTTAAGAAATTTAAAGAGAGGCTAATGAAAATTCCTTTAGAATAGTGTTGTACTTTCATTCTGTGCTTTTCACATATTGGTGTTCGAAGTCCCAGTTCACTTAAAAATGTTCTGTCCTCTTGTCAGAGAACCCCACAGGTCATGCTGCTCTGGATAGCTTCGTAGAAAACATTTCTACATGAGCAAAGGAAGTGCTTCGCTGTATAACTTCAAACATTTATCCAAGACTTTTTTCAAGGATCACTTTTCAAAATAAGTAACATCTGTTGTTGTTTGTTTTTAAGGCTGTGCAAATAAAAATGTTTTAGGTCTTGATTTAAAAGAAGTGAGTGTTTCAGTAGGAAGATTGTTGTAAAGGAAATAAAAAGCTGATTCTGGGAACACTCAGTAAGCCTCTTCCTGAGGACCTCAGAGTCTGGATCACTCAGTAAACCTCTTCCTGAGGACGTCAGGGGTCTGCAAGGGCCATATATTCCACAAATCAGTTAAACTGTTAGACTGAGGGAAACAGTGGTGCAGTGTGGTAATGTGAGGGTGAACCTGCTTCACGTTGGGGTTTGTGGGCATTGGACACAGACAAGGATGCATCAGTGGAGATTTGGGGATTGCAATGGATTATGGGGACAGGGAGAAGCCACTCCAAAGGTTCCAGGTTTCCATTTATTTCACCTGTGGCTCACACGGGCAAGGCCACTTTCGATGGCCTGTGGTCCTGCTGGGCCGTGGCTTCTCGGACCCGGGGGTGGCCGTCGCTCTGCCGAAACCCTCAGCACCTGACGGTGAGTCCAGGGCCCAGTATTTCAAAAAATTAAATCCAGATTAAATTGATCCAGATTTCCAAATCCCACTTTCCTGATCCATCGATCAGGATTTTCTGTCCTGGTATTTCAAAACTTTGCCAGATTGGATCCTCTCGGATTGAGATTTTCAAATCCATCCCGCCCCTCGGATCAGCCGCCCCCAGGGTCACAGACAGGAGACAGAATGTGTGTGTGTGTGTAGATCTTAAGGCTACAGAGATCTTTCATAAATGAATGTACCAATAGCAAAAGTATTATACAGTCATTCAGAATATTTTCTGTTGCATGGAGTCAATGTTCACCTCAGTTCTCTGTCTAAACAGCTGCCTTGTCACTGACCTTCATATTTTGAGATGCATTTTATCAAAGGACGTCACAGACTGGTGTAATAAAAAAAAAAAAAAAGCATAAGACAAATGTGAGATATCCAGTAGCTTTACTGAACATAAACAAAAGTATTCCTCAAACTTCTAGGAAAAATACAAATCAACCAAAGCGCTTCTGACCGCTCTCCCCGCCGGCTCATCAGGCAGATGTGGTGAAGGTGGAGGGAGGAGATGGAAACTGAGCGAGCACACCAGCAAATTCTGCTTGCTAAGGAAAAAATAAAACTTACCAAGCTTCAGCAAGAACACATCAAGTTAAAAAAACAATTACTGGAAGAGAAAATGGAGAAGTAGTGTGAAAACTTTAAGTTTAGGTGTTACAGTTTTGGGTTGAGGGAATTTTTTGGTTTGAATTACTTTTCTGACAATTGTGAAATTTGGATTTTTTTCTGTTCAACAAAATAAAAACTGTACATGAAGAGTTTTAATTTATTAAAAATATCTTTTTATACTAACGATTGCGAGAAATGCAAGTAAAAGCTCTCTGTGGATGAGTCTATGTGGAACTGATACCTGGATCCGACCCTGAGGTGGGATTAATTTTATGCTGTTTTTCAGGATAAAACTGATCCAGATTTGGGACTGAAGTTTTGAAATACCCAACACAGGATCAAATCTGGATTAAAGGCAGGATTGGATTTCCAAATCTGGATTTAAATTATCAAGATTAAATGCTGTTTGAAATATCCAATTTAGGATCAGATCTGGGCCCAGGATTTCAAACATAATCCACCAGTATTAATCCTGGTGGGTTATGTTTGAAATCCTGGGCCCAGGCCATGGTAATAATCCCCCTTCAAGTTCAGAGCACCACTCCAGAACCTGGTTAGTGCCAGTAACATAAAGGGTGGAGTTCCTCCAGGATATACTGGTCCATCAGTCACACTGCTGGATGCTCTGAGGCCTCCATCACCAACACTTTCGGTTACCGATTGGCCACAAATGCCTGCTTTTGAACACTCCAAGAGAAGAAACCATGAGGGAATTGGGTAACGGCAAACACCGTGAAGACATGAACCAAGAGAGACATCGACCTCCTTAAAACTCCAATGAAACTGGCCTTGTTTTGTTTGTAAACTCTAAAAATGCTCTTTTACTATCAGGGTTTTTCGAACTTTTACTTTGAAGGTTCATGAATGCAACTTTTCTCTAGTGAACGTTTGCAATGATGTCGCTGTTTTTATCCTCTGTATAACCTGTTGATGCTGAGTCAGCAAACTTTAGAACAGTGAGGAGGATGTCCAGTGAAAATGAAAGCTGAGCCACTCTGGCAAAGTAATTGTGCAGTGGGAAGTATTAGTAACCTAATTAACACAGCGCCGCGGCCTCTGTATTCAGATCCTGCTCTGATATGTCTGGTGATGCGTTCTGACACTGTAGTTAGGGGAATCATTTCCTACTGCATGGTGGTATGAGCAATGTAATTGCACTTTAGGGTTCGGAGTTATTGCATTATGTAAATGACTTCAGAGTCGTGCGGAGGATGACTTAATGATGCCCCTAACCATTCGGAGTTAACGTGACGGAGGAATGTTTCAGGTTCTGTTTTAAAGAAACGCTCAGATTTTTTGAAATATCAGAATGAAAAAAACCAACAAAGAACACATGTTCAAAGACGACCCTGCAAATCTGTTTTCTTAATGAGCTTTTTGGCTCACAAAGCAGAGCCACACAATTCCCTGCCAGAGCAGTTTTGCTGATTACATGAGAGATTGCCGTCTTTGAGTTTTGCAGATTGAGCTCGTCTCACTGGTTTGAACTGACCGCAACGCTGCTGCCTCAAAGACGAAGGGAGGGTTCATTAATTTTTAAATCACATCTGGGGATAGTTTGGAAGATTGTTTAGTCATTGTCAATCAAAGCCAATCAAACCCCTTAGCCCTGATGAAGAAGATTAGCAGAGGTTTTGAGATGTAATCATTTTTCTAAATCTTACCTACGAGTGGTATTTTCAGAGCCAGCTTCAATCTTCATTTAATAATGGTGATTTGATTGATTGTTAAGGAGAATTTAAAATTTCTAACCAACTTTTATTCTAAGTGAATCATTTTAGCTTTAACTTTCAGCTTCGCTGATTTGGAACCAAATGTATTAAAGCTTCATAATTCAAATTGTGTGAATCAAACATGGACAAGCTGCAAGCCTACTTATAAAGAAGGATTTTCTGTTCACCGGTGATGACAGGAGAAAGATTATTCTGACCATATTTAGATCAGATATGACTTGGGATGACGGTGTAATTACTGCGATGTTAAATAGACATGCTTTTTAAAATTTCTAACTTGGAGAAATAAAGTTTGTTGGTTTTAATAAACTGCAAATCATGATTCTCAGATATTGCTGGAGTGAAATATCCGGATGGTGCAGTGTTCACTGGTGAAATGAGTGTACGCTCAATTTTTTTTACTTATTTTAAACCAACCCAGAAAGGCTTCATTGTCACATCATATTGCTGAGTTAAAGCTCGTGTCCGGAGTTTTGAACGAGAGAAGGTTTTTTTTTAATCCAACGTCTGGAGGTTCCCCCTCCCTCTGCTTTCATGAGCGACCAAGCCACGCCCCTTTAATTGTGCACGCTATTATCCGTCGGGTGAAAATGAGAGCCTCCGAGTCCTACAGCATCCTCCATGTTGAGCTGTTTACGGTGGATGTTCAGCAGACCGTGGATATATCCGAGGTGAGCAGGCCGGCTGCTGCGGAGCTAACTCTCCTCTGCTGGGCGAGCGGCCGTGCTCTCTGGCTGCTCCACACTTTTGACAACACGAGAATGCGGAAGCTCGAACTCTATTGGCTGAAGCTGACCGGTGCTTTTTCGGATAACATGGGGGTCTATGAGACGGAGGCGGAGCTCATAAATATTTTTTTATATTGCTTTATGCTAATATTATATTGTAGTATCGAACCAGACTGACACATTGAAGCTCTGTTGAAAAATGATACATACGATGGAAACGAACGGAAACTCCGGACACCAGCTTTAAGGCAGAACTATGCAAATTATTTACCTCAATAAATGTTTTTCAGATTCCCTGTGGGGGGAAACAGAGACTTGTTACAGTGATTGGCTGGTCCCTCCCCTCCCCCCGGGGTCTGTCCTGAAAACAGCGCTTGCAACTGATGCGGAGGACGTTTACGACAGTGAGCTTTCACAGGAGACCAGTAGGGGGAGCGCGAGAGCAAAAGTTGCATAGTTCTCCTTTAACAGTCAGCATATTTGACTATACCGAATTTGCTTCAAGAGCTTTCATCTGGGCTTAATGAATATTTATTGTTATTGTATTCTAATCTTGTGTTCTACTCTATTTTCCTCGCCATGACGTGCTCTACTCCACCTCTGATTAGCTCATCAATCCTCATGCTGCACAGTGAACCCAGACTTTAACCAATCAAATCAGTGAATGAGAGTACGACTCACTCAGAGGCAGGGTGGGTCGGGCTACAGCATCATCATCCTAGGAAAGAAATACTGATGAGTGGTGCATCATGGGCGATTTGGAAGTGGGTATATGCCATGTGCCCCACATACCCTGGACTACACTGCTGTTCAGTATCAACGGCCTCCTGGTTAATTTTTATAAAAATGTTTGATCACAAAGATCAAACTCGGCTCTCCATTAGTTAAAAGCATTCCCAGATTCTGATTGTACTTTGATATTCAAAACTTACCTTTGTGGATGGACTTGAATAGTCAAATAAAAAAATTTAAGCTTTGCAGGATAACAACTTACCATCAGTAACTGAGGTTTCTGGTCTTCCATCAGTTTCCTTCAGATTGTCTAAGAAAGGCTGGAGACCCTTCTCTGATTGCTGATTGCCAAAATCATGTGATTCACATGACTGATTAGGCCCAAGTTCTAAATCTTCTTTTTCTTTTTCTTTCTTATGCAACACTGAACATTCCTTCAGGCATCAGGACCGCCACCAAACATCCCTACTTCAATGAGTACAGCCTGCTGTTGCTATCCCAGAGCAGCCCTCAACGAGCCGATGGAGTTTAGGAGATCTGCATGAAAGACTTTCTGCAGTGGGATTTCAACTTTTGAAAACAGCTCCTAAATGGGACTTTCTGAAAATGCTTTGTCTCCATAGAAACGACCAAGCCTAAGTGTTTTTAAAAAATTGAAAATGTTTGTGCTCGGTCTCTGTGTCGATGGAGGAAGTGATGCCACTGCTAGGTCTGTGCGGTATACCGGTTTGTACCGAAATCCGGTCTTTATTTTCGTTATGATATGAATTTTTCATATACCGCAATACCGGTGAACAGCCCAAACAACGTCCGGAATGTACCGCGGCGGTAAAGTGTTTCAGCGGGGACCCATTTCACTGCTGCACCGGCGAGAGCTCTCAAAGTGAAGCACACGCTGTTTACCCAGAGGAACTGATACCTGAAAGAGGAGCCACGTCTGTGGTTTGGAAATTTTTCGGCTTTAAAAGGTCGGACGTGGATCAAACAACTACATTTTGCAAATGCTGTCGAGCAGAAGTAGTTAGCCGGTGGTGCTAACACTAGCAATTAGCTTCACCACCTCAGCCGAAAACATGTTTTAGAGAACCAGGAATGTCATAAACTAAGATCCACAGCCTCCACATCCACAGCTCAGCCTGCAGCAGCAGTCAGACGTCCACTCAAGATGCGTTCGCTAAAGGGACTGACTATGAGGAAAAAAGCAAGCGGTGGGTCGAGATAACGATCGCAATCACGCAATCTGGACATGAAAAAAAAACATGATAAAGTCCTTATGACAGTCAAATGGGCGATTTAAAGCCAATCCTCTGCAGTAATTATCTTCTTATTAGAAGAGAATGTGTGTAACAACACTCTTGCATGGAAAAAAAAAACCTTAAAATACCGTGAAACCGGTATGAATTAAAAAAAACCCGTGATATGAAAGTTTTGCCATACCGCCCAGCCCCAGCCACTGCTCATGCTCACCACGGCCGCAGTGAATAGTTGTTCTGCACATGCTCAGTAGATAGACAGGAAGAACAATGTTTTCCTCCAGAGTGTCATGACTCCTGGTCCTGGTTGTCCTGCTCCCGCTCCCGGTCCCAGTCCAGATCCTCCTGGACTTGGTAGTTTTAGACAGTCACTGTAATAACAATCCAACTTGGTGTTCTGGCCATATGAATATCTGTGTTTTCCATTGTTAATGTTTAGTGTGTGTTGTTCTATGTTTCCTCCCATTGTTAATCATAATAGGTATTCTTCTCCACCGCAGCGCCAGCTTGTGGCCTGCTATGCTTACTACATTGTTTTTGGCATTTTTGCTGTTTTCATGTCAATGGATTTTGTTTTCTTAGCATTGCTTTATAAACTCTGAACTTTTCTGCAACAAAATGCAAAAATGAAGCATTTTTAAATGAAACATTGTCATGTAAATGGAGCTTGGACTGAGCTGTACATTGCTGAGCATCTGTTTTTGGATACACAGGCCTAAGTGATGCATTGTGGGTTCTGTAATCATAAACATAGATGAGCTCTGGAGATGGGATGTGTTTGTCTCCTCAGTGCTGTTTCTGTTCATTGGTACAGCTGTATTTCTTCTTTGCAGTTTTCATCAGAGACATGGTGGGAAATAATGTCAAAACGAGTCTTGTTCCAGAGTCAGAAACTATGTCCCTGTCAGATCTCTGCCCTTTGTAAGTTACAGTCTGTGACTTATAACTCTGACACATTGTCTTTCGATATGAGACCCTGTCATTTTTATTTTTCTGAAGTCATTCAGTCTTAAGCCTCTTGTTGTCTGGACAGCTGGTGAGTCTTGGGCTCTTTCTCGTGACTGAGGGCACACAGACGCAGGAGAGGAAGAGGTGTATTAAAGCTGCATGTGTATTCGTCTGTCGTGGTGAAAAGGAGGCTGAGCCCCAAAGTGAAGCCCTCGGTTCAGCCGCTGATCTTCATCCCTACAATTTGTGGTAATGAAATGATTCTTACTGTTTCCGCTCTTCCAAACGGAAAACATCAGATTGGAGTCAAGATCAAACATGAACAAAGGTTGTTAAAGATTTTCAGTTTTCATTAAGCATGTTTCCAGTGAGTCATTTCTCCATAAACTCAGGAAAACCTTCAATAAAAGCAGCTGGGCCATGCGCAGAAGGGAAATGCACATGAACAATAAAAATTTAATACCATGTATTCAGGCTGATAAAGACATTAAACTGGTCTGAGTTCAGTAAGCACCAAAAGCAGCAGCTGGCATTCTGTACAGGTTAATATCTACATTCTTTGGTTATTTATTTTCTTTTTCAGTGGGGTGGGGGTGGGTGTTGCTCTGCTTTCTAGTTTGTAGATGATGCTGCTGCCAAACCAGGCAGCTTTGTGAGAGGGCATTTCTCCAACTTCACATTGCGCTACTTGGCAGTGCTGTCCGACAGTTATTCATCTCCAACTAGTATCAAACACGGATGTTTTTATACTCAAAAGGACGATTAAAATCATGCTAGGAAAATGTTTTGTTTTGTCTAAATTCACATGAGACTGCATGGTGAGCGGTGCAGTGGTTAGTGCTGTTGCCTCACAGTGAGGACGTCATGGATTCAGTTACTGTGAGTAGAGTTTACATAATCTCTCCACTGGTTTTGTCGGAGTGATCCCATACTCCAACAACGCACTGTGTGGTTAGATTTAGTCAATGTGTGAACCTAGGTGTTGTTTGACCTGTGATGGACTGGAGACCTTATCCTCACCCATTGTCAGCTGGGAGTGGAAGATGGATAGGTGGCTGGAGCCGATCCCAGCTGCTGTGGGCGAAGGCGGGGTACACCCTGGACAGTTCGCCAGTCTGTCGCAGGGCTGACATATATAGACAAACAACCATTCACACCTAGGGGCAATTCAGGGTGATCAATTAACCTACCATGCATGTTTTTGGACCGTGGGAGGAAGCCGGAGTACCCGGAGGGAACCCACGCACACACGGGGAGAACATGCAAACTCCACACAGAAAGGCCCCGAGCCCCGGCCGGTATTTGAACCCAGGACCTTCTTGCTGTGAGGCAAGAGCGCTAACCACTGCTCCACCATGCAGCCTATAGATGGATGAATCAGGAATTTCACGTGAATTCATCATAGATGGATGAATTCACGTGAAATTCCTGATAACTCCGTCCAATGTGTAGCACTGATTTACTCAGACTATGGGTCAGATCAGTCACAGGTTTATTCAAATGAGGATTTGGCACGCATTGAGCATTTGTATACAAAAGCAATCTTCTGAGAATGGAACAATGGTTTGGGTAAAACAAAAAAGTACTTGAAAAATTCTGACCTGCCTAAAGAAAAGGAAGGAAATACTTATTGGTGGTGTAGGTGAGACAGTTTCAGACGCAGCTTCTGCTTTGTAGATTGTACACTGACAAAGGAGCGCCCACTAAAACATCAATTGATGTCTAATTTCCTTAAAAGGTCACAATGAAAGTGTGTTTGAAGTCGACATCATCCCACTTTGTTCGCCCAGACAGGACAGGCGACCTCTGCTCTGCCGCCCGATAGCTCAGGCTGGAGAACCTCCAGACGGGAATCAGAGGAGGGAGGCATTGCTCCCGTCTGCTCGGGGTACTTGGCTGTTACAGCTGCTCCATGGTGGGCCCTCAGCCTAAATTTACATCAAAATCTTCCTGATCAGAGCAGCTGCTCTCAGCAATGGTCAATTCAAGGTTTTGTGTGTCTGTGGGGTCCTTATGCTGGCTGGCAGATGTTCATTAGCCAGCTAGCCTTTCATCTCGGTATGGAGAACAATGGTCTGGCACTCCGTCCTGCTCTTTCATGAGCTAATAAGGCATCATATCTGACCTCAAACCAGGCAATAATCCGTCAGCCGCCAAACACCTGCGATCCAGCTGAAGTTCCCCGTCAACTCGACAAACTTCTAGACAAAGAAGCACATTTGATTTCTCAGAACGCTGCTTGTGTGACTGATTTGAATGTGTCTATTTTTTCTCATTTGTATTCGATTCCCCCTGTGGCGCCTCATCTGTTTTGGCAGTAATTTTGTGGTTTTGATGGAAGAGTATGGAAGAGCAGGAAACGACCATGATTTCATTTCTTTTCCTTTTACTGAAATATAAAAATACAGCCAGTGGTTTAACTCATCACACACACACTGATGGCAAACAGGACCTCGGTGTTAGCTTGGGTAACTCACATCTTCCAGTCCTGTCTTTGAAGACTAAACTACAGATTCAAACTAAAACAAATTTTAATTTTCACCCTATAGTGTGCACAGGAATGACATTATAGACCAGGAGTGTGAAAGATATTTTAATCCAGGGAGCCGCATTCGGCTAATCTGACTTTGAGTGAGTTGAGCTGCTAAAATAGAACCACAATAACCTTTAAATTTAGACTGTCTGCAGCATCTGTAATTTGTTCAACAACATGAACTAATGGAGGCTCTTATTTGAAGCTAAGTACAAAAAAAAGACAGAAACTCAATGAGCTGTTTGTGATATCAGCAAAACCAAATAATTGTCATTTTGTAAAAACAAATCCGGTGCAGTTTCATCAGTTTTGTTTGAGGAACACAAGTGCTGAGCTGAATAAAGTCCTGGCAGCCATTGTGAACGTTTTGCTCTGTGATGTGTGCTGGGTTCACGTTTGTGTGAGAAGAGATGGTTTTAACCAGCAGAGGGTGAAACAGAGCCAAAGGTCCAGGACTGTTCTTCCAACGATTTCAGAAAATCCAGCGGGAGACTCTCCACTCAGCGGAAAATATCTGTTCTGCTTGTAGTCAGATTAGAGAAGAAATCATTAATATGATATGAAAACAGTACAGAATGTTGCATTTATGAGCTTTTAATTGCAATGCAGGATGGTGAACATTTCAGATCATTTGACCTCTTTTTGTACCCGACTGCAGCGGTTTCACTCCTCTTTTTAGTATTTTTAACAATTGAGCCATGTTGCCTCTTTTAATTCAGTGTTGCATGTTTTTTCCCTCAATTTTGATCTTTCTCTAATACAAATGTCAGTCATTTCAGGGTTTTATTTAGGTAATTTGATCACCCCCACCCATCTTTTATTGTAATGTGTCGTCCTTCCTTCACCCCACGTTTCCTGTGCAGATCCCATTCATGCTCTTCAGTGGGCTGCTAAACATAATGTTCTGTATCAAATAGAGAAGATATCTGTTTCATCGAGCTATTTATAGGAAGTTGAAGTGAAACTCGTTCATCGTTATCGCTCGGGCCCATGGAGATAATCAGAACCAGTTTCTCCTCCTCCTGTGTGCGCCACGTTCCCCTCTGTGTTTCATTACAGAAGAAAAACTCAGCCTGAACAGCAGCTGAGGAATTATTGACAAGAGCAGAAAGTTGATTGCTGCGACTTTGACTCGGTTCACTGTTCTGTCTGTGTCACTTCATCTCAGTCAGAAAAACAAAAACTAAAAACTCCATCATTTTCTCCACTGTCACATGTCTCAGACTCTGTTTTTACTACAAGCAGGAGTGAAGAACACGGTGAAGTTTTTATTGCTCAGAAACATGCCTGTTTTTCCACCAATTCAACTATGTCCTTTTTTAAATATTATATTTTGGCATTGCATGACCTTGGAGAAACCATCACTTTGTAGCTTTGAAAATAAGGAAAATCTGTAAACTGTGTCCTCCATGTTTAAGATTTATGACAGAACATGTGAGATTTGTCTGTCAAACATGTATTTCTTTTGCCAATGTTGAAAATTCCCCTGTCCTTCTGTCAGTGGACTGACGGATGCATTATTGTAAATCCATACATGCCATAAGCTGATTGATTTTAAATGTTACGAAGGGGTCAGATTGAATTCCTCACAGATAATCTCCAGACAGAACTGATAATGACTGAAGGCTGAGGAAAGAGAAGGCCATCCCTTCATCTTTACGGAAGACTGGGACCCTGTTTACACGACAATGTTTTAAAGTGAAAAAGGAGAACGCCTGTTGTGTTTTGGGTGTCTGTTTTCACAACAGCGGCGTTTACCTGAAACACTGCTGCTGCTCATGAGCACCACGGCCATCGTGGACAGTTGCTGCTCAGTAGAGACAATCAGAACAATGTTTTCCTCCCAAGTGTCATGACTATCAGTCAAGATTCTCCTGGTCCTGGTCCTGGTCCTGGTCCCAGTCCACATTCTCCTGGACTTGCTAGGTTTGGAGAGTAGATCGTTATTTTATCAATCCCAAACTGGGAAATTCTGGAGTTGACAGTTACTGTAACAACAATCCAACTTCGTGGTCTTGGTGGTCCGACTTGGCACGTCAGGTTAATGAGTGACCCTAAACCGTCCCCAGGTGTGAATGTGACTACGTCTGTCTCCATGTGTTGGGCCTGTGGTGGCCTGGTGAGCTGTCCAGGGTGCTGGAGTTGGCTCCAGAACCCTGAATGTTCTGAGAGGTGCAGAAGAAAAGGGTTTTAGTCAAATAGCATTCCATGTCATGCTTGTTATACACAGGGTTGGGAGGGTTATTTTTAAATTGTAATCTGGTACAATTACAAGTTACTTGTCAAAAAATGTAATCAGTAACTTACTCTAATTGCTTCAATTAAAAAGTAACGTACCAGATTACTTTTAGATTACTTCACCAGCAAACATAAAAAATAAAGACAACTACAATGTGTCGTCCCCACAGTGGACTGACAGCTCTACACAGTAACACTAAAAGCTCTGAGTGTTCTGAACTCTGCTGAACTCTGTGTTCAGCCCCAATTAATACCAACAACATGACCTTTAAAGCTCGAGTCCGGAGTTTCTGTTCGTTTCCAACGTATGTATCATTTTTCAACAGAGCCTAAATGTGTCAGTCTGGTTCGATACTACAATATAACATTAGCATAAAGCAATATAAAAATGTATTTATGAGCCCCGCCTTCGTCTCATAGACTCCCGTGTTATCCGAAAAAGCGCCGGTCAGCTTCAGCCAATAGATTTCGAGCTTCCGCATTCTCGTTTTGTCAATCAAAGTGTGGAGCAGCCAGAGAGCACGGCCGCTCGCCCAGCAGAGGAGAGTTAGCTCCGCAGCAGCCGCCGCGCTCACCTCGGATATATCCACTGTCTGCTGAACATCCACCGTAAATAGCTCAACATGGAGGATGCTGTAGGACTTGGAGGCTCTCATTTTCACCCGACAGATAATAGCTTGCACAATTAAAGGGGTCGCTCATGAAAGCAGAGGGAGGGGGAACCTGAGACTTTGGATTAAAAAAAAAACCTCTCTCGTTTAAAACTCCAGACACGAGCTTTAACCTCTAACCTACTGAGAATCTGACTTTCTTTCTTTCTGACTCAGGATCAGCTCCATCAGTCCAGACTGTGTTCCTCTAGTAGTTCTACAGTCCAGCAGCACCAGGAGCCGCACTGACAGTGTTAACACACATTTCTATTCTATCCTCAGTCTGCTGTGTGGCTGTACTGCTGCAGTGAGGAGCAGGTTTGTCTTCAGGTCGGCCATGCAAAGTATTATTTCAAGAGTTCAGAGTTGATTCATTCCTCAGTGACAGAAGGAAACATGCAGCCTCCAGTAAATCCTCCATCCAGGCTGAAGATATTATTGCCTCCATCAGATTCTTCTGAGTTCAGCCTGGTGAGGCTGGTTAGCAGGTTACTGACAGGTTAGCAGGTTACTGACAGGTTAGCAGGTTAGTGACAGGTTAGCAGGTTACTGACAGGTTAGCAGGTCACTGACAGGTTAGCAGGTTACTGACAGGTTAGCAGGCTAACAACACTTTACCTTCATGTGAGTTCAGGTGTGTTTCATACCTGTAGATGTGTCTTCAGGGTTGATGAGTTCCTGGATGTTGAGACCGTTTTCACAGCTGGAGGCAGAGTTTACATTGTACAGAGAAGTTCTGGCCTCATCTGACTGAAACACAAAATCTCTACATTTCCAGTCAAAGAAAGAGTTTCTCTCTGGAGCAGCCATGACTCCAGCAGCAGGAGGTAAAATCCACGGCATCATGGGTTGTTTCATTCACGGTTAAACACATCAGTAGAGCGGGAGGCTGCTCCTAGACAGCGGTGGATGCGGCGTCTATCATTTATATATCTACGATGTCTATTGTTTATAGATCAACGGTGTGGTGGTTTTTGCCGTAAAGTGTTGTAAAGCGCTGTAAAGTGTCACAGTGTCTGTATACGGCGCGGATGTCTGCTGTTGCTGCTATATTCCGTCTGATTTTCAAAAGCAATCCCGCTCAGTAATCCGTGTTTTATCAGAAGTACCTGTAACAAGATTACACATTTTTTGTGTGTACTGTAACGGATTACAGTTACAATTTTTTTGTATCCTGATTACGTAACGCCGTTACATGTAATCCGTTACTCCCTAACCCTGGTCATACACATATGCAGACAACATAGTAAATACCAATGAAAACTGTCAACTATGAGCACAAACCTTGTCCTGTATTCCGTATTCATGAAGGCCGCTCTGTTAAAGGCTCTGGATCCTCGTTTGTCCTTTTAGACCTGCTTCCTCACCCAAGTCTGATTTATAGTGCAAACATTCCATAGATCATTTCTTAAAAATCACAAATGCACAGTTCACAGGGACCTTGTACCAGCATTTATTTTTTATGTGTTGTGAATGGGAGCTTTCACAGGTACTGCTGGTGTAGTGGTAACATGCAAGACTCCCATTCTTGTGATCTGGGTTCAATTCCCAGGCAGTGCATAGATGAGAGCTGTTCAGTGAATTATCTGAGCTTGGTCAGCTGCTCATGTTCTTCCATTGTTACTTTTCTCTGAGCATCAACAGCACCCACTAGTGGCTAAATGTGAAAGCTCCATCACATTTAAATCAAAACTCTTCTCAAATGAAAATTAAAAACAAGTACCGTATTGACCCGAATAAAAGACGATTTTTTTTTCCAGAAAAGGTATCCTGAAAAGTGAGGTTGTGTTATAATCGGGGACTTACGGTAGCAAGTCAATACGCATCCGCGCCGCTAGATGGCGCCAAAGTATCGCTGACCAGAGAGCGAGTGGCGTGATGAAATGAGATCAAATGATCTGATGAAAAATGGCGGATCATCTGGAACAAAGGGGCTCGAACGCTGGACAACTGAGCAAACAACAGAGGAGAAGTTATGATACCAACTTTAAACTGATGGTGATCAACGCAGCAGAGCCATCAAACTACTGCCAAGCCGCCAGGAGATCTGGTGGAGCAGAGCCTCGTTCGATAACGGAGAGCACAGGAAAAAAACGCCTACAGATGCTAACACGATGAGAAAAGCTTTCCGTGGTCCTGAGAGACGCTTCAGAGAGACTGATAGAAGGGTGAATGAATACGTCTCTGAAAGACGGAATGTCCACCACCAGAGCCTGATTCAGCTGAAGGAACTGGGAAGTTATTTACATCATTTATGCAGTTTTGACCCCTTGAGGCTTCTTATTTGTTGCTTATGGTTTCTTATTTGAGAAAGAGAATATATTTTTTCATTTTATATCTCGTGAAATGTTATCTCAGTTGTGAGTTTTGAGTTTATAATAATTGTATAATAAAAAGTTGTTTTATGAGTGACCTTACTGTCTTCAGCATTTTTTTTTTCATAGAATGATCTTTGAAAAATAGGGGTCGTGTTATAATCGAAGTCGTCTTATATTCGGGCCAATACGGTATTTTTACCCTTAAAAACTGTTGATTTGGTTTAATTTGATGCAACATTTTGATGAGATTTTAGGTTTTAATTGATTTTAACAGGGGATACACTCAACGGTTCATCTCACAGCATGAACAACCTTGGTTCAGTTTTGACTGGAGACATTTTTTGTGTAGTTTCTATGTTCTCCCTGAACATGTGCAGGTTTTTGGATGTTTCTTCACACAAAAGGTGGAACGAGTGACAAATATAGTTTCCAAATGTCAGTTAATATTCAGACTTAAGACTTAAACTTAAGAAATGAAGTTATTAAAGAGAGAATGGCTGGATTCAACACGATTGATGTAGCCAATGCAATGTCAAAATGTAGAAAAAAAAAAATCTTTTTTTTTGTTAATGGTGTTTCTAAAGCAGCCAATGTAAACTGGAATGAGCTCCATTGCCCTGTGTCCCAAAGTTAGTTCAGACAGACGTAGGTGTCAGTGTCACTGTGTACTTTAAAAAGAAATCACCTTTAATGATGGAGCAATACCACTGCAAACACAATGCAACCACATGTATTGTGTTGCTTTTGGAGGACCTGATGTGAATCATAATGTCTTCTATATTTAAATTCTTACATTTGAAGCTTTTGCTGCATTGCCCCTCTGCAGCCTCCTTTTGACAGACACCTGAAAAAGCTGTATCTGTAAGCGGGCATCCATGGGAATAAGCTTTGAAGCGATTACATTTGATAGCAATCTTCAATGGGACCTTGAATGACAGCTATGCATCTGTTTGGAGACAAATGCAAAACAAAATGCTGCCACTCAACAACCCCCCCCCCCCCCCCCCCCCCCCTCCCCATCACCCCCACCCCCACCCCATCTGAGAGGATCAACATGGAGAATTTTCCCCTCAGAAAACAGCAGAATGGGAGGCGTGTTCCAGGAAGCAGCGGGCTGTCGCTCAGCTCAGGTGTGACGCAGCAAAACGCCACAACTGGAACTTGTCAGAGTCCGAACGCTAAAATCTGGTCCTGTGGGTCTCAAGCTGAGGTCCATGACCCCGTTTACGAGAGAACTTGGGTGGCAGTGAGGCTCTTCCTGCTGCCAGGTGGTTACATACATACATACATATATATGTATATATATATATATATATATATATATATATATATATATATATATATATATATATATATATATATATATATATATATATATATACATAAAGAATAAGATATTATATTATATTAAGAAACTGTGGTGTTGGTAGTTGTTTGTAGCCTGTGATGTTTCTGAGGCTTGGGGAGCAAACTTGGGAACAGAAGCTCATAGGTTGAATTCCCACTGTAGACCAATCACCACTGTGGGACCGTGAGCGTGACCCTTGACCCTCATCACCTCCACAGTGTGCCATAATGTGGCTGCTGCTCCACACTGTAGATACAGGATGGGTCAACATGGAAAAAGGAATTCATACTTAAAGCTGCTGTAGGCAGGATTTTGCTAGTCAATGCTAATTTTTCTGTGTTTTCTTTGGATTAAATGTTAGAGTACCCATTGATAATCCTTTAGGAGTGTAGCATAATTGCACTACCGTGAGGGCGCAGCGTTTCCATCTGTCTCTGTTCTGAGCTGAAAAGGAATCTCGACAGCTCCAGGTATCTTTGACCAATCAGAAGAGCCCCTGAGGCTCAACCTGTGATTGGTCGAGGGGCGTTCATCGCACGTTCTTGTGGGAGGGGCTTAACTTGCGTAAGGGCGTGATGTCAGAGAAAACAGGACAGGATTGGCTGTGCTGGGTTTCAAATCGCCATCTTAGATGGGTCAAATCGCCATCTTGCTTAGGGTTACCTAAGCAAGATGGCGATTTGACCGGAGATGCGGAATCCTGCCTACAGCACCTTTAATTTTTTAACTGAAAAAACTTAATATTTAGTCAGTAAACAATGGAAACCTGTGCAGAAGCAACATATTGGAAAATGAAAGTTTTAAATATCTGCCCAGTGGTTTCAGTGAGTACTTTTTGTGCAAATTATAGATGATACAGAAGGCAATGATCCTTAAACACACATTTCATTTAAAGACTAGCCCAGCATACTTACCCTATCGAGCAACTGCAGAAAAAGCACAGACACCTCCGTGGTCTTCCTATCCCGGCCCTGAAGGATGTCAGACCATCGCTGCTCCTTGGCTCCGATCAATCCCACCTTATAACACCTATAGGACCGGTCCAGCTTGGATCACCTGGCGGACCGGCAGCAGTCCACACTCGGTTGGGGTGGACCCTCCAAGGTCCAATCGGTTCCATGGGGCGGCCAGCTAACTCTGTGCAGTGTCTTTCCACCTCTGTTCCCCCACAGATGGATGAGCTGAACCGCCATGTCAAGAGGCTTGGGCAGATGGATGCTGTCCCTGGTCGACCAGAAAGAGAGGTGACCCGGTCCAAACAGAACAAACAGACAGTCGCACTGCTGGATGCCAAAACAACCCGTGTTGAGGTCAACAGGGTGAGAAGGTATGCTACGCCCCCATTGCAGGCACCGAAGAAGCCTGTTATGGCCCGGCTGCGGAGAACGGAGCCGCGGTCCCTGACAGACACTGGGCAGGCGACAACCTACCAAGCAGGAACGCGAAAGCTGACCGGACGCTGCACCGGGCACTACGTGTCAGCCTATAATACAGCCTATAATCCTGCAGACATAGCGGATATGGATCCGATACACCCAACAGCTTCCTCATGGGGCGGCCTGATGGCTCGCTCCCCCCGGTGGTGCACCCCAAGACGGAGCAACTCAGCCGTCGCCACTGGCGACGCTTCCAAGTCCTGGCAGACCAATTCTGGTCCTCTGGGTTTACAGGACGACACCGTCATTATGTGGGTGGAGCCCCACTACCTCGAGCCCATGGCCGATTGGGCGCATGGGCCGGAGTCTGCAGACCGACGACGGTCACTTCAGACCTGCGGACAGAGCCATCAACGGACACCTCTTCACACAGCCCGTAGGCCGACTGGCGAGGTTGCCAGTCCTCCAATCGGTAGTAGACCTTCCTTCAACGTCTTGACTCTATAAGGCTGATTGAGCCTTTTATGGCATGCAAATGTTCTACGCACATTTGGGGGCGGCTGTATAAAAGGCTGGGTATAGGGAGTGTCCGGGTTGGTTCCTGGCGGCCGGAAATGACGACGGGTCATCAGCTGTGGCGTGTTAATGTCCCGAGGAGCGTGTGGATTAGCGGATCCCCCTCTTTGAATTACCTAAATCCTTTGCCTACGAGTCTGTAGTACCTCCACCTCGTAAACGTGTGCGTGTTGTGGTTGATGCCGCGGATCCTCAGTAAATGACAGAAGTAAGTGCAACTCACTCAGCTGTGTGCTGTTGTCCCTGTCAGCTGTGATCCGCGAGCTTTCCATGCTGTGCCAGCCTCCCTCATTAGTAGAAATGTCATCTGTTCCTGCCTACATGTAAGTTAGGTGTTCATGTGTAGACGCTAAGTAGTTTAATGCGTCTTTATTTCTTAATTGACACACCGATTGTCGGAGTTGCGCCGATGGGAGCGCTCGTTCCACCACCTGCACATTCCGGGCGGGCGGTGTTATCAATGCCACGGCGTTATAGGAGCGCTCGGTTTCTACACCCGCGCATCCAGGCGGGCGGTGCTTATTCACCGATATGTTGGTATTATTTGTCATTAAATGAAGTATTTGTGTTGGTGTATATCACATGATGGGTAATATAAGTGGAATGCAGAGACTGAAGTTGATTTTCCATATCATTGTTTATTGCAGAACTGATTTGTGATCACGGGCATCAAGAATAAACACATCTGAAGAGCCAAACCTCTGCCTCCTCCTGTGTTCTAACCGACACTCATCTTGAGTGCTGGATCAACCTAAAGAACGGCGCCTCACGCCTTTCCTCATTTACATTGGTCCTTCGGAACGGATTCAGCATTCCGGATGGATTCAGATGAGGAGCTCTTCCCGGATGTGCGACCCAAGCGGCAGAGACAACGGCCGGCCAGGTTCCAGGACTTCGAGGTGGACTACATGGGTCGTCGTCCTCCCAGGGGACGACAGCGGGGGCCGCCTCTCTCTGAACCTCCTCCAAAGCAGCATGCGGCTCTCTCCCCTTACGTTCCAACCCCTCTGAGTCCCCGTTATGCCCTTCGTCCTCCTGCCGGTGGATCCTCCAGGGATGCTGCTCGCCCTGAGACACCTCAGCTAGCCCAGGACCACCTGCGAAGGAGAAGCTCAGCGAAGGAGCCGGTACCTGATGTCCCCCCTGCCGGTCCGTTTAGTTTTTATGGAGGCCCCCCCTATTCAGATCCCCAGGTCCTCCAGGAGGAGAACACCAAGCTGCTCCAGTCTCAGCAGGCAGTTCGGGCCACATTAGAGGAACTGCATGAAGCTCGCACAGAAATGAGGGAGCTGCTCAATGTGGTCCGCGAACTCAGGAACGACATGGACCGGTCTGCCAGTTCAACCCCCAGCCATAGCAGTTCCAGACCTCGGGGGGCCAGTGCCGCCATGTCCCAGCAGAACCCCGTTCCACCACCGCCTGAGAAGGAGGATGAGGGGGACTGGCCCCCTCCCCCTCCACCACCCTGGCCTGAACCTGAAGATGACCTGCCAGCAAGTATGGGTGGTCTCAACCTGGGCCAACAAGTCTTCCAGCAGAACCCCCCACCTCACAGCTATGGATACTCGGCCAAATCACCCACTGTGTTTGCCTCACCACCACAGTTTGTGCCTCCTGCACCCACCAGTGGGATCATGCAGTATCCTCCAGTGCAGCCTCCTCAACCACCTTACAACCCTGCTCCCATCTCCTCAGGCTTCAGACCTCCAGGACAGCAGCAGGCCTTTCCCCCTCCGATAGCTACCAGGGCCACACCTAGCTTCTCTGTACAGCTCCCTGGGGCTGAAAGAGTGTATAGAGGGCCCACACCAACGATTCCCAAGTTCACCCGGCCAGACCCAAGCGAGTTCATTCGACTCCGCATTGCCTTGGAGAATCTTCTACCCCCAGACTCCACAGAGCTCTTCAAATACCAGATCCTCATAGATCATCTAAGACTGGAGGAAGCCCAGCTGATCGCCGACGCCTATCTCCACTCTCCTACTCCCTACACTGACACCATGAGAGCTCTGTACGACCGGTATGGCCAACCTCACCAGATTGCCTTAAGAAAGATAGCTGGTGTCCTGGAGGCTCCTGAAATCAGACATGGGGACTCGGCAGCCTTTCAGCGGTTCTCACTTCAGGTCCAGTCTCTAGTGGGCCTACTCAAGACTCTAGGCCCAGCGGGAGAGGTGGAGCTCAACTGCGGCTCCCATGTAGCTCGCCTCCTGACCAAGCTCCCAGCAGACCAGAGAGCTGACTTCCGCCGCCATCAGTTCAAGCAGCCTGGAACAGTTCACACCCTTCACGACCTTTCCGAGTGGCTCAGCTACGAGTCCTGGTGCCTGAGCTTCGACAGCCAAGTCAGTACAGCAACCAGCAGGGAGAGACAGTTTCCCAGGCCGGAC
This sequence comes from Salarias fasciatus, assembly GCF_902148845.1. Lineage (NCBI taxonomy): Eukaryota > Metazoa > Chordata > Actinopteri > Blenniiformes > Blenniidae > Salarias > Salarias fasciatus. Next base: position 2,653,408 of record NC_043745.1, read on the forward strand.
CTTCGCACCAAGCCGCCAGTGACAGTCCTGCACAGCCTTAACGAACCTTCCGGGGCTGTGTCTGCACCAAAACCTGGGGAGAAGAAACATGTGAGGAAGGCCTATTGTCCCTACTGTCAGAGTGAAGAACATTACCTGAGTCAGTGTGGTGAGGTTGCCAAACTCACCCAAGAGCAGCTCAAGGAGTGGATCATGGCCAACAAGCGATGCTAGCGCTGTGCACGCAATCATCAAGCAGCTCAGTGCACCCTAAAGAAACCTTGTCACATCTGCCAAGGGAAACACCTCCTCGCCCTCCATGAGATAAATTTCAGGCCTGAGCGGAATAATAGAGAGGCTGCACCTAAAGAAGAGAGTTGCCTTACTAACTCCGCCTCCGGCTCCCTCCTCCTCAACAGGCCTGAAACCAGTAATCGGGTCATGTTAAAGGTGGTTCCAGTACTCCTGCATCACCAAGGAAGAACCATCAGCACCTTCGCCCTGCTGGACGATGGTTCGGAGCGGTCTATGCTGTTACCAGCCGCAGCCGAATCCCTGGGCATAAAGGGCACTCCAGAGGACCTCCCCCTACGCACAGTCCAGCAGGACATCCAGGTGCTACATGGACAAAGGATATCCTTCCGGGTGTCCCCAGCTACTAACCCCAAGATCAGCTACAAGGTCGACGGAGCCTTCACAGCTGGTCGCCTCAGCCTAGCCCAGCATACTTACCCTATCGAGCAACTGCAGAAAAAGCACAGACACCTCCGTGGTCTTCCTATCCCGGCCCTGAAGGATGTCAGACCATCGCTGCTCCTTGGCTCCGATCAATCCCACCTTATAACACCTATAGGACCGGTCCAGCTTGGATCACCTGGCGGACCGGCAGCAGTCCACACTCGGTTGGGGTGGACCCTCCAAGGTCCAATCGGTTCCATGGGGCGGCCAGCTAACTCTGTGCAGTGTCTTTCCACCTCTGTTCCCCCACAGATGGATGAGCTGAACCGCCATGTCAAGAGGCTTGGGCAGATGGATGCTGTCCCTGGTCGACCAGAAAGAGAGGTGACCCGGTCCAAACAGAACAAACAGACAGTCGCACTGCTGGATGCCAAAACAACCCGTGTTGAGGTCAACAGGGTGAGAAGGTATGCTACGCCCCCATTGCAGGCACCGAAGAAGCCTGTTATGGCCCGGCTGCGGAGAACGGAGCCGCGGTCCCTGACAGACACTGGGCAGGCGACAACCTACCAAGCAGGAACGCGAAAGCTGACCGGACGCTGCACCGGGCACTACGTGTCAGCCTATAATACAGCCTATAATCCTGCAGACATAGCGGATATGGATCCGATACACCCAACAGCTTCCTCATGGGGCGGCCTGATGGCTCGCTCCCCCCGGTGGTGCACCCCAAGACGGAGCAACTCAGCCGTCGCCACTGGCGACGCTTCCAAGTCCTGGCAGACCAATTCTGGTCCTCTGGGTTTACAGGACGACACCGTCATTATGTGGGTGGAGCCCCACTACCTCGAGCCCATGGCCGATTGGGCGCATGGGCCGGAGTCTGCAGACCGACGACGGTCACTTCAGACCTGCGGACAGAGCCATCAACGGACACCTCTTCACACAGCCCGTAGGCCGACTGGCGAGGTTGCCAGTCCTCCAATCGGTAGTAGACCTTCCTTCAACGTCTTGACTCTATAAGGCTGATTGAGCCTTTTATGGCATGCAAATGTTCTACGCACATTTGGGGGCGGCTGTATAAAAGGCTGGGTATAGGGAGTGTCCGGGTTGGTTCCTGGCGGCCGGAAATGACGACGGGTCATCAGCTGTGGCGTGTTAATGTCCCGAGGAGCGTGTGGATTAGCGGATCCCCCTCTTTGAATTACCTAAATCCTTTGCCTACGAGTCTGTAGTACCTCCACCTCGTAAACGTGTGCGTGTTGTGGTTGATGCCGCGGATCCTCAGTAAATGACAGAAGTAAGTGCAACTCACTCAGCTGTGTGCTGTTGTCCCTGTCAGCTGTGATCCGCGAGCTTTCCATGCTGTGCCAGCCTCCCTCATTAGTAGAAATGTCATCTGTTCCTGCCTACATGTAAGTTAGGTGTTCATGTGTAGACGCTAAGTAGTTTAATGCGTCTTTATTTCTTAATTGACACACCGATTGTCGGAGTTGCGCCGATGGGAGCGCTCGTTCCACCACCTGCACATTCCGGGCGGGCGGTGTTATCAATGCCACGGCGTTATAGGAGCGCTCGGTTTCTACACCCGCGCATCCAGGCGGGCGGTGCTTATTCACCGATATGTTGGTATTATTTGTCATTAAATGAAGTATTTGTGTTGGTGTATATCACATGATGGGTAATATAAGTGGAATGCAGAGACTGAAGTTGATTTTCCATATCATTGTTTATTGCAGAACTGATTTGTGATCACGGGCATCAAGAATAAACACATCTGAAGAGCCAAACCTCTGCCTCCTCCTGTGTTCTAACCGACACTCATCTTGAGTGCTGGATCAACCTAAAGAACGGCGCCTCACGCCTTTCCTCATTTACACTAGCAATACTTTGTTAACTCTCTGTGGAACCTCTTTTTCCCTAATTGACCATCTAATTCCTGCAATGCAGAGGTGCAGCCACTTTGGGGATTGATATGGGTCAAGGGTCATGCTCAGGCAGCCACAGTGGTGACTGGTCTACAACGAGATTTCAACCTGTAAACTGCTAAGCCCTCTGTTCTAGCCTCTGGACCACCACCTCTCTTACATGAATCCAGTGGAAAATGTATGAGATTAGGGACTTTCTAAACCAGAAATGAATGATGTATGATTTTTGCACCGTGCATGGCTTTGTTTGTAATAATAACATATTTCATGCGGTTTAAATGGCATTGGAAAGGCTTTGCACTGACAAACTGACCCTCTGTTTTTACTGTCTGTAAGTTCAGGGGGCTGGGCGTGTACCTAAAGCTTTTCTGCTTTACGGTTTTATCTCATTGAGCTTGCAGTCTTTCATAGAGAGTATGTAAGAAAAGAGCTGGGAGCCGCTGATCTAATCTGCTGTGATGAAACTGTGAATAATTCTCTTTGTCATGGAGGCTCGTGAAGCTGGACACGAGCCTGTCAGGTGACTCTGACACAGAAACCAGGCACATTCATGTCGTGCTGCGTTGCGCCTTTGCTTTTTGTCTGTTCTGGGACAGTTCCCTCCCCCAATCTTTCACAGGATGAAAAAAAAAAAAAAGCATCATGGTTGACACGTCTTTGATACCCTTCATTTATTTTAGTCTCTGGACGGCGCATTTCAAACAGGGCCAAGATGCCGGCGAAGCCAAATGTGTCCCGAATAAATGATATCCCGGCCAGAATGGGGGGGTTGCTCCTTGGAGAGCGTCCTCGCCAAAGGCGGTAAATCAATGGGCAAGCGCCAGCGTCCCAGCAGCCTCCGACGCGCTCGGGAGGTGGAAGGAGGCGGTGGAGAGCGATGGAGGGGGGGCGGCCTCAGTTGACTTGGCAGCTGAAAAGAGGCCTTCTGACCAGCAGCCAGCGGGCTCCTCTGGGGACGGGCTGCACCTCTTGGGCCACTAAGTGAGAGGAGATGGAAACAAGCAAAAGAAGAATCACAATGAGGGACAGGCAGACGGGGGAGAGGCGGCAGGGAGGGAGGGGAGGCGGCGGGGAGGGAGGGGGCTTCATAATGCACAGCAGCAACAGGAAGAGCAGCAGGGGTCACGCGCAGTGCCGACACTTTTACTGTGAGTCAAAATAAAAAAAGGTCCTTCAGACACTCGAGAGACAAAGATTTAAGAGAAGAATAGCCTCTCTTCCAGAGAATAACAAACTCTCACATCACTTGAACATCTGCGCCGACGCTCCGCTCCGCTCCTGACAGATAGGTGGAACAAAACGTCCTTGAGCCGCGGCTTTGTGTGCACGAGTGGACATAATATGTTTAGTGGCAGAAAACAAAAGCGAGCTGATAAACCCATTCATGTTCAATCTCTAGTAGCGCATATCCTCCAGCCTCCATATCTCCCAGCACTCAACATCAATTAATGTGTGTAGCGCTTAAAAGTAATCTCTATCATTTAAATGAATCAAGAGCCCCTCGGCAGAGCGCGAGGAGCCCCACATCAACGCACCAGCTGCTACCTTTAAAGTCCCCCATCGTTTCAGCCGGGCTCTGGTGGCTAGTTGGGATATTGATGTGGTGCCGTCTGCCAGGTCTGCCTCTTCCCGCTGGCCTCCAGCCACATTTTAGCAAAGACGTTAGTTGGAGGAGTCGTAACCCGCCGGCAGCTCGGCGACCGTCAGCCCCGACCAGGAGGAGAGGCCGCCATCTTACAAGCTTCACGCCCCGAGCCGCCTCGGCACACGTCAACATCGATCTGTTTCATCGCACACATGCCTGAACTGCCACACCTGCAGCCACGTTTGTCATTTTCTCATGCTAATACGTTCCTGGAAAGCACACAAGGGGCCTGATGTGGAGGGACAGCAGCACTGTGTGAGCTGATAACCTGCATGGTAGTTCTGCTTATCAGCACTGAGAATGTTTTGGTTCGTCAGCGCAGGTAACGGACAGATATCCCAGGCATGTTAACGACTTCATAGTACAGGCCTCAGATCTGATGTGATGTTGCATTTACGAAGTGAAACATGATCAGTTTTCAACAACACGTGTATTGTTTTGTTCAATGTTAAATAATAATGCATTTATTTTATACAGCAGTTTTCTGGACACTCAAAGACGCTTTACATTGCATTATTCATTCTCTCCATACTGGGTGGTGGTAAGCTACTACTGCAGCCACAGCTGCCCTGGGGCAGACTGACGGAGGCGAGGCTGCCAATCTGCGCCATCGGCCCCTCCCACCACCACCAACCATTCACTCTCACACTACTTAGGCAAGGTGGGTGAAGTGTCTTGCCCAGGGACACAATGACAGTTTTACACCTTTGGGAGCGGGGATCAAACCGGCAACCTTCCGGTTACGAGACGACCTACTCTACCATCTGAGCTACTGCCGCCCCGAGTAGGACATCTGGTCTTTCAAAATGTTTCTAGCAGAGCTTGACTTTTTAGAGCCTTGAACTTGCTGCAGTCAGTTGACGTCAGCCATGACAAAACTTGTTTGCTATCATACTGTTTGAAAAAAAAAAAAAAAGTCTTTAAGTATTTTCACATGGGAGGTTTAAGTACTGTTTAAAAGAGTATCTGTAATAACTTTCTGTGTTTCAAAGTAGGAAATCTGTTTTAAAATGAAGTTTTATTATTGTATGCTAACTGCTAGCATACCATGTGATGTCCTATATCATCGAGTTAACATTTTTTTAATGTCTGTTTTTGGTTTATTACAACATGTAAAAAACAGTGAATGTGTTGAATTGGACTCTCTTGTGAGAGAGGACTGCATATTTTTTGTGTATTTGGTTTTACAGTGTTTCTTGAGTCTTCAAGCTAAAAACATCTGTATATGTGCCGTACTTATGTCTTCCAAATCTTCACTTGAACACTTCGACCAGATTTTTCTCTCTTCCCTTCATCCTTTATCATCACTATATTTATATTTCAAAAGGCTCTTAGTTTTTGTGGGGTTACACAGAGATCAGCTGTGCTCATGTCCACTGCACGCTTTTTTAACTTTAGCCTGTTTTAACCAACACTGTCTACAGTGGAGGTGGGAAGCTGCTGACCTCGACTGTGGATATTATCAGGCGGTGGAAGGAATGTTTCGACGATGTCCTCAATTCTGTTGCCACAGCTTCCGTGGAGGAGGCCCAGGTGGAGGTCTCAGAGGAGGACTGAGGTCTGAGATCTCAGAGGAGGACTCATCCATCACACAAGGCGAAGCACCGGGGGTGGATGAGAGTACCTTAAGTCTCTAGAGGGGGACAGTACCTCTGGACTGGAAGACCAGGGTGATGGTTCCCCTAAAAAGGGGGACTGGAGGATGTGCTCCAACTAAAGGGAGATCAGACTCTTTAGGAAAGTCTGTCCCAGGGTCCTGGAGAGGAGGACTCCACCGATAGAGGAACTTCGGCTCCAGGAGGATTGATGAAGTTTTCGTCCTGATTATGGAACAGTGGACCAGCTCGGGCCTCAGAGGGTGCTTGAGGGCTTATGGGAGTTCACCTAACCAGTCCATGTGTGTTTTGTGGATTTGGAGAAGGCGTTCGACCGTGTCCCTCATGGTATCTTGGGGGTGCTTCAGGAGTATGGAGTCCGGGGCCCTTTGTTAAGAGTTGTTCGGTCTCTGTATGACCGGAGTAGAGTCTGGGCATCTGTTCAGGATGCCTCCCGGACGCCTCCCCGGAGAGGTGTTCCACCGGGAGGAGGCCCTGGGGAAGATCAAGGACACACTGGAGAGACTATGTCTCTCAGCTGTTTTATTTTACAATGGTTAATAGTGGGTTATTAGTAATTTCATCAGATTTTTTATTTTTTTTTATTTTTATCTGTTTATTTCAAGTTACTTCGTCCCATTCCCTCTTCTCCAGTGCCTTTGACCTTCTGGGCCAACTCCACCGTACCCTGGGCTCACTTCTGGTCCATGGGAAGATGGTGGGGGCTGCAGTGTCCAACAAAACCTTATGCTCACACAAAACCTCAATCCTTTTTCAAGTCAGGAACAAAATCAAAAAATTCTGACTCAAAGTGATCTGAACACAGACCAGCACACAGAGAGGGTGTCCACTTCTCCCTTATTTCACCTACACAGCAAAAAGACCAGTGTTGAATTAACTCTCACAGAGATGATTTTAACACTTTTTCAGGGTTTATATAGCTCCACACTCTCCAGAGTTAAAATAACACTTTCAAAATAGTTAAACATTTAACACTAAGCCAGAGTTCATCCTTTAACTCATAAAACAGTGTTAAAGTAACACTGAGAGCTTTGACAAATAACACTGCTCTGCGTTTCTTTTCACTGTTTAGGTAGTGTTAGTTTAAAGCTGCTGTAGGCAGGATTTTGCTAGTCAGTGCTAATTTTTCTGTGTTTTCTTTGGATTAAATGTTAGAGTATCCATTGATAATCCTTTAGGAGTGTAGCATAATTGCACTACTGCGAGGGCGAAGCGTTTCCATCTGTCTCTGTTCTGAGCTGAAAAGGAATCTCAACCGCTCCAGGTATCTTTGACCAATCAGAAGAGCCCCTGAGGCTCTATCCTGATTGGTCGAGGGGGCGCCGCTTTAAAGCTTTGTTTCTCGTGAACGCACACGAGGAAGTCGAGACCCGCATATTTACCTGCTTCATCGGGCATAACATCATCAAAACTCCCCGGAGGACACTGTCTGTTTCTACTGTAGATCTTTAAAAAAGGCTTTGACCCCAGGCCCGCCGTGACACTGCCGGCCCCGACTCCGGGTTTCAAATCGCCATCTTGGATGGGTCAAATCGCCATCTTGCGAAGGTAATCCTCCCTACGGCACAAATTCTTTAAAAAAAGGCTTTGACCCCAGGCCCGCCGTGAAAAGGTCACAGGTGAATCAACCCGCCGGCACAGGCAGCAGCAACACTGCCGGCCCCGCTCGGCACCCCGAGGTGGGCACGACTCCGGGTTTCAAATCGCCATCTTGGATGGGTCAAATCGCCATCTTGCGAAGGTAATCCTGCCTACAGCACCTTTAACAATTTTACTTAGCAGACGCTTTTGTCCAAAGCGACGTACAACAGTGGGGGCAGTTCAGGGTTCAGCGTCTTCCCCAAGGACACTTCGACATGCAGACAGTGGGAGACAGGAATCGAACTCACAACCTCCAGATTGTGGGACGACTGCTCTCCCCACTGAAACACCGCCGCCCCTTAAAGTTTAGCAGCCCATGTGAATTGTCATTTCCCTCCAACCGGAAGAAGTGAAATGCAAGGGCGGGGCTACGTTACATCTCTGCAGAGTTGAAAGAACTCAGTTCTTGATCAACTCTGTCAAATAACTTCGACACTTACAGCTGTTTAAATCAGAGTGTGTTAAAATTACACTTTGAGAGTTGAAATTAACTCGGGAATGTTTAACCCTGAAATTTCAACACTACAATTTTTGCTGTGTACCTGTATTGAAAAAAACTAACTCCGTCCCCATGTACTGTATGTTATGGCAGAAGCCAGTCAAACATCGCTTCACTATTTTGAGAAAATTAATCACAACTCTGTAGCTCCCAACGAAAGTAAATGCAAATAAACTAAAGTTCCAACTGTGATGTCCCATCAGGCCAGCTGGCGTCTGGCCCATTTTCATAAAAATCCCTGTTTTGATAAATTTTCTCACGAATTTGGCAGAATTATTAGGAAAATACTATTGTATTTAATAATCTGGAAAAAAAATACTATTTATTACTTGAGGTCTGTTTTTGGTGTCATCAGCACTTTGGAAGATGTCGGAAGGAGGAAATCAACACAACTTGTCTGGTCAGAGAAGTTCATCAGCATTTTCAGTTGCCCAAAAAGGCAATTTAGTTGTCAACAATGGGACGAGCTTTAATATCAAATCCTGTTAAGTACATATTTCTTGTGGCATTATACACTCTTCACCAGAAATAGATTTATTTATAAAATCTACCCTCATTTTGTGATCTTGCTATGTTTAATTTATCTTTTTTTTCAGGCAATTGTAGGAATTAATACATAAATTAATAGTAAAAAGGTCACAAAGTTAATTTTTAAGAGTATGTCTTTGAAATTAGTCACATTGTCATTTGTTATGAAAGAAACAGCATACTTACAGAAATCAGCACTATCTCTGTGTAAATTGGTGAAAAATATTAACATTGATCTGCTTTACCTGTCTGGGTTGAACCGACAATTCCCGATGCCCTAGAAACAGAACCTCTGATCCATCACGTTTATGTGACCACTGATAGATCTGAATATTTATATATTCCAAATTACATTTATAACAAATCATCAGAGGTCCTAAGGAATGCAGCACGTTGGACAAACTTCATAGCTTGAATGAGTGAGTCTGTAAATGGGAGTTTCAGATTTAAATGCTCAGAAAGAAACGGCACACAAGACACGTCCCCCAGAAAATGCTTGAACAGGGGGAAAGTTATTAGCTGTATATGGGGGGAGATGATCAGATAACCAAAATGGACCACTGCATCTCAGCTTACATATGTGGTGAACAAATACACTTTCAAAGGAGTATTTCTGGACTCGTGAATTAATCCCTTCGACCCTTTTTCATTTCCCAGCACTTTAAGACCACATCTTGGCCTGTAAAACACGCTTGTGTGTGTGCGTGAGTGTGTGCAGCAGTGCATGAGGTGTGTAGCTGTGCATGAGTGCATGTGGTGTGCATGCAAACCATTAATGTGTTGCTATTTTAAATGCTATAAAAACCTGCTGAGGAAAATGACTGGGGGTTGAATTACTCCAATGAATGGACCGATCAATCTTGGCTTTTTTACCTCCATCCGCCCCAAGTTCATTTCACTTTGCTGAAACACGCAGAGAAAACCACAGATTGGGTAACATATAGCTACTTAGAAAGCAATTGAAGGCACTACACAGAACCTCAGACCAGTGATGGTGTGTTGACTCGTAATTATACTGTATCGCTGCTGCAGCGGAGCCCCGTTCGACTGGCTGTGCTGCTGCTGGAAGCAGGAGATTCTTATACAGGAGACTTAGACACACACTTATGATGTTTTTTTTTCCTTCAAACACTTGTATCTGATTGGTAGATAAACATGAATGTCATTCCACAATACAGAAAGCTGGGAAGCTGGGATGCATCTATACCGCTTTTTTAAAGGGACGGGAAGCTACAAAGCTTTAGCTACCTGCTGATACCTGCTGCCAGTGTGAGTAGTTATGAAACGCCGTTAAGTCTAAATATGTGTAGCTACTGTAAAGTGTAGACTGACTGAGTGTGACTGTGCTGCCACACACTTAATGTCGCTGTGAATGAGTGTATCAGTCAGCCTGATATCATGTTTAGCATGTAGCATGGCTGGTGTGTGAGCCTTGGAACTCTTTAGCACGTAGCATGTAGCATGTAGCATGTAGCATGTAGCGTGATCCACTGAGCAGTTGGTCGCTCTGCCTCTGCTGCTTCAAATGTCTCTGCTGGTTGAGTTTCTGGTGTTGAACCAACTATCTTTCTCCTCCTCTTCATATTTTTGCAGAACATAATTTACAATCAGTTTTATTTTTGTGATCCTCGTTAATATTAAAGACTGTCCTTTGCTCGTGTTCTTTTGAGTACCAGAATGCTGCAGACGGATCAGGGATCTTTTAAGTGTATGGGTACTCCATGCAGGATCGGACCTGATACCTGAGACTGGCATCATTACTGGCGCATCCCAACAGAAAACAATGTGTGACTCATCTAGGTATTAGGAAGATATTGAGCTCATTTGTTTCTTTAAATTGTTCATTGTAGGTGTATGGTTAGCTTCATTTCACTTGTTACATCTTCATTATTTGAAATAGTAAGTTTATTTAACATGTTAGAATGAGCAGTAAACATCTGGGTCTTTAAGGCGTGTGGATCATTCAACACTGACATCTTTTATTGTGAAAACCATTAGAAAATCCTACAATCTTCCATACCAGAGAACATTGGGAGCACGAAGTACTTCAGACTGTGTGAGAGGTGCTTCTCCTGCACCAACGCCTGGTCAGGAGAGTGTTATTTTTTATTTTTATCTTTAATGGCTTAGGGTTGTCAGCATTGCCTAACTATGAATTAAAATCTGATAATACTAATAAAAATGTGTGCCTCTGCAGTGCAGTCGAGTATTTGAATAGAAATTTGAGATATTGTATTATTATCCGTGGGGATTTCACAGGGGAGGCCTTTCCTTCCCCTTCAAAGTACTATTAACAGCCAAATTACCAAAAGCTACACAAAGCACAAAAAACTAAAACCTACAAAGGATTTTTTTTTCCCCAGGAGGTAACTTCTTAGTTAGATTTTATGTGAAATATTTGATTCTGAAATGTTCACAGAGAAACAGGAGGATAAATCAATTTAAAAAAAATAATGCAGTTATTCCTTTCAGCTGTAGTATTTCTGCTCTGAGTTTTGAACAGTGGGCGACCCGTCACAGAACGAGGGTTTGTGTGTTTTCCACAGTAAATGAGAAAAAGGTACGAAAGTTGTTTGTGGTTTGGTTTCTGACCTCCAACCTCACAAGTCAACGGTTCCCACGATTCCCTCTTTAACCCCTGCCCAGCAGCCCCTCCGGGGATTACTAATGAACGCTCTCACACGTGTTTACCTGTCAGGGTTTCTCGGCCGGGGCTCGCAGCTCTGCGCTGGCTCCACGCTACCTGGAGAGCCAGGAAGCAATCGCTTACTAATTGGCAACAAGGAGGAACCGCTGGATCACTTTTCCTCAGAAACAAAAACAAGGCAGCTTTTATCTGAGCTTGTACACACCGAAAAACTGAAGTCAACGTGAAAGTTAACTCTCAGTGTGTTTTTATTGAACTCCTTTCTGCACTGCTCATTTTCGGAGCAGGTCAAGTGTCACAGAGCATGGATGGACGACGTGAACACATATCAGGTTTAAAACCATCTTTACTCGGTGTCCAGAAAACTGAAGCTCAGCATAGGAAACAGACGACACGGGCAGGACAACCAGAGCTGGGACGAAACCCAGAGCTGAACAGGTTTTCAGGTCAAAGCACGTCTGCACAGCGTCTCATGTGAAAACGCACAGGTTCTGGGTGTTTTGAGAATGGTTCCAAATGTGTGGAACTTTTTGAAAATGCTTTGGAAACACTTTTGGGAAATTCATGGAAACGCTGCTGCTGAACGCACACAGTCACAGCAAACGATTCTTCTGCATGTGTTCGAGTCGATGCAACGTTTTAGAGCTGACAGTCACTGTCTTAACTCAGATGAGTGGTCGATGGGTTGATACTTGTCCATGGATAACACAATAAAAAAAGCATATAACTGCCAGTTGTGAAGACGACGAGTTGCCCACGTTGTTTGTGTAGACCGACATCTACAATAAAGAAGAACATGAATTTCCATGAAAAGCACCCAGTAATCTTCTGGCGCTGCCACTCTGGGCTCATTCATAGTCTCCACCACAGACCCGTCCATTGACTGACTGAACAGAGGTGTTTTGAAATGAAGACACGAGTCAGTGCTGCGGTGTGTGCAGAGTCGCAGTTCACACTGCTGTTTATACGGGTAACTCCCAACAGGGAGCAATTCCGCGCCTTTAAATCCTGATCACGACTCGGCCGCTGACCACTTGAGACTTGTGTGAACTCACGATGAAGCTGATGAGGGTAAACAGACATCACTTCCTCCCGAGCATCACAAAAACACTCAGTGAGCCTTTTAATTAAAAACTCCACATGAAGTCACATCAGGTACAGCAGTGCCGGGGGTCGCATGCACATATTATAATAACATTCTTTAAGTTACAATAAAGTTTTATTGACAGTATGCCATGTGAAACTGAGACTTTTTAAGAAACCATCGCCAGGTGTTTCTGCAAATATGACACCATTTATTTAGATGTTACTTTCCAGGTCTTGAGCAGACTCCAAAGCTTTTTACAATCTTATCATATTCACTCATTCACAAGGAGGCAGCTGCCATGCAAGGCCCTCCATCCAGTAGATGCAGTTTGGGGTTCAGTGTCTTCCTCAAGGGCACTTCAACATGCGTACAAGGGGAACCAAACCTGCAACCCTCCAGTTGAGAGATTGATTGATTGATTGATTTTATTTGTTTCATTCTTTTTTAAAAGAAAGAAATGAAAAGGAACAGAAAGAAGTGAGACTTATGATGTCTGCCCCTATCAACATAAAATAAATGACAATTTGTCAAAATTTGTTAACATATCACAAAAAAAAAGCAAAATTCAATACAACCATTTCACTAAATCAAAATACAAATACGACCATTTCACAAATAATTGCAGATCAAATACAACAAGTGTAAATACAAAAAAAAAAAAACCTTAATGAAATATTTTCAAAAGAAACAATCATTCTAAGTTTGACCATTCTTTAAAACAGAGTCGTACCCTCCCAATAACTGTGCTTTTAAACATTTCTTGAAGATGTGAATGGACTGAGACCTCTTCATTTCACTGTCAAGTTTATTCCATAAATTGATTCCTTTTGTTGTGATGCATCTTTCTTTCAATTTGGTTCTTGATTCCGGTCGTTTGAAAACTTCAGTGCCTCTTAATCTATATTGACTGTCTCGCTTTGCAAATCTATTCTGTAAATTAAATGGTAATTTTTTCCGGTGAGCTTTATACATTGTTTTAAGAAGGTTGAGTTCTACCAATTCTTTCATTTTTAAAGATTTCAATTTTATAAATAGTGGGTTCGTGTGGTCTCTGTAACCACTTCCATTCACCACACGAATCACTCGTTTCTGTAAAAGGAAGAGTGGTTCAATGTAGGTCTTACAAGCATTTCCCCAGACTTCAACGCAGTAGGTCAGATATGGTATGATCAATGAACTGTACAACAGAAACAAAGAATTATTGTGAAGTGACTCTTTCAATTTGTACAGAACAGCAATGGTTTGAGAAATCTTAGTTTTAACGTACTCTATATGGGATTTCCATGTTAGTTGTTCATCCAGCAATACACCTAAAAACTTAATTTCATTTGTTCTCTCGATCTCTATACCTTCCACTGTCAGTGTTGTGTCAATGTCTGTCCTTCTGTAACTGAAAATCATATATTTGGTCTTACTGATGTTCAAAGATAGTTTGTTAGCGTTGAACCATAGATGATGGATTTGACCAACCGAGCCACAGAAATGCATTACATCCACTCTCAGGACCTGGTTTACTCAGACTTTATGTAAGCTCTTGTTTCCACAGTAGCATTTTCAGGTGGAAACAGAACTTCTTTTTGTTTTTTGGGGATCAGTAGACACAACGGTGCCGTCAAGCACTGAAAATGCAGCTCCGTGTAAACAGAGGAAAACACACCTGTTTAGAAACACTGCTTCTGCACCTCTGCTCTGGCTCTGTCCATGGTTAATAAGAACAAGGTTTACCTCCAGTATCATGGCTCCCAGTCCAGATCCTTCCTGATCCTGGTCTCAGTCCATATTCTGCTAGACTTGGTAGTTTTAGAGTTGACGGCCACCGTAATAACTTGGCGGTCAGTCTGTATAAATGTCTGCGTTCTATCAGGGCTCTAGCCAAGGTGGTAATTTGGTTGGCCGGGTCCTCTTGAGCCAGGCATTCAGAGTTTCCAGCTGCCTGTCCAACATCTCAAAGCGCCACGCCACATTAGAGTGTATTGTTCCTTGTCTTGCCCCATTGTTAATGTTTAGAGTGAATTGTTCTCTGGTTTCATTACATAAACAACCACAGCAGCGCCAACATGGTCCAACATGCTACCGTTTGCAGCGTGGTCGTGTAATTGAGGCCGCAGTTAAACAGTTCCTGATCTGTGTTCATCCTGTGTGGATGGCAGTGCCCCCCCCCCCCCCCCCCACCCTAACCCACGCCCCTCCCCTCCCCTCACAGGAAGTGTTTTTGAAAATGAGGTGATTCAACAGCCTCCCACCAGGAGGAAATACTCTCAATCTGCTTTCTTCCTAACACAGAATTTAATTTTAATTAAATGGTTAATGAGCCATGGGATTAATGCCAATGACTTTTTAAAGCAAACATCTATAAATCATTATGGCCCCATTTGAAAAGGAGAGCGAGCAGGGCTAACGAGTGTACGTGCCTGCAGCTGTCCAGCGCCAGGAGCCCCCCTAACACCCCCGCTGCCCCCGCTGCCCCACCACGCCTCATGACTGCTCAGATAAACAGACAGATGCACACGCACAGTGAATCATCCCCAGGAAGCATCGAGTCATGAGTGGTTCCTTAAACAAGCTGATTAAATCAGGTTTTCTCCGGCCTGGAGTCCCACTTTCACAAGGTGAAGCTCACAAAACGCAACGTCAGGCCAAGATTCACTTCAAGTCCTGAAAGTCAAGAATCCCAATTTATTGCAACAAACTCAAGTATGAATGTTGTCTTTGACATGAAGAGCAGCGCAGCTGCCAGAAATCTGGCCCTAACTTTCTGTTGCACCAACAAAGTCTGGCTTCCTGTTTCAAGGTCAAATTTAATCAGCAAGAAAATGAAGCTTTAAATCACATGAGCACATCCAGAATAACAATGAAGCTGCTCTGTGGGATAATTTAATCTAATTATTAACATCAACTGTGATTCAGTCTTTAGTTAACATGGAGATTATTGTCGTATACACACTCAAACAAAAACATGGCAACTTCCTTCAAGGAATGAAAAGAAAAATGTCTCAGCATTCCTGCTTGATACTGAGAATCTGACGGGGTCAGATCCAGAGTTGTGGACCCTTCTCAGAGTGATCTGCATGTTCGCTCTGTGCAAGTGTGAGTTTTTCTCCACCTATACAGGCTTCTTTTCTCTCACTGCACACTGGGATCCTGAAGCTCTGTGTGAAATGTAATTCATACTCCAAACACAAACGACGCTGTGTGACTGGTCCTCTTCTGCCGTGTTCAGAAACTCCACATGTGATCCAGATGTAGTAAAACTGCACTTTGTTGGAGAAAGTGTTAAACTGTGAACAGCGTGCAGGAAGCTAGCTCTTGTAGCTCTCTGCTACAGTCTGCTGGCTTGAACCCGAAGCTAAAACTTGCAGTTTCACTGGCAGTCATTTTGACCAATTTCTCATGTGATCAGAAGATGAGGGTAATGTGACTGTATAGACACGACACACTGCCGCAATCTGAGGAGCAAAGCCTTTACAAATCCTGCACCATAGAGAAAATACAGGACCGTAATTAACTTTGAAAATTATTTTTTTCATTTTGAAGAGCAGACCTCAAAATAGTCCTGAACTCAGAAGGTCAAACAGAGAGAAAACAACTGAAACCCCCTCTCTACCGGTCCTCGGAGTGGTTCTGCAGAAAGTCTGCTCTGAGTCTGGTTCTGCGGGTTTCTTCCTGTTAAAGGGAGTTCTTCTTTCCACCGCCTCCCCTTCTTGCTCATGTGGAATTGTTGGTTTTTCTGGAGCCAGTTTCAGCTAAGGATGGATAAAGGAAGATCTTCAGTCCATCACAAACAAACCACACTCACACACTCACACATCCACACCTACACAACCATTTCTGGTCACTGCAGATAAATATGTGATGGGGAAAAAAAAATCAGCAACATGCTTTGAAAAACAACAACTCATCTATATTGTGCATCACAGCATGTATAGAGAACATAGATAATCTGTCATCTTCAAACACAATCAAGGCATTTTTGTGACAAGTGGAGATGTTACAGCATAAAAACATGTTGTTTTAATTATATTATTCATGTTGCAGTGTGTTCACAGTTCAGTGAAATCACAGCCATTTTCAGTTTTATCAGTGTGTAAAGGAGAGTGCTCTCACCAAAAATATGTAAAACAAAGACAAGACGTCGATAGCACTGTTGGGAAATAAAGAACAAAGACTTTACTGCTTAAGCCCTCGGCTATTATATGAAAAAAATCTCCCCAAATTCAGTCGGTAGCAGCTCCACAGCTGTGAAGCCTAAATGAAAGAAGCTCGTCCTCCATGGATAAGATACACTTGGGAGAATTTTCACATTTAATATGCATCTCTCTCCTCCTATCACCAACCACAAAGAAAGCCCAACAAAAAAACTGACAGTTTTACTTCTGCAAATTCAAAACCAGAAAAAAGACAATATCAATGAGTGTGTGACTCTGATGTTCTTCAAAATTCTCACTTCAAATACAGCCCACTTCGACAGAGCGGAAATAAAGCAAGACTCATTTAACAACAGGAGCACTTAGCTGTGCCACACAAGCCTGTGCCTCACTGAGACACACACACTCTCACACACACTCACAGACACACAAGCACACACACACACACACACACACACTCACAGACACACACGCTCACAGATCCTTTGGAAACTGCTCATGCTTCTGTATTTCGGGAACAACAGCCCTTTGGAGTCGTATTGGATGAATCTTTATCAAATTCAACAAAAACAAGATAAATCGTAATGTCACAAATACATTTAAAGCAAAAATGCAAAACACATATACGAAATGAAACCTTAATGATGTCTTCCTTTCTTTCAAACACCAGAATGAAAGTTCACACTTGTGATTCTTCATGGAAGTTGTTGCATGCCACACATGGAAGGAAATGCTGCGGATCTTTAAAAGACGCTAAGTTCAGCATGTTATTCTGGACTGGGAGTCAGAACACTCACGTTCCTCTTTTGTTCATCTGAGCATGTGCAGAACAACTGTTTACTGCGGCCGTGGTGCGACGGACCTTATTTCAGGAAAGCAACATTTCCCCTCATTTCCATGGAGAAGCAGCATTTTTGAAAAGCTCCACATTATTGGGCCCTTTTCCACCAAACTGGTTCCCGGGCCATATCGGGGCCGGCACCCAAAATTGAACCGGTTCTGGTGTTCGCGCCAACCGCAGCCCCCCTGCTCCCAAAAACTGGGGCTTTTCAGGAACCACTTTCTTCCTGGGCCAGATCAGGCCCCGATCAGGCCCCTGCCACTCATCGACTAAGCCCGGCCCTGGGGGCGGAGTTACAGCAACAGGTGATCTCCGAACAAACTCCGGCTGGGCGGTAATTGTGTACACGTTTTTCCATCTTTGTGGGGACCAAATGTCCCCACAAAGATAGGAAATTCCGGCACGATTTGTCCCGTGGGGACATTTTTTGGGTCCCCATGAGGGGAAACAGTGTTTTCATGACCATGTTGTTGTTACTGAAAAAAGTAAAAGTGCAAAAACATTTCTTTAGGGCTACGCATTGTTTTGGTGTGGGTTAGGGTTAGGGTAAGGGTCAGGGTTAGGGGCTAGACATGAATGGGAGTCAATGGACGGTCCCCACAAGGATAGAAATACAAGACTGTGCGTGTGTGCGTGTGTGTGTGTGTGTGTGTGTGTGTGTGTGTGTGTGTGTGTGTGTGTGTGTGTGTGTGTGTGGGTGTGTGTGTCTATGTTTAATGTGCCTTGGATTATTTCAGTGATTTTGTAAAACATGAATGCCAATGTGTTTGTATGTTTGATCATTCTTGCAATAAAAACTTAAATAAATAAATTAAAAAAAACTCCAGCTGAGCGGCACCGTACGCGATGACGTCGCTCCACCTCCCGCTCCGTGGCTGCAGTGCGGTGGAAAACCAAAGCGGGGTTTTTCAGGCCCTGGATTTGAACCAGGTTGGCCCCAGGCCCCGGTTTGGCCCGGGAACCGGTTTGGTGGAAAGGAGGCCGGTTTTGTGAACAACTTGTGTTTTCAGTGGCTTGAGCACCGTAGTCATGTGAAGGGACATCGAAAGGTTTCTGTTTTCACTTGAAAATGTCGGGTCAACAACATCAGAGGAACATTTTTTCAGGAATCTGCTGATCTGGTGTGAGACTCACTCAATAGGAATCCTCCACCCGATTTCATGCTATTTGCATTTAGGCCAAACGACAGTATCATCAGGTTTCAATTAGATTAATGGAAACTTTGATCATGTTGAGGGATATGAGAATGTCATTCTTCTGACTAGATGGCCATATTGTACTGAATTCAGTGCTAGTAATTTAAAATAAAGAGCTAATTGAATGGCTTTAATTAGGGTAATTTAATCAAATGCATGCATTGGATAATTTCCACATTACACAGCATTTACTTTAATGCTATTTATGGAACAAAGATAGTTGATATTGGGTTTAAATGAGATTAAATTGCCTTTCTTGCAGCTTAATTATTGTAGACTGTGTTCCGTGTGGGCCAGTTGGCCACAGTCACTGCAGTAGCTCTCCATTGACGGGCTAGCCACCACGCTATCAGGGTTTACTCCGCACCAATCAGAGCAACAGGAAGTCACTCTGTTACTCCTTTGTGTTACTGGAACATTAGTCCTCAGATGAGGAATAAATAAAAAAAGTAGCTGTAAGCTGAACCTCTGAACACTCGCCGCTCTGCTGCTGACTGACAGGAGGAAACCTTTTCCTGCACAGCGAGGGCTGCAGAAGCCCCCACATCTCTCTGTGTCCACTGGAGAGAGTTTCCCAGCTGTGGAGCCTCAACGACCACATAGTACATGTAGAGCTGTGAGAAACACCACTGAGACGTAGATCATCACGCTTCGCTCGCAAGAAACAACCCCATGTGACCAAAAGCTGCTCCCTGTTCAGCATCTGCTTCAACTCAGCCTGGATGGCGCCTGTCTTACAGCTCTTAGCATTAGCTCCTGCCTTTATGCTTGTTTAGCGTGTAGCATCATTGGTGTGTGAACCTGAAACTCTCTGGCATGTAGCATGTAGCATGTAGCATGACTCAGAGTATGATCTTCATGCACTGAGCAGCGGATTGAGCTGCTGCTGTTCTATGGAGGAGTTTCTACCTCCTCTCGATATTTTGGACTTTGTGCAGTATTGGACCTGATAACAGATACCGGTGTCTGTATTGGATTATCCCCATTTTTGATAGATATACTGTATATATATATATATATATATATATATATATATATATATATATATATATATATATATATATATATATATATATATATATATATATATATATATATATATATATATATATATATAAATTAGTCTGAGATAGCGCTGCACGCTTAACCGACACCTCATCGAAATTGAGGTTTTAACTGCTGCGGTAACCGAACCGCACAGGGCTGAGGTTTTTCCGAGGCATTTGAGTGACAGACCTATCCGCCAATCAAAACGCTGGCCACCAGCCAATCAGAAATGACAACAGGAAGCAAGTATGTCTGCACTGCACTGCTGCAGCTAACTAGCGTCAGGATGCTAACAACAAACCCTGCAGTGTGCTCTGCGGTGTCGTGAGGAGCGAAACGTTTTCTGTGTGACTCGTTCTCGGTTTGAAAATGGCTGAGATGACAACAGAAGAGGGAGCGGAGCAGCTGGTATTTAAAAAGAATCGTAGTTCAGTTGTTTGGGTTAAAAAAAAAAAACGACGTGGAGCCAAATGTAGATTGTGTCGCCGTGCAGAAGCCAGATCCAGAGGAAACACATCTAATTTGTACCAACACCTGAAGACTCGCCGCTACACATTACAGAAACGTGGACAAGTCGTAGGTTATTCTCTCTCTCACCCGATCGCCCCGCAGCTCAGCCTTCATCCAGCATGTGATGCTCTCATCTTTCTCCATGAAAACATGCAGCGCAGCCCAAGAATGTGAGGGAAGACGACTCAGAGTAGGATTACTAAACTGAGTGTGATCTAAAAATATTACAGCAATAAGGATTAATTTTTTTTTACCATTTATCTTTAGAGGCTGGTGAGTTATTTATGTATTTATTTTTTTTAATTGTGAGTTGAGTTGGTTTCACAGTGGTGCCTATTTGCGGTTCTGGTTTTTAATTTCAACTTATTTCACGTTGAAAACTGTTGTATAAGTAATTTTCTGTGAACCATGGAAGCAAGACCAGTATTGAGGTACAATTTCGACAGCATTGTGTTTTGATTATTTTGTTATTTCATTAAAACTCTTTTTTTCTTTTTTTCTTTTTACAAACGTCATGCAGACACGTGGTGGCGTCTCGCTGCTGCTGCCTGAAGCTTTGTCAATTGTCAGTTTACATTATTTTATGTGTCAACTTGAGCAAGACCATGTAAAAGTAACAAGAATTTTTTTCAACCATAATTTTAGCTGTTTTCTGCATTTGAAAGAATAAAATGTGAAAATCGCAAATCGAATCGCAATCGCATTATTGGTCAAAAAAATTGCAATTAGGTTTTTTGTCAAAATCGTGCAGCCCTAGTCTGAGATACTGCAAATGAAATTTGCAATCTGAGTTTTTGAATCATCTGCCTCAGACGCACTGCAGAGTCTTAATATCGTGTCCTTCTTCATTGCTGTCTTCTCAGCGAGGAACTTGAGTCCTAACTATTTCATTTACCTGATTCAGTGACTGAAGACCCAGATGACCACCTGTAGATGATTTATTTGCTTTTCTCCTCCACTCCAACAGATATTGTATTATGAAAAAGAGAATTGGATGTAAAATCCCCCGCGGGCTGTGCTAAATTTACCTTAAAACCAAATCACTAAAGCCTACTGGTGCTTGACAGTCTGGGCAGGTGTGCAGACTCCTCAGTAATATCCAAGGGAGACCCGCTAGCTGTGCTCACCCTTTATGCATTCTTATTTATTAATCTGACTCACTCTGTTCTCTACTGAAGGCCTGATTCACCGAAAGTCAAACAAAGCACGATCCGAATGCACTTTTTCTCTCATAGAGAGCTAAGCACAGTGATTATTACTTGTGATGTGCATGCTATAGCGCCACAGGTCTGGACTCAGAGGAAGTGATGTGTTATCCCACAGGCCTCTCTGAGAAGGTCGAAAATAACAAATACTGGACTTCGTCCAGGGAATCCAAAGATTTTGGTTTTCTGTGTAAAAAGCCTGTAGGCCTGCCTGTCAGTGGTTCTGTGCCGCTGGTCTAGGACCCCCATGGGGAGGTGTCACAGATCACAGGGGTGCTTTGAGCTTCATGGGAGACTTTTTGGAAGGTACAACACACCTGGGAAAGGCTTCACTGTAATGTTAAGTCTAACTGGAGCTTGTAGGGGACACTGAGCAGCAGCTGACTACACTATTACCCCTTTCCCACTGCAACTCGCGGGGCGACCCGTGTCCTCGACCCGCTAACGATCGGCTTTTCAGACTGCTTTCCCACTGCCTGCAGACCCGGGTCGAGCCGCTGGCGAGCCGCGTCGCTTCGTTTTCCCGTGCTGATGGTGTCTGACGTTGATGACATCATCAGCGCGATGGAGCACAACGAAAGTAAACATTGCAGCGGAACACCGTCCCTGTTAGCTGTAGACGAATCTCCTCTTCACCACGGATCAGGGGAAGCTCTCTGGTCTCGCTATCTTGCCAATGCTGGGTCATGTTGACGAAGGGAATCTCACGCTGTGTCCAGAAACAACAACTAGCGCGCTAACGTAGCCACGCTGCGTCGACGTCATCATGTAAGTTCCGGGATGTGTCCCTCCCACTAAAAGCCGGTAAATTAAAAAGCTGGTAAATTCCCGGGTCGATTGCAGGGTCGAACGACCCGGGTCGAAATGCCAGTTAAACCCTTTCCCACTGCCATGAGGAGCCGATTGTCAGCAGGTTTAAACGGGTTTTTTGGCCAGTGGGAAAGGGGTATATGTAACACATATGTTGTTCCTGGGTGGAGAGTCCATTTTCCTCACTTCTACACAATATGGCCATCATGAACTTCACACTTTGTTTTGTATCTTTGGTGAGGATTTTCATGTAAAAATGGTCATTTCTGTTGCTGAGGGTTGAAGCGCAGTGCACTGATGTACCTCAGCAGTACAGTACCCATCCCAGAATGCACAGTGCCCAAATCTCCCCTGCACCTCCCAAAGGCTGAGACTCCCTGCTCAGCAAAGCCTGAGCACCAACTGAAGACGCCAAACCCGAAGTGCTGAGCTGACTCCTAACGTCACGAGGCCTTTTTATAATTGTAGTGGAGTCACATTTTAGTCTTGCACCAGAGCCTGGCAGAGGCAGATGAGGCTCACGTGTCCTGAGCCTCACAGCACAGCCTTTGTGTTCTGTTCTATAATGAGTTGTTTTCTCTGAGGATGAGCTCTTGGGATTTATGCTCCGTCTCGGGGTGTTTATCTTTAAGACAAGAGGCCTTCATGGCCTCCCATCAGTCTTTGGCGCCCCCTGTGTGGGTCCAGGCCCTCTGGTTGGGAATCACTGGTCTAAAGTTTGGAGGAACACGCTTTGTGAGCAGTAGTTTCTGTGCAGTAGAGCCAAAGTGATTCCGATCACTGTAAACTGGGAACTCCTGACTCTAGACACAGCCTTCACGCTCACCCATTTTCCCTGCTCATTCACTTGCTGCTTGACTTATCCAAATCAGTAACAGGTGTCTAGATGAAGACATAATCAGGTATTCCCATCATCGTCCCCAGTGGTGTTTGGTCCCTGGAGAAGTGGAGATACTCTCCATTTTTCAGAAACAATGACATGTACAGTAAGATGACTCTTTTTAGTGAAAATCCATTCACGCTATGTACTCACTGTCATGTCATTTCACTGTTATTTATTATTTAATAATATTTGCCTTGTCAATGAACCACCCTTCTCTGCCTCTGATTGGCTCACCAGTCCTCATGCTGCGTGGTGAGCAGACCAACCAAATCAGCGAACGCAGTGAATCCTGACCAATCAGAGGCAGAGTAGGGGCGGGTCATAGCTTCATCATCCTCGTTAAAGAAAACAGACAATGTGGCTTGTTGATAGACAGTGCTGACGGGAAGAGAAGCACTGCCTGCCCTGTGTACGGACTGCTCCACTGCGCTCGCCCACTTTGCCTCTGTGTTCAACTGATGCTTGATTTATCCAAACCAAGAACAGCTGATTAGATGAAAACCATATCTCTCGTTCACTTCCTGCTTCCCTGGTTAGAATACTATGGCTGATTGATGATCTCGTCCGTTTAACATTTATAGTTGCAATGGCATGAAACCGTGCAAAAAGCACCTATTGTGTATGGAACTAGTGCTGTGAAACACCTCTGAGATTGCAGGTTTTCCTTCAAAATAACTATTTGTTTTGATCTTTGCACCTTTTCAAACTGTGGCCAGATGGTGCTTAGTACTGCCATTTCCTAGCAGAGAGGCTTTGTGCTCTGAAATGGGAGAAGATATTGACGTTTCCTCCTTCAAAACAAATGTAAGTACAATGCAGTGTACGCTCCACTCACAAAATCCGTTTGACAAAAGGAGCAGAAAGTGTGGCAGACCTAGTGAGAGGAGGGTGGGCTGTCACAGTCTCAACAATTAAAGGCAAACCGTGCATCCACTCTCAGCCACTGCTACAATATAGCTTTCATGCACTCACATGATCTGCTAACAGCTTACTAAAGCTCGGCCTCGCCTCTCTATCTGTTGACACACAGCACAATCACTGCGTAAGCGCTCTCACCAACACCGCTGTCTACTGGAGTGTTAACGGCCCTGACACCGCCGGTTCCACTCTGTGCTTTGACATGTCTTCCTGGGAGTCGGCGCTCCCCCCCCCCCCCCCCCGCCCCCCTCCTCCCAACACATATTTTCCTGATAAATAAATAAAAAGCCACAGCAGTGAATAAACGCGAGCTCTAAATAGGAGATGACAGCAAGCCCAGTTTGGAGATGGAGGCTTCAGTGTGGTGTGTTTTCAAGCTTTTTCCTTTTCTGTTTTTTTTTTTTGCTGACAATTGTAAACGAAGGAGGCGACAGATAAGAGCTGTGATTTTTGTGCTGGTGTCAGAGCGTTCCTGCCAGGCCTCGTCCCTCGAGCTTTAAGGGTTGCTTATTAAATGGCAGCACAAAGACGGCGGGCCACTCATGCGGACAGGGCACCTCCAACACGAGGAAGGTGAAGAGGTTGAAGAGTGGAGATGGATGGTTTAAATAATAATGACGTCCTTCCGGGGATGGAGGTTGTAGCTGTTGGTGTGTGTGTTGAGGAAATAGTGGCGTCTCTGTCATAATGGCAGACTACTAAGTCTTGACCTGAGGTCCAGGTCCTGGTCGTCAGAGGGGGGCTCAGGGGTCTATTTCACCAAGCAGGTTTTAAGAAAACTCTGTGTTCAATAACCCAGAAATGAGGGAAAGTCTGAGATTTCCATTCCACAAAGGGAGAGAACTCAAACCAGAGACAGAGGAGTAACTCCAGCCTGTTCCACTAGGAGAGGGAACTTCAACTGTGGTCAGTTACCGCAGTAACACACTCCGTGACTCTACCCTGGTTGGAAGCAGGTTTTTCTGAGTCAACCCTGAAGTTTCTCTCTGGCTCCGCCCCCTTTCAGCAACAGAGCTGTTCCATTTCCTCATTCATTCAGTCAGCTGGCGAGTTTTTACGTAGCTGTCAAAATTTCATGTCCTTTTATCAGCGATCCTGCAGATGAAGGAGCGGCATTACTGCAGCGTGATTTCAATATTCGTCGGGAGATTATTTACAGACCACGCAGAGATGTTTTGGCGTGTGCGGACAGTTATCTTTTTGAGCGGTACCGCTTCACGTCTCAATCCACTACATTTCACAGTCTTTTCCGTCCATACATTTGCAACATAACCAAACATAGTCGCGCACTCACATCCCAGCAGGTATTGTGTGTTGCGCTGCGGTTCTTTGCAAATGGGAGTTTTTTATATAACACTGGAGATGCAGAGCACTGAGGAGTTTAAATCACCACCATCATTACACCACAGCAAATAAAAGACATGACACACATTTCATTTTGTCTTCTTTATTTCCCACAAAAAAAATAAAGGGTTTAGTTCATGTTCCAATAGTGAACATAACTCACCTGTGACCATGAACCCACCTGCAGCTTGTGCTCCAGTATCTCAATTTCCAATTTTGTCTTCTTCATCTGGAGGTCCAGACACTGCTGTTCTTTAAAGGTGCATTAAGGAGTTTTACAACCTTAAAAATACTTATTTTCCACCATAAATATGTTCCACATTTTTAATGATGTGTACGATGTGCCCTGACATATTCATTACAAGTACTTCTAGCAGCGCTAAATTGTCACTTGAAAGTTGCAGTGCCGGTCCGGCACCAGCATTTTTTTGGGGAGAATTTGAAAGGAATGACGTAATGCACGCTCCGGCTTGTTAAGTTTCGTCTTGTCCGCCATTACTCCGCCAGATGCTTAGTGAGCAACAACTGAGCAGGAGCTTCCAGAAAGTAAGAAAAGAAAAGAAAAGACTGGCTTCTAGCACTGCCACAACTCCAGCACAGACTCCACCAGGTAAAAGAAACTTAAATTTTACCTGAGCGCTACTAAACGAGCGAGGAAGGAGTCCCCTTCTTCCGTGCACGCGAGCCACAGGCATGAGTTTTTCACTAAGCTGCATTACACCCAAGGCCTGCAGGGGGCGCTGTTTCACATAAAACGTGCAAACTCCTCAATGCACCTTTAAGGGATTTCTCTGTCTTGTTAAGTAAGTGGATTTTCTAGATTTCTTTGACTGGTAACTGGGAATACATAGAGGACATTAAATTATCCAGCTGCTCATGAACGGAATGAAATGAACCTCTGGTTTGAATATTTCAGTGTTGGCTAAATGTCAAGCTCTATTTTCCACAGGAGGATTCAGAATTTTAATGGGAAGAGAACAATCAGTAACGTACCTCCATATGACTTTCTGGATCCTCTGTGAAGGCAGCAGACACGGTTTCATAATCCTCATCCTAGATAAATGGCATATTTCAGTATATTTGCGTATATTTTTCCAAACTAACATTTGGCAAAAATATTCTGAGTATTTCCTCCAGACAGTTTCAGGTTGGTTGTAGCATGAAGGGGCTCCAGCAGGCAGATAGAACCTTCACAATCTGGGTCAAAAGAAGAAAAGGACATGAAAGACAAAATAAATATTTGTATCAATAACATTTTTAAAGTATTATACTCAAATAATAAATAATAATATTAGATTAAATAGGACTAATTATTTAACATAACATGATATAGGTTTGTGACATAAAACAGCTGCACAGTCCATCAGCCACTTAGTATTTATGCTACTTTACAATGTTAAACATGCTTAAAATGATGAACCTCAATGAGATTATGCCGAGGTCTTTAGAACAATGTTTTTATATTTCATCTTTAGCTGCTGCCATGTGGCTTCTTCCCCGCGGGATTACAACTAAATGAAATACCTTAAAGCTGCTGTAGGCAAGATTTTGCTAGTCAATGCTAATTTTTCTGTGTTTTCTTTTAATTAAATGTTAGAGTATCCATTGATAATCCTTTAGGAGTGTAGCATAATTGCACTACAGCGAGGGCGCTGTGTTTCCATCTGTCTCTGTTCTGAGCTGAAAAGGAAACTCGACAGCTCCAGGTATCTTTGACCAATCAGAAGAGCCCCTGAGGCTCTAACCGTGATTGGTCGAGGGGGGTTCGTCGCACGTTCTTGTGGGAGGGGCTTAACTTGCGTAAGTGCGTGATGTCAGAGAAAACAGGACAGGATTGGCTGTGCTGGGTTTCAAATCGCCATCTAAGCAAGATGGTGGAGATGCGGAATCCTGCCTACAGCACCTTTAATTGGTGACCATTCAAACAGTTTCCCTGTAATAATGTTTAATATTTAATAATATTCTGATATGAAGGACTACATTTAAACTCAAGCATTGACACGGGCAGCGATTTCCTGCCATGGCATCTCCCTCTCTTTCCCTGCTGCCGCTCTCCGCTTCTCTGTTGCCATGGTGACTCGTCGAATCGGCGCTCCATTGATGCTGGCTTTATATAGTTGTCATGTTAAACCCCAGGTGAAACTACTTGAAGTTGAGTAATCCAACTCAAATCAGCTGTTGTGTAACCGAAAACGCAGCGTTTTCCCTTTCAGAGGAGATCAACACAGAGTTCAGGATTAATCTCAGATTTTTTTCAACCTGCTTGGTGAAATAGACCCCTGGTCATTGGCTCGAGCACTCACATGTAGAATCTTGAGCTGGTTTAGTTAAAAAAAAAAAAAAAAATATATATATATATATATATATATATATATATATATATATATATATATATTGTTTTGAATATTGTGTCTTCTGTGTGGATGTGAGGTGTGTGTGTGTTGCTGTCTTAGGGCCCATTTGCACAACGTTTTCAGGTGAGCAGGTAAAACTCTCGTTGCATTTTGGGGTCCGTTTAAATGGCAGCAGTACTCGGGACACTGAAAACGCAATTTCTTTAAAAGGGCTCAACAGGACTCTACTGTCCTTTGAACAGGGAAAACACAACTTTCTGGATCCAGTTCTGTGTAGGCAGAGGAAACGCTGCTGCTGGTCCTGCCCTGTGATAAAAAAAACTAAATTACAAAAACAACCAACAGCGCCAACTCATGGCTCAGCATGCGAGCCACATCGTTATCAAAACATGTAAACGTGAAACGAAAATGCAAAACCGATGCGTTTTCACGAGACACTCCTGATCCAACAGTGGAATCAGTGGATTCAGTGATCCTGACACCATCAACCATCGTAACATGTCAGCTTGAAATTGGAATAAAAATGAAATATTGTTATAAAACACCTTATTCCCTGGAGCATCAAGAAAAGAAGGTTGTGAAGCACTGAGTTAGTTCCTTGAATTTGGAGAAATGATATTAAGCTAAAATGATGGCATACATCATTTTACCAGAATATAATTTCCCTAAATTGGCTCAAATTATTTACTGGTTTCCTCTAAAAGGCTCATCAGTGGTGTTTTAACATGCTATCTTATTATGAATAAACACCAATCTCATTTTGTAGCTGTGGAAATCTGTATTTTCTCACTGCTCTTAACCCAATACCTATCAATAACCTGTGGTTTTCTTTGTTTCACAGCTACAGAAATGTGAAGAAATGTCCAAAGAATGAGTCCTTCTGCAGACTTCCAGTTTCAGTTGGGGTCTGTCAGTCACTGCTTTGATTGGACAGTTGCACTGCAGTAACCAGGTGCTCCTTTACACGATGTAAAAGGGTCTAAAGCAATGTTCTACTTCCTAGTTTTATAATTAGATTTCTAGATACCTTTTTCAGTCTGGAGTCACGAGTATGAAATAAACATGATGGAATTGAAACAGTAGGACAGTGTATGTCTAATAGCTTCACATTATTTGTTCATGTTAAAGCTAGAAACTCCAGAAGTTTCCAATTATAGCAACGATCAACAGTAATTTGGTTTTAGTTTGTAGTTCTAGGTTTTTTTGTTTTTTTTTTTAATTTAGAAGAAAGAGAAGGTAACACCTTCATGCCTGTGAAGAGTCAAAATATTTTATTTTAGAATTTTGGATGCCGGTGAGAAAAGACCCAAAACAAACAGCATGCTGAGTCTGGAGAACCGTCGAGTTTTTAGCTCCGATTTTACATCTAAAGGACAAAACCGCAGCGCTGTGGTTTCACTCAGCTGTCAAACACTGAGTGGCACCGCATTACATGGATGATTACCAATAATTCCCTAGCCGGGAGTCAACTGAAAAGCAGACAACGATGTAATTACAGCCCCCTTTGGCAAACTGCTTTGTCATACAACAGAATAATGATATGCTCCTTTGACACCAAACCAGTGTCCCCGCATCGCTCGGTAATGGCCCTGTAAATCAAAAAATGCTACTTTTCCAGAATCACACCTGGAGTCCAGACACGTGGAACAGTCAAGTCAACGTGAAAGTCAGACATGTGTAAAATAAGGCTTTTGCTCCGAGGCTCCCAGGCTCTTACACTGATCTGCGAGATCTGTGACAGCTGTAGAGTGGCGAAGTCAGGCACTCGAAAATACATCTAATAAGGTGACGTGAAACACAGCTGCTGTATGGTCTTTAATTACCATGCGCCACACATATTCAAGAGGCAATTAGTAAGATTTTCAATGCCCAGAGCATGTCATTACCATAATATACCAGTGGGGGGTTGACATGGATCTTGATTGATTCAAATAACTCAAATATTTGTTGGCCGATTGCTGAATTTTCACTCTTCTGTCTGTCCTGTGCAGTGGGGAGGATCCCACCAGACTCTGTGTCGACCTGTCTCAGATAATTAGAGATTTCTCCCGAACTTCACATGCAACTTATCGGGTTTGAACAACCTGACAGACCCGTCATACAGTATATTGAATCCAGCACGTCTTGTAGAAGAGCATCACTCTTTGACTGTCTTTTGAAAAGCCTGAGATTTACATAACCCATCCACATTTTAACAACATGCCGGTACTCCTATTGCGCTTTTGGCCTGCCTGAGGTTTGGTAGCAGTTTCTGGGTTGTTCCTGGGTTGCTGATTCATTCCAGGTATGAGTTCCTTTGGGATGTACCAAATGAGCCTCTCAATAGATAAATGTGTAATTCTGTTTAATTGTGAATATCCTGTCTTCAGTGTATTAGAGCTGGACTGCTACTGGACAGAATGAGGGACGTTCCTCAGTCTTCACATGCTTCCTCAATAGTAGATCATAGTAGATTCTCAACTCATTGTAACTTTGATTATTTGAATTTCTGTCACATTACTCCAGGTACTGATTCCATGTATACCAACCTCAGGCCACATCCTGATCTGAATTGTCTTTTCAGATTTTTGGAGAGACTTGAGGCATTCCGGCCTCACACAGCCGGTGATTCCAACCTTCTGCACCAGCAGCACAGTCCTTGGCTGTTAATGTGTGAAATGGCTTGTGTTGGCTCATAGCTGGATGCAGGTGATGATCTGACCGAATTTCAGATGAATCTTTATTTCCAAAGGGCTCATGTCCTCCGTCTTTCCTCTCTAAATCTGGATGCTATGGATTTTCCAAGCGCTGGGGAATCCAAGCCTTTTACTCACACTGATGACTCGTCTCTGATAATGAGTATTGAACATTCTCCTCTGTCAGCTGATATGTGGGAAAATTAGTACAAACACGAGGCTGAGGATCAATTGTCTGTCTGTGTTTCCTTTCTTTTCACGACCCTGTTTTTCCTCCCATCCACATAACACTTTGTTTGATTTCTTTCACGACTGGATGTGTCTGGAACTCCTGGATTGTTGTCCGAACTGGAGCAGAGCGGCTCGTACAAAGGCAGCCTTGTTTTGGCTGACGCAGACTGTGGCCTTTCTGCTTATTTATTGAATTGCCTTTCTCTGTCCCGCGCTTATTATCATTATTACTACCTGGTCATCAGAAATGACCCAGCACAATCAATACAGGTTTATGTGTTGTCATCGCAAATCGCATGCTGTCATGTTTTGCAAAAGCATAAATTAGTCCTTGCTGGAAAACTCTGGCCCCGCTCTGCAGCCAGCCCGGGTTTCAGGAACGCTCTTTCTTTTCCGCCGTTCGCTCCACGTCCGTCTCTCACGTCCTGCGGACAACAGCAGCGCAATTGTTCACCAAGGTACCATCTATTGTGTTGAGATAATTGCCCATGAGTAGAAGCTCATCAAGAGGAGAAATTAAAATTATTTCCTCATACTGCAGGACGCTGAACCGTGGAGTATAAAAAGATGATGAATCTCCATATTCCTCAGGGATCTGCATACCACCGGGGGTGCCTTGATTAGGCTGGATGGAAACAAAATTGCTCACGACAATTCTTCCTGCGTGCCTTTATTTATTTATTTATTTTGGTGCACTATTCCTCCGATGCGTTCGTGGGTTGACGGTTGGGTTATGTCACTCGTGCACAGCAAACAAACACAGATTAGTTTCCTCCAATCAATCACCAGCGCCGCTTCTTCCTGCAAACATGCAGCATATTTCTCACTGCCGCTGGATTCAATTTTCCAAACACAAAATTAAACATCTTGTAAATTATGTTTATTGTCCCGTGTATTTCCCTCCTGCAATCAAATGCCAGCAGTCATTGCTCATGTGCTAATTGAAGTTGTTTTTTTTCCTTGTTATGTAAATTTCTCGAATACCTAATTGGGGTATATATCACAGTTAGCATGCATTATTCCATTGGCTTGTTCTGTCTCCAGTGTAAACACAGCGCTGTGGGCTTGATCCATGTATGCTTGCTTTGGGGCATATTGTGTACAATCCTGCTAATAAAGAGCAAAGGACAACCCCCTCCTTTTAATTGTGCACATGCAGGCACTGTGCACCGTGAATATGAATACTAATTATTGATTTCCTTTATAAATAATAATCGAAATAATAGGAGAAAATGTCCAAGTTTAAACAGATGAGGATGTAAAAAGAGGGCATATGTGTGTGAGAAACGAGTGACACTTTGAAAAGTCACGCATTTAATTCCCATATTACTGATTTATAACATAATATCGTTTTTCACACCAGTAAGCCTTGTCATTTTAAAGCAACCTACATAATACATTGTACCTTGTGTTGAACTACTAAAAGTAAATAATCTTACAGCAAAGACTATTTATTCAAATCCAAATCCAAACTCAAAAACCCAAAACATTTTCCCACCTTGTTTCCCTTAAACTGAAAATTCTCTTGTAAAGTCTAAATCCTCCAAACACGACATTTCTGGAAGTGGTCCATCCGTCCTCTCACATTTCAATTCAGTTTTATTCATGTGGCACCAAATACTGTACAGCACAGCAATACATCCATCTATCATCATCCATGTATCCATCCATTCATCCATCATCCATCCATCCATCCATCCATCCATCCATCCTGGCTTTAATAAAGATGTCTTTCTCAAATTTGTAACAAAGTAGGAAACTAATTTTGAAGAGAAGGAGGATGAAATGAAGAGAGAACTCAGTGTGGTGAGTGGTAGCTCAAGAAGATCGCTTCCAATGTTGACACAACAGATGAAGACGGTTAAAGCAAATTAAAAAGAGCACATGAATAAAGGTTAACATGCTAAAAAGACAACAGGTCATTGTAATAACACGTTCACTGTCAGGTTCATTCTCAATAATTTATATTTATGTAAAATGGAACGAGAGAGAGAGGGAGTCACCAATTAACCCATTTGAGGATGACAGAACTGAACAGTACAAATACAGCAGAAAGCTTTAAATCACTCTGAAGTAGTAACAACTTTTTTTTTTAAAGGAAACATTTAGTTTATTACTGCCTGATAATTATCTCGAGGATATCAATGCTGGATTTTCTGTTTGCAAGATGTGTCAAGTGAAAGCACATTGTTGTAACATTTTCATTCCAGAGTCGTTTTGTGTTTAGAGAGTAACATTCTAACAACGATGAGGGAAGAAAGACTGAAAACGATGTAGTTTTCGTGTTGGCGCCGCTGTTCGTCACCTCCAGGAGGTTATGGCTTCAGCATTGTTTCTCTGGTCGCAAGAAAACTGAGCTGTTTGGTGTTGGTCTGTGTTCTCTGAGTGCTTGTCTAGTTTTTGTAATGAAACCACACACACTGTGGAGAACAGTAACTATTAACACTAAGGCTGTGTTCGAAACCGCATACTGTCTACTACATCCTTACATACTCATACTATCCATCCTGCATCCTGCTTACTCAGTCCATCAAACAGTATGCGAAGCGTTTACGCTACAGCATACTACATAATAACCCACAATGCATTGCACTTCTTCCATGAGCAGAAATTGATCTGCTAAAGCTGATTTCACTTTAGCTCTAAACTCGTCAAATGTATAACTTCATCCAGATTTTTTTTTTAACTTAGGCGACAAAGTGGTGGTTTAGAGGCCGAGTGTGTCGTTTATTTGTCCGAATACCAGCCGTTTATGATTTTGTTCGGGCGAATTCGGCGAAATTCAAGCCAGCTGCAGTGAGCAACGCACTTCCGGTTATTTTCACCAAAATAAACCACCCCTTTCCCTTTCTCATGCAAAACAACCTCAGTGATAAATCTGTGCTTTTACTTTGAAAACAAGAAGGCAACCTTTCAGCAATATATGTCGCTTAACGTTGCCGTTTGGACCGGTGTCCCGTTAACGGACCAGTTATGATGCCAATTATGATGCTTTACCGACGGAGAGTTTTTTTCGGCTCTTCAACAAAGATGGCTCGCCGTCTTCGGTACATCATGGTCGCTTTCAGCATGGACTTGTTCTCAGATGTAAGGGTTTTTTTTTTTTTTTTTTTACTATTTTTAATCAATGTCAATCCAGTCAGAAATTTGAACACAGCCTATCAGTGGATTTCTAAATAAAGCTTCCTGATGCACTGCCCGGGAATTGAACCCGGGTTGCAAGAATGGGAGTCTTGCATGATACCACTACACCAGCAGTGCTGTTGATGAAATAAAGCCCACACGACCAAGTCAGTGTTAGAAGAAGGTTTTGTGACCTGCACAGGAGGAAGCAGGTCTGACAGGACAACAGAACACACCCAGGGCCAGGGCCACGGACATTAGTATGGTCCTACAGGACTGGGACCAGGACCAGGAGAATCTGGATTGGAACCAGGACCAGGACCAAGAGGATCTGGACTGGAACCAGGACCAGGACCAAGAGGATCTGGACTGGAAACAGGACCAGGACCAGGAGAGTCTGGACTGGGAGTCATGAGACTCTGGAGGAAATATTGCCCTGACTGTCTCTACTGAGCATGTCTACGGTTTACTACGGCTGTGCATTTTCGTAAAGCTCCACACTGGGATCTGTTTTCAAACAGTTGCATCTTTAGTGGCTCCTAGTACTGCTGTCATGTAGAGTCACTCCCAAAATGCAACAAAAGTTTTTAATTTTAACTTGAAAACATTGTGTACAGGGAGCCCAAACAGCCACTCAATCAGACCGTCAATCCAGACAGTTTGAATTGATTAAGGAATAATCTAACACGGGACCTGAGGGGTGTCTGCTTGACTTGACCTTGCATCAAACTGAGAAAAAAACCCTGCAGAATAATGTTGACGTCTCTCAGTCCGCAGCTTTTTGTTGAGCCATTAGCTTAATGATTGCCTTAATGTGGGTTTTGGGTTTGCTGTCCACCTCTGGAGGAAGCCACAGAAATGTGTGCAGGCCTGTTTCTCAGAGGGCATTTTGAAATGTCACTGCAGGTGTACATGATGAAATAAATAATGTCTGAGTTCCATTTAGCTGATTCAGTCTCACCGGGCCGGGATTGTTCTCGCTGGCTCACTGTCACGGTTTAATGGGATACGTGGATATAATGGAGCCATTGTTAACGCTGTTAGCAACACTTGTGCTGTTCTTGCTGTGACGACTTATAAAAAACATTTTAACCCTCCTGCTACCGAGAAAATGCTTTGGCTCCATTTGTCAGCGTTTCTTACTGAGCGACACAAAGGCATCAAATTCACACAGGTTTCTATTCAGAGTTATTACAGCGCGACAAACGACGGTGAGCAGAGTACGGCAGGAGTCTGGTGAAGGAAAAGCACCAAGAAACAAAACACTGTGCCTTCTGAGGAGCCATTAGGTTGAAGAAATGCCGGTGGGTGGCTGCTTGTTAAAGGTTTAGTACACTGCAGGACAAAGAACCAGAAAAAATCTGACTTGGGATCGAATATAAAACAGTGATTCAGACCAATTAATGGATTTTGGAGTAGTGAAAATGACAACTGAACGAGTAGATCAGTATCTCATATCCTCTTTTACTCTGGCATGAAAAAGCAACAAGCCAAAAATTAGATTTTGAGTCTAAATAAATAACTACTGTTTTTAGCATTGATGGGCAATACGGTGTATAATGTATAACACTTCTTTTTAATTCAAAATGAATTAAAAGCAAAACACTGGGTGACTGGAGCTTGGTAGGTAGAGCAGTGATCTACCGGTCTAAAGGTGATTTCCCTCATCAAAGACTCCTTGAGCAAGACACTGAGCCTCATTTTGCTCCTGCTGGCTGGATTGATCACAGTCGGTACAGAAGAAGTCCCACGCAGCTGCGTGATTGTGTTGCAGCTGACGATTGCTGAACAAACAGCAGTTCTACCGTGTTGCTGCGTGAAAGGAGGAGCTGTCTATGGAGCGGTGCTGGTTTAGATTATCAACCTGCATAATGCTAACAGCCAGCTGCAGGGAGAGGAGAGCCTCTGAATTCACTCTGAATGTGTGTCTGATTTTGTGTCTTTCAGTGTTGGCCCGTGACGGCCACATGTCCAGTTTTCTCTCCAGTGCGAGCTGGGATCGGCTCCAACCCCGCAACAGTCTGAGTCTCAGAGTTATTGCAAATATCATTACTGCTTGGATCACAAGTAACATATCTGTATTGAAGTGAAACATATGAGGGCTGCAGGTATCCGAGGATATGACGTGTTTGGAGTCAGATCAGGTGTGAGCAACTACTCCAAGCTTAACGTCTGGGAAATTCAGATTGAGTACAAAAGTTCAAGAATGATCCGGGGAGAGCAGAGGATTTGTGAATCTGGAGAGCAGTCATCAGATATGTGCAGAAAGGCTGCAGCTCTCACCTTTTCTCGACAGGCGATTGATTACAACACTTGTTGTGGGAGATGAAATCAGTGGTGGAGCGCACACTGAGCAGAGGCCAGTGACAGCTCCCCGAGTGCCTCGCTGAAGGACGGAGCCACGAGGGTCCTTCTGGAGATCTCCATATTCACAATCATCTTCATAAAATCAGTTTGTAGATCTAATCTGTGAAAGGCTTTCATTTATTTTCAGCCATGAAAAACTCTGAATGAATAGAGATGCTCCTAGGCTGAAGTCAGTGAGACCAAATCGACATGATCACACCCAAACCACGCTTCAGGTCACTTTTTAAACTGGTTCAGATGTTGACATTTGAGAGTGAACTCCACAGATAACTGTTTTTAAAAATATATATATATATTAAATACTTGATATTCAAAGAAAGTATCCTCAGAAATCATATTTTATGTTTACATATTTTGTGTATGCATGAAAGAGTTGAAACAGAAGCTCGTCTTTCTTCACTTAAGGTTTTAAACATGAAAAAATAATTAGGAAAAACAGTTTTGGCCTGAAATTGTCCATTGATTCTATGCTGTGTTATTTCAGTCAGGTAAGTTAGATCTGATCTCAACCAGGCCCCGTTTCCACCTCAAGGTTTTCAGGTTAACTCTGTCTGTTTACACGACAACGGTGCTCAAAGTGACTGAAAACACAACCTTTGAAAGCAGCTCTCAAGGTAGAACACTGTGCGAAGGCTGGGTCCATCTAGACAGGTCAGCGGTCCATCACTGGACACACACACAGCCACACACACTCGCTCATGTCTACAGGACACGCTGAGGCACCAATTAGCTTAAAACGCTTAGATTTTAATAGCAGACCAGACTTTAACCGACAACCTTGGCAGAAGGATGTGAGCGCCGAGCGGCTCTCACAGGATTTGACTCATGTCAGGTATTAATTTCATTAAATGTCAGTGATGGATTCCTCTATGGGAGCAGCAGCAACTGTAAAAGATGTCATTTTATTATTAGAAGTCAGACATGGACTTTGAAGGGATGGATCCTTTTTTAAGATCCACATTGTATCTGCTACATAGCAACTTATTTTATGCTTGTGCTTAGTTTTAAATGTGTTTAAATCATATGCAGTTCCAAAAACACGTTTTAATAAAATAAATAGTTGGTTGTAACTTCGGTAAAGAAACCAAAAGAATAAAAAGACAACAACAAAGGAATCATTCATTTCCCTCTTTCTTGAAAATCCACACCCTGGTCTTCCCTAAAGAAGACGTTAGGTTCCTGCTTTGGTTCCTGACCTCCGTTAGAACTGCATCTCCTTCATCATGACCCTCAGAGGAAGCAGTGAGGACTGACGCTGTGTCGCCAGTGTTTTTCTTTTCCTTGAAGAATCTGCAGAGAAACTTAAAGAGCTGTAAAAAGCTGCTGCTTCTTCTTCTTCTTCTTCTTCTTCTTCTTCTTCTTCTTCTTCTTCTTCTTCTTCTTCTTCTTCTTCTTCTTCTTCTTCTTCTTCTTCTTCTTCTTCTTCTTCTTCTTCTTCTTCAGAGACTCGGGTACGGGTTTGTCTCCTGGCCGCTGTGTCGGTACCGCGATGGGAATCGTATTTTGCGTGAGGCTGAGGATCGCCTCCCCGGCTGTTTGAAATACGGCGTTTGCAGATGACATCTGTGGAATCCGAGCACCTCTTCACCCGAGGGCACATCCCAGCGCCGGAGCAGCAGACACAGCTGAGAAATGAGTTGGCACGGCCGGTCCTGCTGACTGCTCGGGATTTCAGAGCGGCGCTCCGCCGGCCGCCGTCGCATTACTTCTCATTAATTTTGCTTTTGTAGCTCACTTAATATGCTATTGACTGCATTAGAGAGGAGATTAATGTGTTGGTAAATCATGCTGGCCCGTGGTGCTGTCCTGTGTTTAGATGTGCTGCTGGGTCAGCTGCTATGAGGATCATTTTAAATGTACAAAAAGCTCAAAGGAATCGAACGCGGGGCTCAGATCGGCAGTCCGATCTAGAGCCTCTGACGGCGCTCCTCTGCCGGCGTAGATGAAGGAGGAATTACCGAGATAATACTGCACAAACATCACTGCTTTTCAGTCTTCTATTTCAGCTTCCGTCTCAAATAATCATACTGTATGGCAGTTACAACACGCACCGGAAGAGGCTGCACTGTCTATATAGTATCAAAAGATAGGTCAGCTACCAGCTGTTCAGAATGATTCCACCGTAACGTTATCTGTATTTATGCCGAATTATTAGAATCAGAATCAGAATCATTGACAGTTGACTAAACAAGGAATTTAATGCAGTGGAGAGACACCCAGGCGCCCTAACTATACTTTAACTTTTAGTTAACTTTACTTTATGACAGCTTTTTCAAAATGGAAAACTTCTGTGTTTCTACAGTTCAGGACAATGTTCCTCAGAATCAATGAAAATGCAACTTTTGGAAAATGGCTCCCAAAATGGATTTTTTTTTTTTAAATCAAACGAGGAAAATCACAATTTTCTTAAAAATACTCTCCAACTATGTATCTATGTATAAAATGCAACTTTTGGTCCTGGTCCTGCTCTCAGTCCAGATTCTGCTGGACCTGGTGGTTCTGGAGTTGACAGTTACTGTGATAACCCTCCAGCTGGGTGTTCTGTCCAGACGAATCTGAGTTCTCCCGTGTTAAAGGGGCTGTATCATGCTTTTTGAGCCAGTCCAAACCCTAGAAATGGCATTAACATGGTAATAGTTTATTTTTGGCGCTAAGGAAAAGTCATTTTGTGTGAAATAAAAGATTTTCTGGGGCTAATTCTGAAACCCGGAAGAGAAAACGCTCTGTTTCACTGAAAATCCCGCCTCTCCCCCTGTGGACTTTGACTGACAGCTACTTCAACCAATCAGAGCTTCAAAACAAATACGCTAGCTAGCTTTAGCTCTTTAGCTCAAGCTTCTCCACACGCAAAAACGTCTTTTCCTGTGAGAAACTCACCGAGCGCAGACTGAAGGGTCTGCGCTCGGTGAGTTTCTCACAGGAAAGGTCTGAAGGGACCCTTCAGACCCTCCAGACCCTCCAGACCCTTCAGACCCTTCAGACTCTTGCTCTTGCTTGACTGTTGCTTTCAGACGATGGTCAAAGTTTATCCTCGAAATTGGAGTTACAAAAAGCAGCAACGCTGATTGCCGAGGGCCTGGGGAGGGGGGCTAAGGGGAGCCATCTTCTCCGTGTGACGTGAACGTGGGAAAAAGAGCGTTTTCACGGTGGGAGGGGCTGCCTCTCTGAGCAGCACAAACACTGGGAAAGCTTAAACACGCACGTACAAAAAAAAAATGCTTTGGGGGTGTTTTAGGTGAGTACATAACTATATAACAAGGTTAAAACATACAAAAGTGAATTTTGCATGATACAGCCCCTTTAATGTTTCGAGTGTACTCTTCTCCGTGTTCTCTATTGTTCCATTGCCTGCAGCAAGTATGTGTGGATTCATTAGTCCAGCAAACAACAGCACCAACTAGTGGACCAACATGAAAAATACATTGTTCTCAGTCTTACATTTTCCATGGAGATTGTTTTAAAACCGGTGGCGTATAAAACTGAATCTTTTTGGAAACGATGCCTTTCCATTAGAAGTGTCTTAAAGGGGCCCAAACTCAAAGTGGTCACCTCAGAGAGAGCAATGCTAACGGGAAGAACCTCAGCAAGCTGGAGCCCACTGCACTTCGGGCAGCAAATTTCCAAGTTGGCCAAATTAACCAAGAAGTTTGTTTCCCGTGTAGTAACTCACTGCACTTTATACTCAGCTCTTTTAAGGATCTCAAAGCACTTTGGATTTGTGCATCATTATTTACTGAAGCTTTTATTGCTGCCGGTAGGTCAGGTCAGGGTACGGTGTTGTGGCGATGGCAGCCGCCGCTCTGTGATGATGATCCACTGAGCATGGTGCGGTGTGTGTTCCTGAGATGAGCAGTTTGCTCGAGGTGTTGGTGTGCATGCGGTGATTGTAGTGTGGTGATCTTAGCTCTGCTTCACCTCGTGTGTTCAGGCGGTGTCTGGTGAAAAGATTCCCCGGGGGAACAGACACAGGTAAAGATGGTTCCGCAACAAATTAGGTTGAGGACCAAGCTGGGGAGAGGCTGTGTGGATGTCAGCAGGGTTTATCATTTCTTTAGTATGGGTTTTCTTTTCTTCAGCTTAAAGGTTATGGCTTAGCATTGGATGATTTTAACTTAGTTTTAATCAGCTGATGCTACTTTTAACATTTTTATGGTTTTATTCAATTTAGCAGAATGTAACAGGATCTGCTGCTGGATAAGAAACACTCCTGTTTCATCCTCTGATGTACCTGAACTCCTTTAAAAAAATGTCTTGCACCTTGAAAATAAAATAAAAAAAAAGTAGTCCTCCCAAGAAAAAGCGTCCAGTATTATCTTTGATACTAACTGAAGCTGCTTTTGGCTGTCCCAGTAACAAAACCTGAATGGGTAAATTGAAACCTCGGCGGCTGATGGAGCTCTGTGTTTTCACTGAGAATCTCCCACCGTCGCCTCGTTGTCTGACTGAAGCCGTCCACCTGCATCATGTTTGCTGCGGCTTTTAGAGGCAGCTGATCCTGGGTGAGCAGTTCATGGCGTTCCGGACCTGTCTCTGTCTGAGGGCTTTTCATTCAGCTTCAGGACCACAGTCTCTCCTGTTGGGCTGTAACCCATGGAGTTCTCGCCTCACATCCAATGAAGTTAGAAGACGTCCCGTCCAGTTGCTCCCAGACCAAACCAGAAACAGAATCCGTCCAGAGGTTCCTGGACCCACCTCAGGACCTCGTCCCAGGTGGACATGCCCAATAAACCTCTAAAGACAGGAGGCCAGACAAAAGCCAGACAGACAAAAAAATGTTTTTTTTTCTTTTAGTCAACAATTCATGCCAGAGCAGTGTTTTTTTTTTTTTTTTTTTTTTGTTTTGTTTGTTTTTTTTGATCCGTAGAAACTGAAGTGACCTGAAGAAAACACCACTCCCCAAAGAGAGCGAACCACTACACCACCGCGCCCCTGCAGGGCTACAGCCTGCCGGAGACCTCAGATGATTTATCATCTGAGCAGTTTGAGTTCTGTCATGCTGAATTCTTCTTCTTGTTTTCAGAACTTCTGTGATGTTGCTGGAATAAAACCAGTGGTTACCGCGAAGCCTCACATATGCTAATAGGCTTTTGATTGACGTCTTGAGTCACGATGGCTGAATCAGAGTACAGAGGCGGATTGAAGCATTATTCCTGTACGCTTTATCAGTTTTTTGGAAAATGGAGGCCTTTTTTTCTTTTTTTTCCCTTTTTTCTGGTTGAGGTTGTGATTAACACCAGCGCATTCTGTCAGAAAGATCTCCCCCTCCTCAAGGGGCTCTTTTGCAAAACTAAACTAACTCAGGCTTAACTTCGTCAACTGACAAGCTAGAACATTTCCACAGACTTAAATATTTCACTTTCACTTTCAAAAACAAAATCAGCTGCTATCGTGCCGACAGACAGTTGGCAGGTTTTCCATCAATCAGTCAAACTCTTCAAAGAAACTGACAAAAAGCACGATTCACACTGAATATCCTCCAGTTGAACACATTTAGTCAGAACATATCCACAGGAGGCTGCTGCTGTGTCAGACAGGAGTGAGCGGGCTTTTCAGGTGTGCTGTTCTCATGGAGGTACTGACTGTTTCATTGTCTTTTCCCCGACCAGGAATTAAACACATCCAGTTTGGCAGAACGGTTGAAGAACTGACTTCATTTTCATTAATTCTCTCAGCTTTGAGCAGCGCAGGTGTTTTCATGAGCAGAGATGTTTTCATTGTGATAAATTCTCACCACTGAGTTCTTCTGCTTTTCTCGGAAAAAACGCCAAGGCCAAGCGCAGAAAACAACACTGAGGAGTTTCACACTGAGGTGTAGCTCTTTGTTGAAAGTCTTCTACTCTTTTTTTTATTATTATTGTACAAGACAAGAGCATTCGTTCCTCCCCGTCTGCCTGAGTTAACATAACATGATGGAGAAGACCTTCTCAAGACCAGGATCTTCACTGGACTACTTATTGTACTGTCAGTTGAAGAGTAAAGCACTTGAAGTGTACTCTGATACTTATTCGTATTTATGTTAGCCTTACATACAGTTTACACAACAGATTTATTTGAAAACACAAGACTTTCGTAGCCTTTCAGTTTATACGCCAACAATGCTCAGAGACACTGACAGTGCAACTTTATGAAAGCAGCTCCATCAGTGTGCTGACAGTAGAAACAACGCAGGACCACCAGCAGGGCAGAGGTCAGAGGTCAAAGACCGGCTGTGTGACACCTTGAGGTAAATGGACTCAGTTTATATGGAGCTTTTCCACCACTTGAGCAGATCCAGAAGCTCTTCACACTGGTTCAGTTTACATGGAGTTTTTTAAATCCGATTGAAAACAATCGTGTTAAATGTATGTGTATCCATGAATGGCATACAAAGATCCACGATGAATCCTCCTTTACCAGGGTCCAGGGTGAAGCGGATTATACAGAAACCCGTCACTCGTTAATACAGGAACCAGTTAATCCAGAACACCGGCCGGGCGGTCCACTGGTGGTCTACCACCGAGCTCTTTGAACAACTGGCTGTTGTGTGCTTTGCGGTCATCCCTGCTCTCCGGTGTTTTTTCTCTCGGGGTTTTTAATAAAAAAGTGTTTCTCCACCACCATTCCGTTCTCCTGCTTGTTTTTGACTGTCCTGCTTCCCGTTTACTGCGCACGTCATCACGTCAGTACGGACGAGGGAACGCATGCGGAACAAATAATCCCCCCTTTAATTCACTGTGCTGCGAAGGGCCGTATATATGAGGCATGGAGCAGATAATCGATCGGCGTAGACG
Organism: Salarias fasciatus; assembly: GCF_902148845.1. NCBI lineage: Eukaryota > Metazoa > Chordata > Actinopteri > Blenniiformes > Blenniidae > Salarias > Salarias fasciatus. Next base: position 2,696,075 of record NC_043745.1, read on the forward strand.
ACCTCGTACAATCCGCTCGAGTGAAGCGGATCCACTCAGGTGTTTATGACACATTTACAATCCGCTCTACGGAGGCTTTTTGGGTCCATGTAAATGTGACCGCTGTTAATCACATGGTGGCCCCAGTGGAGGTGGCTGCCATGCTTAGCCAAGTCAGTGGGGGCCGTCTGTAGGGGGGATTGAACCCAAAATCGTCTGATTGATAAATGACCACTTCAAGTCTCATCAGCATCAGCGTTGACACTATGAGTGATTTCAATCTCTTTAAAAAACATCTGTTTTTTTCTTTGTTTTTGCCAAATCAGTGGATGTCAGCAGTGTCCACTGCTGCGCTGCATGGCACACAGATGACTTATGGGAAGACACCGAGCGGTGATGTTGACACACTTTGAAGAGTCTGTTCTTGTCCATCCCCACCACATATATGACTGCTTTCCTTTAGAGAGTGTGTTAAAATGCAACCCTCCATGATCCATAGCGCTTCACTCCAGGCTCAACTGCGTAAAACAATCAAGTAAAGTATAAAAAATGTGACATGCAAACATAAAATGTGGAAAAAGGAGAGTGAAAGCAAGCATTATTCCACTGCTTATGATACAAATCAAAAACAATGACAATTAGCACAAAGTCGAGCTTACTGCTGCTTTCATCAGCAAGAACACATTTTAGGGCTCAAAATTATCACAATTATTTCCTCAGTTTGTCATTTTAAATAACTTAGATGTATAAATAAGTGAACAATATCTGAAAATAAGCCGTGCGAAAGAGCTTAGTGAGATAAAAATGACAAAAGTACGCTGTAGAGTAGTTCGGTATCAAATCAATTTGTGGTTATGCATGAGCTGTGCTGGAAAAAAAAAGAGAAAGGAGTATCATCATTACTTACAAAGAAAAAAAAGAAGAAGAAGAAGAAGCAAAATACAGATAAATGTATCGCAGATCCAAATCTGCTGAATTTAATTGGGCCCCTGCTTTTTCGGGCTGGTATCAGCCGGCTCACGATCGCTGTCTGCCGTTTCATGGCTGCTTTTCTGCAGTAGTTGAAGGCATGTTTGACAAACATCAGATCAAGCCTTTATCAGAGGAAGCTAACACCCTTTACATGTGTAAATCACCTGCAGTAATACAGGAGGCTTCATCACCAATGTAACCTGTTTTGTTTCCTGTCAGCTTACGTCTGTAAACCATCAAGGAAATCCAGGCGAAATTAAAATAATAATAATAATAATAAGACAGTGACACATGTGGAGGCAGCAACCAAATGATTATTTTAAGATGCACAGGGGAGCGAGCCTGAAACAACTTTCTGACAGTTTCATCATGCATTACCACACAGCGGTTCCTCCGAAAATTGACATTGTTGCCTTTGATCAAAGCCCAAACAGGCTGCGACACTCTGAAAGAGGTGTTTCAAATGATTTCTGTGACAGAGAGCATCGCTTCCAAACACTGGCATCGCTTCAAAGGGGCTAATGTCTGAGCCGGAGTGTGTGTAGGTGCACGAGTACGTACAGTGTGTGAGCCCGCCCCGACGCATGTTCGCTGACATCTGTGATTCTGACGCCATGCTAGAGAGAGAGAGAGAGAGAGAGAGAGAGAGAGAGAGAGAGAGAGAGAGAGAGTCATACTCCTCACCAAACACATGGCGCATTATTTTCCCGGCATAATCTCCCCACCACGTCGTCACATTAAAATGAAATGGCTTGCGATGCTGATGTGTGTATTTCATCACGCCGTGTTGTTTGGGCTTTTTTCAGCCTGTGTGTGATGAATCTGAGCAGTGCCCTTGTTGAGGCTTTGTCTGCGGGTAGCGCAGCCAGTCTGACTGATTGATGGCAGGCAGTGGCTGTCACCCCTGGAGAGTAAGCATTTCTGTGTCGTCTCCCCACTGAAGGTCCTGTTGAGCTTGTTAAGGGAGAAAACACTTTTTGTTTATAGCCACTGTGACGGCGGCGGCTGACAGCTCCTGCTGAAGAGGAGAGAGCCTCCCTCCGGTACGCCGCTCGCTCTCCTTCCTGTCTCACCTGCCTGTCTCGCCCTCCCTCCGCTGTCTCACCCTCACATTGTGAAATCTGGTGAAATAACCATGATTCAAAATGCAAATGTGCAATCACGACTCAAAATAAAGAGAACCCGAGAAATCGGCTTCACCCATCTGGACACAAACGGTTGAATGAAAGGAACCAAAGAAAGAATCTGTGTGTGAGACTCAGCTGCATCTGGAGGCCAAGATACAGATTATAAAGCAACTTCACAGTCTGCCCGTCCTCTTAGGCCCCATTGACAGGGTGTCCAGTGGAAACTGGTTTTGTGGTTTGAGAAACATGCAAATGGTACGTTGGTCCACGAGTAGGTGCTTTTCGTGCATAAACCACACACTGCAGAGACACAACACTTTAAACATTCGCAATGAAAGAACACAGAGAACAAACTCCATGCACTGCCCGGGAATCGAACCCAGCTCACAAGAATGGGAGTCTTGCATGATGCCACTACACCAGCAGTGCTGTTGGAACACTACCGAGGCTCTTGATGCGGTGCACGTGAGGAAGCAGGTCTTATAGAACACAGACATTTCACACGTTTTCCTTCATGAACTTGGACGATCAGGCCGTTTGTTACTGCAGACTTTACAATGGAACGCACTACGCTGGTTTCAATCAATCAATCAATCAATTTATTTTTGTATAGCCCAGTATCACAACAACAGTTGCCTCAGAGGGCTTCAAGATGTTACATTTGTCGGTAAAAGTAAAAACAGTGAATAAGCATAATGGTAATATGTCAATATTACAGTAACGAGACAGAACGAAGCAACCACCGCCTTCGACCCTCACATCCGGCAAGAAAAAACTCCAAAAACCCAGTGGGAAAAGAAGAAATCTTGGGGAGAACCACAGTATGGAGGGATCCCACTCCCAGGGACGGACAGCTTTGGCAACAGCTAGCATGAGACAATAAGAAGTAAAGCCTAGGACAATGTTGAGGACAGTCCGTTGGTCGGTCCAGCACAAGAACCACGGATCCCAGCAGTAGAACCGAAGCCAGTCCACAGGCAGGACCGACAGGGGTGTCCTCCCGGTCCGGACGGAGCTTGTTCATAGGCCTTCGTAATAGTGGAGTCAGCAACTGAAACTGGAGAAGACTCCCCCTCGAAGGGGGGGACAACAGGTGAAAAGCAATGAACGGACTAAAGGGAATAACATTCAGACATTAGAGGACAGGGCTCAGTGCACCGTACTTCCCACAGCATTCTAGCTCCTGGGGCAGCTTTGTTGTTACATCTGTAGACGGTGAGTGAGAACCGACAGAGAGGCAGAAACTGCACACTTTAAACAAAACCTGAACGTCCTGTGAGTGTGTAAATGTTGGTTTGGGAGGGTTTAATTTACTGACGGAGACAAAACATTAGAATCCAAGTTGGGTAAGTTACAAAGTTCAACCAGCTGGTTGTGACTTCTTTACTCCACAAAGAAGACTAACAGTGGCTTCACGCGGTTCAAAGGTCAAATATGATGCAGAAGTGAAGCTGCGAATTTCTATTTCCACCCTAAGCCAGCAGGTCTGAGAGGATCTGTGCGTTCGCTTGTCCCAGGTCATATTTTGAGGTGAGTCGGGCTCCGTTTACACAGAAAAGCTGTCTCTGCGTTTTGGGTCTCTGTTTCTGCGTCTAACGACGCTCAGAGTCGCAACTTTTTGGAAAACGGCTCTCAAGGTGGAAGCTTTTTAAAACGCTCAGACGCCGTCTCAGTGGAAACACAACTTCTCTGAAATGTTGCTGCTGCACCTGCCGTCTATTCGTGAATTCTGACTTCTGAGAAACTTTCAGAATAACTCACACTTCAACAGCCACAGAATCACAATCATCCAGGAAACTGCTCGTGTGGTCGTAGAAGGAAAACACTGCTGCTGTTATTCATTCGTCTTATCTTCAAGAACGAAGACTAAAAGCAAAAACAAGTGTTTTTTCAAAAAAAAAAAAAAAAAACAAGCTCAGCAATTTCATAAAACAACTGCCCACTGTTGTTTCCAGCAAAGCCTGCTCCAAATAGTCTATTTGTTGAGGTTTTTTTGTTTTCAGATGTGGGTTTATTCACCTTTGGCGCTCTAATGAGCAGCAGCAGCAGCAGGACGACGTGCACACGGTTTCTCTAAATAAACTGAGCTCAAGGTAAGGGAATATCACAACACACACTGTTTCCTGCTTTTAATAGAAGACCTCAGAGGAATTAATGTGGTTTATTTCAACTTCGCACGTTACACATTTATAATTACAGGTTTGAAAAAGAGGAAACAGAACAGCATCCCCTGCCGACACCTGTATTTACATGTTTTTAATGGATAAAATAGAAAGTAAATGTGCTGATGAGATTATTCTTGCTTATTTACTGGATTTGTTTACTTCTCTCTACTTTCTTTTGTTCAATTAGTTTTCAGATCTAATGAATGCTGCTGTGTTGGACTACATACACATGTGGGAGATGATCTGAGTTAAGATCTCTTCTGGTGGAAGTCAAAAAGAAAAAAAAAAAACTAGGTCCTAAGAATTACTTATATGAAAAATCTGCATGCAGTACAAACAGATGTACTGGATCCAAAATGTGGCTTCTAAAGAACTGTCTCTTATATATCATGTCTCTTATATATATATCTTATATAAATAACAGGACTACTTGCTTAATCAAAACAGTATATTCAATTAAAAAAAGTATTAAAATATTTTAAAATATTTCAGCAAATGTCCTTAAAATTCAAATGAAAACATTTAAACTCTGCAAAGAAAGCAAAGGCTGTCTAAGTGATTAAAAAGAAAAAAAAAGTGACAAAATAAAGCCTCTCTTGTGTTAACAATGAAAAACAACAGAATAACATTACCTCTGCCAGAATATAACAGCTCTGTGCAATGACTCCTACATAAACAGAAGAACTAACTCAGTGTGTTAAACTAAGCATCAAATATCTTAGTGCAATTTTTTTTTTCCATGACCATAAGAATTTACTGGATTAATAAGAAAAAATAATTGAATAATTCAAGGAAACCTCAGAGCTGCAAAGAGAACATTAAATGTTGTGTATCTATGTGAGAAACAATGTAACAGCAGCACAACAAACTCCTGATCTTTACCAGCGGGTCTGTTGTCCCGGGCCCAGGGTTGTGGGCAGATCGGGAAACCTTTCAAAAATAGGCCTATTTGTGGAGGGAAAACCTAATATTTGAGTCACATAAATGGCTTTTATTTGTTTTCCTTCTAACCCCCTGAAATTCTGGTTAAGAACTCCCCCCACCCCCAACACAAAAAATGGTCTGGTCTAGACATCACAGACAGATGATAGGTAGATCATATAGAGGACTTTGCCACAAGGAAAGTTCAGCGCATAGTATTCGGAGTTCAAATCTAAACATGTCCCACCATTGTAAATATTCATTTATTTTCTTTAGGGCTGCGCAGTGTGCACGGTATGATGGTAGAAACGATATAAATTTGGCCACGGTAGTGATTTGTGCTCTGCTGTCATCTCACCCGATACAGTTTAACTGCTACTACGTAAATAAAATGCGCGGAACGATCATTCAGTCCTTCTTTTTGACTGAGAAACGCTGCATCGCATCTTTGAACATGTTCCAGCTTCTTCTGGTGCACGTCTTGCCTGTTAAACACTCTTTTCTGACAACATGCAGAGAGAGCCTGCGCTTCAGGGGCCATCCTACTTCTGTGGTGTCTGTGTGAAAACAAGCTTGAACATGCAAACAGCACAACTAGTGGTATGAAGTGCAAATGCAGGTGAATTAAACTACAAACCCATTCAGAAACACTTCATTATAGGTTTTAAGAGGAGAGGAGAGGAGAGGAGAGGAGAGGAGAGGAGAGGAGAGGAGAGGAGAGGAGGGCAACAGGAGTGGAAGAGCAGGAGCGAGAAAGAAGAGAGGAGAGGAGGAGTGAGGGAAAAGGAGAGGTTCAGGCGTGGGGGGGGGATGGGGGGCATCTAACACTATCTTGTCCCGGGCCCAGGCAAAGCTGTCAGCTGGCCTGGCTGAAGGTAATGCAAGTAATGCAAATCAGCAGGTAATTCAAATCAGCATGGCCATGAGAGCACCAGCTGATTAGACTGACCGGTCAGGGTTTTTTTTTTTCTTACCTTGCAGAAGCTAATCCAAGTTTCCATTCATATATTTAAATTTCCCAACAGTGATTCTATCTTAGTTCAGTCTCTCCATCCATATTTCCATGTACAGCCTCTATTGTCATCAGGCGTCGGGTCAACCGCTCAGCTTTGGGACGTGGAGATCTGAAATGGTTGAGGAAGCTCTTAGAAATGAATATTCTGGCTCTTTGAACGGAGCCGGATCTTGAGGAGAAGTTCCTTTCTACAGACTGGCTGATTGTTATATTTATACATTTTTCAGGAGTCAACCAGGGGCAGCCTGTTTTTATCAAGGAAAACAAGCCCTCAGTCGTGGGGCACACGGGTGACGCATGAAGGTAGCATGGGTAATTTGCATTTCAGAAAGGTTTGCAAACAAACAATCAGCAACCGTGTATCAGCTGGCATTGTTCACTTTAAAGAACCATTCAAGAGACACCTGAGAACGTCACTTCTCTAGAAGTTTTCACTTCTTTTCTACAGCTTGAAATGGACTCAACACACCTCCAGGACAAAGACTGTATTTGAGAATCATGAGTCTGACTGCTGTGGTCATATGGTTTCCCCCATTGCATCTCTGACTGATCCAAATGGTTGAAGAACGTCACTAAACGGTTTGTGCTCACAGATAGTTGCCAGTTTGCTCTTGTGTCTCCGTGGCTGTATCTGGATTCTCTCATCGCTGACCGACCGCATTAAATCTGTGTCTGAACACGGAAAGCAAATTAGCTGTTTTCTGTTTCAACAAACTCAGATCCACTCGATCCAGAATTACTGTCGGATGAAATTATCCTTCTGCAGATCAGCCACTGGTGGAAAGTAGGAAAATGTACCGAGGCAATAAGCTCTCTTCTGGGGAAGCTTAAAAGAGGAAAATAAACAACATGTAAAATTAACGAAGGTGTAAGTGCCCCAACGCCTCCTCTCTGGGTTTTCTGAAGCCCCCGCCTCGCTCCAGCAGCCCCCGCCGCCTCCTTCCAGCCTCCTCTCCTTTTCTCCTTCTTTCATGCAGTCGCCATCGACTGGAAAGCACTTCAAGAGATCCCTCTTCTTTCTCCCGGATGGACTCGCCACACAGAGCTACGGCTCTTTATCTTTGGGTATGAGTGCGGTTTGAAAGAAGGAGGGGGGGTCAGAGTGCAATGGAGGTGATCTGCAGCTGTGTGCCATTTGAAGTTGTAAAGCCGAGCGTTTAAACAGGCCGGTGCTGAGTGATCTGCTGTTTGATCATGATGTGAATCTCTCTTCTGACCCTTGAAGATCAGAACTGGAGCTGGAACACCGTGACCCTTCTCGTCTTTATGCACCGAGGCCCCGCCATCCTCGCCCACACCAGACGCCACCGAATGTCCAAGTGTGTGTGTGTGTGTGTGTGTGTGTGTGTGTGTGTGTGTGTGTGTGTGTGTGTGTGTGTGTGGGCCCCAAAGCAAAGGGTTGGAGGGAATCGTCCTCTGAAGAGCCTTCAGATTCCCAGTGTCCTACACACACTGCCATTTAAAATAAAAGAAACATGAAAGCCTGTTTGATGTTCAAGCGGTTCACTTTGCTCTCAACAGAAACACGAGCAGCAGCAACAAGCGGTGAAGCAGCGTTTTCCAGCCTTTGTAGCGGAGAGGAGCTTTTCGCAGTGACATGAGGACTGCGATGGCGATCATGTCATCGCTCAGATTCAGATCCACGTCACTGTTTATTAAGAGTGTCTGACGCCCGTTAGACACAGCAGTCAGTGAATCAGTTCAGCTGTTTGAGAAAAGAGATTTTATTTAAACAGCCAATAAAACGACAGGAACTAAATTCATGCAGGTACGGACTGTTCACATGAGCACGGACAAAACTGAGGGGGCCATCCAAACACACTCACCCAAACCAAACACCCAACAAAGCAATCAGACACGACGAAGATGGACTGCACTTTCTTAGAAGCACTCTGTAGGACTCTATGAGGGAAAAAAAACAGGTTTCTATCCTTTGCACAACACCACCATGCTCCCCTTAAAGTTATGTAAATATCTCCAAACCCACGGTGCAGCTGGTGCACTGCTCCTGTAAAAAGCACAGCAGTCTTTACGCTGGATGCCGTCAGAAGGATCCACGCATCCTTTAAAGACGCCTTCCCAGCACTGTCTGTCATAGATATAAATGTACCGTCACTGTCATGCGAGCTAGCGATGGACACCCTTTCACTTCACCACGTTAACAGCTGCAGGTGTCCTTACACTCCACTGCATAGTTTTCTCAAGACGTCCATCAGAGTCAACCCAAATCCTCGACGGCTCACCGCGCTCTCCAGTGACTTCCTGTAAAAAGCTCGAAGCCGGATATTGCTGCAGAACGCTGCATGTCCACTGCTCGTCTTGACAGGTTAAAAAAAAAACCTCACAGCAAACAAGGTGTGTGAGCATACTCCGCGGGGGTCTCGGACAGAACAGATCATTCCCTTACATATCAAATGTCAACACAGAGGCTGCACGTGAGGAAATCTGTATGCAGGCGCAGATATATGAGAAAGTGTGTGTGTGTGTGTGTGTGTGTGTGTGTGTGTGTGTGTGTGTGTGTGTGTGTGTGTGTGTGTGTGTGTGTGTGTGTGTGATGGGGAGAGACAATGAGGGAGCGGGAGCATGGCGGTAGAGCCAGCATTGTGGCAGACATGATTGTGTGCCTTGATCTTTCCCATGGCAAGAACAAGACCTCAATCTCTCACTATCTCCCCTTTAATCAAATCCCTCCTTTTTTGCCTCCCTGCCACAAAACTGTCACAGGCTGAAAATAAGCCCTTTCCTTATCAAAGAGCCAAGGGTTCAATTGATTTCCAGGCGAGAAAGGATTTTTTTTTTTTTATTCAGAAACTTTGAAGCAGAAAAAAAAGAGATAGAGAAAACACCTGCACCTCTGCTCGCCCTCCCCATCAGGCAAATTACTTCTGACTTTTAATTTATTTCGGCAGGAAATGGAATGCTACATCCTAACCACAGTCAATAGGAGGGGGGGGGTGCACCGAGGAGGAGAGGTGTAATCAGGCGGCTCACCAACTCCAAGGCCTCCATCCTGTCACTTTTAATAGCCACTCAGACCACACAATCTGCTCCGCCTGATATGCTCACGCCATTCCCATGGCTGGAGCCGCCGCCGTCCCCGCCTCCTCCTCCTCCTTCCCCGTGTCCTTCCTAATAACAACCCAACATTTTCACACTTCGGCCGGTGCCTCACATGAAACAAATCACCGCCAAGGCACTTTCTACTTCCCCGCTATCGCATGCGGGTGGCGGCAGCTCTACAGGAGACGGACGGAGGGAGATTGGCATGTTTCATTTACATTCAGAGAGCCATTCCTGGCTGCGATACAGGGCGAGATTGGATTCAAACTAGCCAACTCGGCTGCTCGTCCACATTTTGGCTTGAACCTTGTTGGCAGTTTGAAAGCATATTAGTTTACAGCTTGTTTTGTTGTGATTCTAGCAGCAGGACTGGTCAGATAGCAATGCCTGTTTGCTGATCCATTTAGACCAAAGTGTCCAAACTGTTCAGAATTTCCCACTAAAAGATCAACTTTAAAGGTTCCCTCCTTCACTGTTGGCAATTGGACCCGTTAAAATAGACTGGAATCAGCTGATGAAATGATTTAGAATAATAGTCACTTGAGGTGAGAGGAAGAAAGTCCATGGGAATGTTAAAAAATAAATAAATAAATAAAAGTTTGGCCCAATTCTAGTTCCCAGGGGATGAAGCAGCTTCCTGCAGGACCACCTTCAGAGTTTTAATGGGAAAAGTACAGTGAAATGACTGAAAAAGATTCCACTGATTTTCAGTGGAAACAGTGAGTTCCTTGGTGTTAGCAAAACCAGAACAGCCTGAACAAACTGCATTGTGTACTGCTGAACAAAAATAATCTCAGCTGAAATTCACCAATAATTAAAGAATGGTCTTCATACAGTTTCACTTTTGACCTTTTGTACGACCTTACAGAGTGGGGGCAGCTCTATCTGCAGTACTTTGCAGAAATCCAGCTGTAAAACCTCCCTGATATTACCGGAGAGCTAGCATTAGCATGGCAGCTGTACCGTAAGGTTGAGTCTGTGAAAACATGCACGCCGAATGCTGAAGGCACCATGCAGTCAAGGAAAACAGTCGCCAGCGTCAGAGTAGAGAGAAAAACTCAGAGGACATCAGATCACACGCCATGAAATTTCAGTTTGAATATTGATCAGCAGTAAAAGCAAGAGGGAGTCGTTACATGCACATTGTTTTGCAGTTTTGAGATCTAATATTAGCGATAGTATTAAGTTAATTTAGCTCATGCTGCAGCTGCTGCAGTGTGTTTGAGTGACTGTATTGTGGTATTTTCTTCTCGTTGAGCTGCTGCCCTGAAAAAGAAAAAGAAAAAGTGAAGTCTCTGTGATCAGAGACAAAGTTGTGGTGACAGAAAGCTGGACGGGCTGTGGAGCCGTTTTGGCCGGGAGGTGAGCGAGCATTGGCTCGTCCCGGGTGTCCCTGGCTCACAGATCAAGTTTTATCTACAAGCCGTTTGCTCTTCCAGCGCCTAATGAAGCTCCCTGAAAGGAGATTAAATGGCAGAGAGGGACAAAACAATAACCATTACCAGTCACCTTCGCTTTGTTTCAGCCGTTAACACACTGGGCGGCGGCTGCTCTGCGGTACACACACCACACACACAATCTTATTTGTCTGATGGAAACCGTCGTGGAAATAATACAAGAAAGATACTGTGAAATAAACTGTGCTTCACATAAAATCAGAGGCTGAGAGGCATGCAGGTGATGCAAACATTGCTGCCGATTCCAATGCACAGCAAATACGCTGCATGAGGTTTAGGCAGATTTATTGGCTGTTTCTGTCAGGGCATGATGCACCATCAATCACGGTGCCGTGTCGGCTGAGGCTGACGGTGGGAGAAGAGAAAAACGGAAAAACAAACATACCTTCAGCATCCTCAACGCTTTCAGCCGATACAGAAACATTCATGCATTTCAGCTTCTGGAGGGCTTTTTTTTTTTTTTTTTTCATGTCTTTCATGTCGCAGCCCGGCAAAGACTTTAACCTTGTGCAAAGATAGATCTACATCCCACATCCAAGTGTCATCTCGTTTCAATCAATTGGCTCTTTTTACAAAGAGATCTCCAACAGCTTTTAACTGGCTTCCCAAATAGAACAAGCTGATACTGGATCCAGTCTGCTGGCAGAAAGCTGGCTCTGAAACTCAAGATGTTAAGATCTCCATTGAAAATGTGTGAACTCATCAGTCTCTCAATGGTTTTCTGCCTTCCCTTTGACTATGCTGGGCCGGGATCGATCATCCATTATTCTTGAATTTCATTATGTGGGAAAAGGAGTATCAGTAAACAACATAATACAAAGTTTACAGTACAACAGGGGAATAAAGGAAAAGCCTACCTGAATGCTCTTTTGCTGCTTGTATTGTATGTCAGATCGCTTTGTGTTCGCCGCTGCTTTTCCTCTTTATCTCACAAGAATTAATCCAAATACTTCAAAGAAATGTTTGTAATTGAGGCTTAACAGACGATAATAAAGAGTTCTGTTACTATTTCAAGGTTATCTAACTCTTTTCTAACAAGCTCTGTTCGTGATTGGCAGATTAACTTCAGCCTAAAAGAGCTTGTCCATGGAAAGAAAAATGAACTAAATTTGCGTGTGATGCAGTAGCCTCAGTAACAGGATGCTCCTCATACTTGGATTTTATGGATGTTTTTGGACTGCGGGAGGAAACCAGAAAACTGCACAACCACATCTGAACATACACTTTCTAATATGATGGAAATATGAACACATGAAGTGAAACTGCAAATTTAATAACAAGTTAAGGGTCATTCGCGAATATAGTCCACTGCTCGTGGTATTACATGCATTCAAGCGGTCACGGTTCAGTCTGCGCTTTAAAAAATCTATTTATTGCCACAAAACTTCCACTGGAATGTGATCTGAGCAGTTTACGGAAGAAAGAACTTCTTCTCTACACATTCAGTTAACGGTGGAGTGAGCGGAGTGAACTGCTACAGCTGAAGAGACAAACACCAGAAGTCTGCTAAATGAATCGAACTGATATTCAGCCCAACTAAAGCTCGACTGTGATGCAACGATGATGCATCGGCTCTGCTGGAGAACAGCACGCTCTACCGTATTAGAGGGTGAAAGTGTCAGAAACAGGACTGAAAAGAAGGCCTCACTACCTATCAAATGATGGGGAATGTGTTTCTCTAACAGGAAAAGAACTAACTCCAAGAGAACCGGAATTCACAGCAATTTTTCTTAAAAGTAAAAAAAAAATATGAAGTGAAAAAAATATTCCAAATGCTCGCTTTGTCATTGCAATGACACTGAAAAGACACGCTGACCTCTGCTTCCTTCACCTGTTCTGGAAGAATCCCATAACTGACTCCACAAAAAGGATTCAATCGGTTTGTTTCAGCCCAAACTAGTGCAGTGCTGTCACCAAGAAACACAGGGGAAATCCCTCCATAAAGTAGCAGGCAATCAGCAGTTAATGTTCCCGTTCCTGTTTAAACAGTCCTGTTCACAACCATTGACAAAGGCATCAGAATGTTCTGATGCTTCCTGAGTTTGCAGCTAAGAAGAAAGTCGAGCAGTTTGCTTAGAGGGCGACAGATGAAGTCGAGAACATCCTGCCCGTCCACAGTAAAACACGGCAGAGGCATCATCAAGGCGTGGGGCTGCTGGAGACACTGGATGCTAATAAGTGGTTTAGAGTTAAGGAGGTGAGTGACTTTGAGGAGAAAGTTTATTCTTTGGGCAGGAAAATTAACCAAAACTCGCATTCAACAGCACACACACAGATCTGGAATGTTTTAATGTGAGCAAAGAGTTCAGGAGCTGAAATCAACTCATCCAAAAAGACATCCTGCCAACCTGAACCAAGGAGAAACGATGCAACGCACTGCAATTGTTGGGACATACATAGCTTCATCCGGCCATAACAGCAGTTCTTTTCTTTTATTCCTTGTGAAACATTCAAACTTTCAACATGCTCAATTCAATTCAGTCCTTTTTTATTGCGCCAAATATAACACAGTTATTTCAAGACACTTCTACAGATAAAAGCCAACCATTCCACATGAACGAGTAGAGAAGATGGAGGAAGGGAAGAACTGTCTGTATCAGGAAGAAACCTGCAGAACCAGAGTCAAAGGAAACTTTCTGGAGAACCAGACTCAGAGGAGACTTTCTGTTGTTCTGGTTATTATCAGGAAATAAAGGGAGTAAAAGGAGGGGACCAATAGACAGATTGTGGATCAGGATCTATGGCTGTGTTCACACTGCAGGGCTTAATGCTCAATTTGAATTTTTTTGTGAAATCCGATTTTTTTTGCGAGTTCGTTCACATTTACAATAAAATGCGACTTGTATGTGATCTCCCTTCTGAACGGAATACCACCCAAAAGTGTCCCGCATGCACAGAAGAGGACATAACGACGTCACGCAGCAGCGTTTCACTGGTTGCTGAACTCACAAACAACATAAAGAATCTGTAGCGTTTCAAGCGTCGATGATTTATTTAAGAACTGATCAAACAGGCATTCTTACAACTGAACATTGAGCAACATTTGAGCAGCACTTCTAATCAACCGCAACGAGCTCCTTCTGTGTGTGTGTGTGTGTGTGTGTGTGTGTGTGTGTGTGTGTGTGTGTGTGTGTGTGTGAGAGAGAGAGGGAGAGAGAGAGAGCGCGCATGTGGATATTATTATTATTTTTCCTCTCCATTATCCTGGTGCTGCAGAATTTAGCGAATGAGAAGGAAGAGAGCCAAGTTTTTGGCCTTGGCGTTTTGTGGGGCAGTGGTAGCAACATCCGTCCAGAGAGACGCAGCCAGGAGTGGTGGGACGGTGATGAGAGGCTTTAATGATACGGAGTTCAATAATAATTTTCGGATGACAAGAACTCCCTTAATGTGCGTCTGCGAGCGCCTTTTTTTAACACTCACGGTGAGACACACGTCTTCTGCGCCCCGTATCGTGACGTGTAGGTCGGATAAATGCAACCTGGCCGTTCAGACTGAAGTCGCATGGCAAAAGATCAGATACGTATCAGATTTAGGACCACATGTCCAAGTGGCCTGGGTCGCATTTGAAAAAATCAGATCTGTGTCGTTCAGACTGTCATGAAAAGATCCGATCCAGGTCGCATAGGGGCAAAAAAATCGGCTTTGGGTCACTTCAGCCTGCAGCCTGAACGTAGCCTATGATCTCTCCATTCTGCTGCTTGTTCACACAGAAAAGCCTCATCTGAATGGTCCTTCTTACACATAATCTAACTCATTGTATATTTTTGCGGGTTTTTACAAATGTTCAACAGGTTTTTAATGAATCACGCTCTCTGAATCATCTGGAAACATTCTCATTGGCTGTCTTCTTTAATGGGAGAAATACCTGAGCGAGGGTTTGGTCAGGCTTCAGATAATTGGGGTTCTCATGGCATCAAGGGAATTTTATCATCCTATCCGTCGTGTTCTCCTCTGTCGATAGTGCCTAACGGATAAAATGTTTACATGATCCGAGAGGAAAATGTCCATGATGTACTTTTAATGGCTCCATATGTAAAAATGGCTAGCCGTCCCTCAAAATGGCATCATCACAGGGAAAAATAGCAATAGTAGCTACAGCTCCGGGGCAGATGAGGATCGTCGTCACTGAGTTGATGGTGATTTTTAAGAGAGAGAAGGTGGAGCGGCACTGTGGTGAGTGGTGAGTTCAGGACTGCAAGGTCACGGTTCAGGTCTTATTCCCTGTTTGATTTGATTTGATTTATTTGGATCCCCATTAGCATGGCGACATGTTACTGTGACAAAAGTTTAAAGTGCAAACACATAGTTTTGGAGTTGTTGTTTCCGAAAGGTTTCACATTTGCACAACAGTGTTTTGAAAATGACGTCTGTTTAAACAGCAGATTCTTCGTGGCGGTGCGCAATTTTCTACACCCACGATTCCTATGCTCACCTGACTGCATTCGACAGCCATTTGAAGCAGAAAATTAAAACATTTCAATGCTTTTGTTCATTCATTTGTGTGATCTGACTGTCTTAAATATGGGGCACCATAATCATCAAGCTAATTGAACTTGAGTTAAAATGAAAAATTAAACCATCTACCAAATTCAAGAAAAAAAAAGACTTTGAATATTTTCGAACATTTGATTTCTTTGAAATCAACACCAGTACGACAGTAAATATGATATGCTTGAAGAAATCCCACTTAAAATCAACATTTTTAGATTTGTCTCACAGGAAAAATGCAATTATCAGTGTAAGTGTCACCCTTTAAACTTCACAGACTCTCTATCAAAGGTTCAGAGTAGGTGCCAATGATTAGAGGCTCTTTTGGGACTCACAGGTGGAACCTATCTCCTTTAATCCTCTTACATCCTTTGGTCTGCTGTTGCCTTCTTTATTGAAGCATAGATCCTTTTGAGCCTTTCGAAGAACTTAAGATGAAATAATCTTCAGGATGCACCAATTTTTAAAGCCAGAGGGGAATACCAAGACCACAAGCCGACAAATAAACCCTCTGAAGCTCAAACTGCAGTGACTGGGTCAGCAGAGTCTGGTTGGGGTCCAGGTGCACTTCGCCTTCATGGTGTACCAATGAAAATAAATGAACGACAGTTTGGGAACACCGATAAACACAAAGGCAAACTCTTGGATGTGCCGTATTGTGGAGAAATCATTCAAAAGAAAAAAATGAATAATAATTTTGACCACTTCAGCAGCGGCTTGGAGAGAACGAGCAACACTGGCAATTCAACCACAACCCTTGGGATTGGAAGACAACTCACCACACCGCCTCACACACAGCTGACTCAGCAGAAGTAAATCATGTCAAGCAGCTGAAGGAAACTGAAATCATCAAAGCAGCACGTTTCTTTAAACACCTTGATGCTACATTACTTTGCATGTCACAGTTTTAGAAAGGTGCTTGTGGACCCATCATGCAACATTTCTCCAAGAACGTAGTTCTGCTGAAAGAGTGAAATGCTGCCAGGGGTGTCCTTCATTTTCCCATATAGCTTCTGAATAGATTGCACATAGACTCAGTTTTAAAGGTTTGTGTACGGAGGGTGTATCTTTGAACTTACTGCATGTTTACTTAATGAAGGTTTCAGTTGTTTATTTTCAGGGTGTATCAATAGTGAGGCAACACTTTTGCGCATCAAATCATGCAGACACATGGTTCAGTGAATGTTCACACTTCAAAATATGAATATCACTGTGCCGGACCAGTCTGGTGTGTGGTTGCTGGTGACAGACAGGAGCGCCTGCTCTCTGGGGATTTTCACAACAGTCTGTGGAGTTATCCCCAGACTGTAAAGCAGGGACAAAAGAAAAGCCATCCGGAGGGCAGCGCGTCTATGGATAGGAGCACTTTGTTGATGAGAGAGGTCAAAGAAGAATGGCCAAGCTTGGTCAATGCTGACAGGAGGGCTACGACCACTTCGATAACCGCTGGCGTAGAGAAGAAGCTGTGGATGCTCATCACGTCCAACCTTGAGGTAGTAGACGATCCTGCACCTCCACAGCAGACGGCCAGTGAGACAAATCTGACGCCGCAGTGGACACAGACTCACAAAACACAACTGGACAGAAGAAAATGAGTAACCAGGTCTCGTGCTGATGGCAGGACCCAAAGTGCTGTTTCTGAAATCCTGCTACTCTGCATGTTCACAACCTCAGGAAATACTTCCTATTGACAGCCAGGTTGGACAGTAACCTTACCATGAGTAAAACTAGCTTGATGAGCCTTCTGCTAAGTAAAGCTGTCCAGTCTAAGTGTGAGTATAGCTTTCTGATAGTGCGACCGGATCTGCAGAGAAAATCACATAAACTTTGCTTACAAAAGAATATTTTGAATCTCGTATGAATTCATGACACTGACAGCTAAGCGCAGAGTATTTAAAATATTAATCACTGTTGGAACCAGTTTATATGACAATTCTACAATAATTCAAGTGAAGATGCATTGTTTTTGCGTTTTCTTTTCAGAAAAATTTACATTTCCATGGAAATGGCAGAAATGCTGAAAACAAGATAGTTTTCATCTCAGGCCATGAGTTGGCGCTGTTGGTTGTGTTTGTAATGAAACCACACATACCTCGGTCACATAGTGAAACATCACTGTCATCTCTGTTGTTTGGTACGTTTTGTGTGTGAGCCCAGGTGCACCTTCAGAAAGACACCCAGCGTCAGTCTCCACGCCATCATGAGGTCTGTCTCGTTGTAAATAGCTGTTAGCCGGACTAACTGTGAGCTCAATGAGCTGTGCTAACCAGTAACAGCAATTACAGTAGCCTTTAGGCATGATGAGCCCAGACATGACAGTCTGACAAATAATGTTGGCATAGCTGTAGCCATTAGCCAGTTAAAGTCTGGAAGCAGAAATGAATCTGTGTCCGGAGTTTTCCACACCAAAGAAAATTGTGTCATTAACCACTCAGCCAAATGATCAAGATAATATGCAAGTATATAAAATGGGTTTTAAATTCCTGAGATACTCTGCTCAGTTATCGCATAGTTGAAGACTGGAAATTAAATCTTACAAAAAACAAGTCAAATATGTGACGTTGACCACCAAGTCACATCCAGCTTACTATTTCTTAGAGGCTTATTGTAGCTCAACATGTTGAGTGTACTGTGTGTGTGTGTGTGTGTGTGTGTGTGTGTGTGTGTGTGTGTGTGTGTATCATGAGAATTAAAACATCACAGGAGCTCTGTGACGCATCGCCCTGTGCCATGCAGCACTGCCTCGAGCAGCACTTCTAGATGTTAGATGGATTGTATCACTTACCTGTGGATCTTGTTACCAGTCATGGTAACAGTTCTCCCACAATTAACTCTCGCCTGAGTAAATTAAGTGTTGTCAGACCAATTAAAGTGCATTATGTTGGAGAGCGGGGATAATGAGAACTTGGAAGACTTTGGAAGTGCATTATGTTGCCCAATCTGCAACAACAGGCCAAAGTGAAATCTGAATAGCTTCATTACTCAGACAGTGTTTGGAAGTTTCACATTGCAAGCAGTCTTACTTTCCAAAACATTAGCGAACCACAGCAGGGCAAGTAGAGAACATTAATGATTAATATGCAGTTTTCCAAAACCATGATGTCTTTTGATGATGCCAAACCAAACCTATGTATCATATAACGGTCATATCATATAGTATCATATCATACTGTATCGTATCGTATTGTATATCAACATTCATTTAATCCTGTCACACAGTTACAAAGCTATGTTGAACAATAACAGAACAGAACACTACTCACAAAAAGTGAGGCATATATGGCTGTCAGGTGCTTTGCGGTCCATGGAGACCATGAGGCCTGTGCCTGCTGGTGCTCAGGGACCTGACAGGTGGTCTAACTCTCTGGCCCAAATGATGGAAATGGTTTCTGATGGTCTGATGGGACACTTGGAGCCTCTCACCTCCTATGGTGTCGTTCATCATCCGGTTCCACAGGACTCTGGTCCTCAGTGTGGGGTGTGGATAGAGGACAAAGTCCACCGCTCTGTCTTTCTGGACTCTTCCAGTCTCTCTGGATCTCTGTCCAACAAGCTGATGACTCTGATCTCAGTGGACTCTTTATTCTGTTGATCAGCTATCCGGTCTGGTCTTGGTCTCATGGGGTCAAAATGTGAATAGCATGAAGTGGAGGACCATTTAAATCCGATTTTTAATTGATCAGGACATTCATTGATCCATTCATGGGTGAAACAGCTGCTGTGAGTATCTGTAAGTTCCTTGTTAGACAAAAGTAAGTTGTGCAAAAAGTCCTGAAACATTGGACAGAAGGACATTCAAAACTTTAGAGTTTAGATTGAATTGTGATCACTTGGAAAGGTTAGCGTGTGTTTTGGCTTTTTCCTAAAATTCAACCAGAAAGCTCAATATCTGTAACTTTTTTGTGAGGAGTGATTAAAATCTATAATTGTCATTTTACTTGATGGAAGTCTGCCCTAAAAACCCAAAGTACAGTTTATCAACAGAAGAGAGCACTGCGTCATACATCCCATATAAAGCAGTATAAGAATCTCACCTAAATCAGCCAAATGAAGAAGTTTCAGGGAGGTGAGCGATCCACACGAGGCAGTCCTCTCCCAAACAGCGGTGAGCGACGTGGTCCTTGGTAGCTTCCCGCCTCACTAACTGCAAAGGGCCGATCTCCTGCTGAGGTGTGTGCCGTCACAAAAGAAATACTTTCCCCAATTAGGACACATTCTGCTCCAACATGGAGCCTGACAGAGAAACTAACCACAAACAAAACCGCCCTGATGTTCACAGGACGCACTCCAGCACGTATGAAACGCATTACAGCCCCGACGCCGACAGAACGCCGCTTTTTGTGCGTTAATAAAAACATCGTCTGCAGCAGCACCCTACAGAGGAGAGATGATAGAGCTGTCTTGTTTCATATAGAAGCAAGGTTTTACCCCCTGTTGAGGTGCCCTATCATCTCTATGTTGTCTATTTATTTTCCTCCTCTCTCTGTCACTTCCCGGCTTGCCTCTCTCCCCACGTGCGGCGGCTGGCGTGATGTTTCTCTTTTCCTCTGTCAGAAGTGGTCTCTGGAGTTCAGAGATGTGAGTGTATCAGGAGTTCGCGTCTCATTACTGACGGCACATGAAAGCAAAACCACAGAGATCAAAACATCTGTTAATTGCATAAAAGGGAGACAAACAATGGTGTTTATTTGAGGCAGGCAGTCGCAGGTAGCAGTGCCCTGCTGCATTTAGCCCGCTCCAACCCTGCTGTCAACAGGATACAAGTTAACTCCTGTTCTGTTTCTTCTTCGCCTTTGTTCACTTGTCTGTCTCTCTCGTTCTGAAGAATTCGGCCTGAGTGGATAATCTGCAGCCTCTCAGAGGGAAACAGATATTTGCTTTGCTGCAGTGTACCGAGCTCCACGTCAGCGTGTGCATGTATGTGTGGAAGTCGAAAAAAATTAGGAAATGTATGAGTACCGATCTTTAGCTACTTGCTGATACTGAATACAAATACAAGTACTTATTAAATACTATTAAGTACAATACTCGAAAGGCTACACACACCTCCGGCAGTCTTAACAGCCTCTACAGTACTCTAGACTGTGGGCCGGGCGGCCCAGCTCACTCAAACTGAGTGTATCAGCAAGATTATAACCATGCTTAGCATGTAGCATCACTGGTTCGTGAGCCTGAAACTCTTTAGCATGTAGCATGTAGCACGGCTCTGATCAGTCAAAATACTGATCCACATGGTTCTGACTCTGCTGCTCCAAATGTCTTTGCTGATAAAGTTTCTGGTGTTGAACGAACAATCTTTCTCCTCCTCTTCTTATTTTATCACAGCATAATTTACAGTCTGTCTGACTTTTGTCATCCTCTTTGAAGCGATACTTCAACATTTTGGCAAATTGGCCCATTTAGCGCAATTCCTTAGTCATTTCAAACAGCAGACTGACTTTTTTTGTGAGGGCGAGCTGTTGTTTATCCAGAGGTGAGTCAGGGAAGGTTTTCGGGACGGACACAATGGAAGTGGATGGTATTTTTGTTCCCCCTCGTCAAACTCATCTAATACACAATCCAACAACCCCAAAACACTTCGGTGGACACGTTGTAATCCACACATTCACTACGCTGTGAAATATTAATGCAAAATTACCAGATTGAGTTGTTTAAGCGAAGATTGCTAAGACGGAACTACTTACTAAACATGGCTTCTGGGCGTAGCGATTTCAAAAGAAAAAGTAGTTCCCAGTATTTGCTTCAGTGTCGTAACGCTACAATATTATTTGTTGGTGTTCCACAGCGTAGTGAATGTGCGGATTATAACATGTCCACCAAAGTGTTTTGGGGTCGTTGGATTGTGTATTTGATGAGTTTGACGAGGGGGAACAAAAATACCATCCACTTCCATTGTGTCCGTCCCAAAAACCTTCCCCGACTCACCTCCGAATAAACAACAGCTCGCCCTCACAAAAAAAGTAAGTATGCTGTTCCAAATGACTAAGGAATTGCGCTGAATGGGCCAATTTGCCAAAACGTTGAAGTATTGCTTTAATATTGACGAGTCTCTGAACATGTCTGGTCCTCTCTCATCTACCTGCTGCTGATGCTGCTGACGGTCGAGGTCATGTAACTCTCTGGGCTGGATCAGGGATCTGTTATAAGTAGGAGCACGAATACAATTTAGTCGATAAATATTTCTTTTTCCATTATTTACTGTTACATCCTGATAAACATAATTGTGTGATATCTGAGAGGTTTACTGTGACCCATGTCATAATTAGATTTGTGTATTAATTCCATAAATGTCATTCTATTGTGCAGTAATATTGGATACTGTTGCACAGACACTATTTTCTCATCAATTATCATCATCTGCAAACATGACTGATATTTTTCTGCTGTATGCATCTAAACACTGAGCACCAAGTGATCATAAGGGGCTTTTGCTGAGCCCAAGTATTTCAAACACGACTGGAATGCTCTGGTTCACAATCCTAATCGAGATGTTTTTGTCTTTCTGTTTGTTTCTGATTAAGGTTTTGAGATAAATGATTTCTCAGCTTTTTCGTGCTCATCCATGGTAAAGAAACATTTGTTTCAACAGGTTCTCCTTCACCCTGCAGTTCAGTGTTTGTATCACTGACAACCTGTGTAGCTTGGTATGAAGACAAAACTTTAGATTTCTTTACATCTATTTGAGGCTGTGCTCCTTAAAGTGCTCAGTGTCCTGAATCTTGGCAGCTATGTTTGGACAGAGGGAATATAGCTGCTCATGAAACATGGGCAGTGGGGAACAAAAAGGGGGTGCACAGTACTGAGAAAGGATGGGTTTAAATAAACTCCAGGGTGTCCTCCAAGATGGAGAATGCAGGACTTGGAAGAGGGCATGTTGTGTGCAGGATGGCGGGGGAAATCAGACGCCTCTGACCTTAAGGTAGACTGAAGAAACAGGGATTCAGGAGGTGTCAATACAAAATGTGGCCGACTTCATTCAAACGTTTTCTTTTTGCCACAATGGGATGAAATCGTAAAGAGTGAAGGAGTGAAACTTCTCTGACATACGAAGAGCTCTCAGGAAGGTGCTGGATCACAGAGCATGGTGGAGGTGCTCTTACTGCAGATTGGAGAAGATGAAGACGTCTTAAAGACAAATACACCAATTGACCATGTCTCAAAAACTGAGGCCCAAAAGAGAGCCGGGCTGTTAGTGAGGCTGAACTGAGTGACAAGGTACTGGACGTGTGCTGTCGGGATATTGAACGCTGTCTTCCAATCATCTTACTCTGTTATGTTGACAAGGTCATAAGTCTTGTGCATGTCAGACTAAGTGAAGACATAGATGGGGGATGTCCGCAGCCCAGGAGTCATTAATATGTTTATCCACTGCTCCTCTATCTGGCTCTGACAGAGCGCACAGCTTCCTCAGGGGGTGAAGTACCAGGCAAAAGGTCAGTGGTGCAGACGCAGAGACATGGCTTTGGCGTTGCAGCCAAAGAAATTGTGGCACTTGGGTGGGAGGTCAGGTGATCAGCTGGGCCTATGAGCCTAAAATGTGGCTATGGCTTGCTGTTGACCCCTTGGGTGACAGGATTAGCTCGATTCCTGGTTGGCCTCAATCGCCCAGTCGGTGTGAGGGTTCTGGAGTCGGAGGCAGGGCTTCCCCACGATCAGTGGAAGGTGAAGAAAGTTCACAATGTCAAACTGGACACTTGCTTGGTGGTTTCTGGACAGTAGCAGAAGGACCAGAGAGGTTTGGTAAAGCAACCTGTTGACAACATGTCTGGTGAGGAGCAGAGCAGGAACTTTCTCTGGTAAAGGCGACTGACTGAGCCCGGACTGGTGGCCAAGCTACAGAAAACATTTACTACCAAATCAACGACAGCATTGAGAAAAAGGAAACAGAGGTCTAAAGCAGAGGTCTTTACAGTCGAGGCGATGCCCCCACAGAGCCAGGATGGCAGCAAGAAGCTCCTGACTGACGCTTCTCACATGGCGGGGGGTGGAGGTGGAAGTTACACAAGGAGGGGAGCTTGTCACGGGAAAGCAGTTCATTTTTTATATCATCAACCCATGGAGGAACATGTTACAGAGCTTACTTGGGCTGGCTCTTGTACAAATGTTTCTAGAAAAGCTTCTAATCCCTTCTGATGTCTCCGTTCTGTAAGATTCGAATCCAAACACAATTTTAAATTCTTCTGCAAATAGATAAAAAAGAAGTACAGGCTGGCAACCATTTTTCTGACTTTACTGATGTTCAGAGAGTCTCAACACTTCACTGCAAGCCACCAGTAAAGTGTTGTCCAGTGGGCTCATTTCTTGCTAGACTGTACCTTTAGGGATTTGGTTTAGGGCCCCAAAGCAGCACAAACGGGATCAGATAGATTGGCAATAACCTTTACTGTCAGCGCGAGCAGGTAGGTCATTAATGATCTGTCACGGTGGGATGATGAAGCTTGCACCTTCAGTCAAACATTATACAGAGAGACACTGGTGCCACGTTGGACCAGACAGAAGATGTGGGCTGCCAGACGAAGATAACCATTTGAAGGCTGACGCTGTTCCAGGGGTGTGTGAGGGAACACTCTCACACAGCGCTGGTGAAGCTGAGCGGCTCCAGAGCTGGCAGAGAGAAAAAAAAAAAACATCCAGGAGGTGGAAAGGCAGGGGAAAAGTCAAGGACAGAATGAAAAAAATTAATAATCTTAGGCAGAGATGAGACAGTAGCAGCATGAAATATTCATTATTAATTCATTCAGACATTTCCAAATTACACATAAACACATATCCATACAAAAGAGAGAGAGAGATTCTATTAAAACTTGAATATATCTATAATAATCTATAGACACACACAAGAACACCCATGCACGTGCACACACGTATATCTAGTTGAACATGTTTGAAAAGGGGTAGGAAGAAGTAAGCGTCTGGTAATCCTAATCTTTCTCCAGTATTCAATAATCAATTTTAGGATTAATCTTCTTTCCAAATCCTGTCTCATTGAAAAATATGCAGTCCAACATACACACATGCATACACACTTAAACAAAGTATGACTGTCATCTCGTATCCATGTTCTGATCCGCTGTTCTGAATTTGCCATATCTGGGAGTTTCAGGAGTCAAAAAGACAGCCTGCCTCAGGAACTATTCTGACGGCTGTTTTTTGCAGCGTGAACAACAGTCAGAGTGAGGATTTAGGTGTTTCCCTAAACCAAGGTCAGTATGGCCAGAATAGCCAGCAATATAGATTATGGATTGTATTGTATCTTGTTTTAGTTTGAACCTGTTTAATTTGAGGATTCCAGCAAATGTTGTGGTCAGCCACACCCAGAGACGGATTTCTATTAACTTTTATTAACAGTCTTCAAAATCACTGCTTGTCACTCATAAACTCTCTCATTTCTTACAGTCTGCAGGGGCGTTTGGCGGGCGGCACTGTAGCAAACACACCTTTCAGATACACTTTTACACTAAAAAGCAGCTTTTCAGCACAGCTCTAAGCTGCTTTGTTTCCAAAATCAGAGCAGACGCTCACATTTGTTTTGCAGAATGTCACCAGTTGTTACTGTGCTGTTGTCTTTGTTGTTGTGCAGGCGTCTGAGACAAACAGAGCGCTCTAAAAATAAATGTGATGTGACTTGACCTCAGCTCCAGCTTGTCCCAGGGTCAGTCGCAGGCTTTATTTGGCCCGAGTCACCGGCACGCCGTCCTGATGATGATATGCAGCAAAATGTGTTAATGCATATTCATAGCTGTCTCATTTTATGCCCGGGAAAATCTCAACTGTGCCACACACACACACATACATGTGCACACACACACACATACACACACACACACACACACAAACTTGTGATGATTTACAACCACACACAACTGCACATGTGCACAGCACACTGACACATTCTCACATGCACCAGTGCACAGCTGTTTGGGTTTTTAAACATGGTTTTAATGCATCTGAGGGTGTCAACAGATGACACCACCGTATCTTCTGCTTTTTGTTGGCGTTTTGATTACAGGGTGTAAAATCATCCCCGTTCCAACAGGGCACACGTGACCCCATTGAAAGGAACATTAATTCAATCTTTACATGCTATTATTTTCATGGCTGGGGCTGCTTTATGACAAATTACGGCATTTTATTTCATTATTGAGGCTAATTTACCGGCGTGACTGCGTTCCCCACACCTGAGTCTTCCCCCACTGATATAGTTATTCCTACATCACCCAGAATGCTGCTGCAGCACATCATCAGAAGGGAAACACGAACCTGTCTCACGATGGTCAGACCTCTGTTCAACTTCCCTATTAGTGGCTGAGCGATCTAACAGAAAGAGAAGGTGTAACTTTAACAAGTATATATACCAGAAAGTGTCATCTCTTAACACTTAACACATTTTAAAAACTGCAACTTGCAGAGAGAAAGTGTGTGAATGTGAGGAACAGGATAGGGTGGTGCACTGTGACACTGTGGTGCACGTATCTGAATGGATAACCATTCCTCCAGACATCCTGTACCTCTGGAAAGAACAGGACTGCAGAGGTAAAAACACCTGCTCAGCAGCCTCATGAAGACAATGTGCTCTGACGAAGAGACAGGTTTGGAGTTTGAGAGCATTGTTCCTATAAGAGGATAAAAAGAGTGCAATGATGCAAGGGGAGATTTTTCCTCCCGTGATCTGCTTGCGGGCACGATGCCACAGTCCTCTGCAAAGAGAAACATTTCATGTGGATGTGTAACTTTGTAATCCTGCAATGACTGTCACCAAACTGAAGACGGAGCACTGCTAACCCTCATTTCACATGTGAACGACGCACTCCAGACAGCTCCCAGGAACCCAGAAACCAGCTTCACTCTGGAAATGATGCACTTTCTGAAATGATCCAGTATGTTTAGAGAATGGTGGCTTGTCTTGTGCATGAAAACACTGTAATTTTTTTTAGTATTTTCAATCATTTAACCAGTTTGTTTTTAGTTTGACTTGTAGTAGTCACGCAAAGTTACAGTAATTGTGGTCGACAGATGTCATGGTGGAGACAGTCAGTGCTATTCACCTCAACTTGTCAGTGGTTTTAATTTTATGGCTGATTGGCACAATCTGTCCCCACATGTTTGCTCGAGAAGGAAGGAAGACTTGGAGGGATACGGGGAGATGGCTTTTACTCGTGTTTGGGGTACATTTCCCCTCTTCAGAAAGCAGTTTCCTTGAGCGAAGTGCGTTTGGAGATGTGTAGTGGAAATCTGTCTGGATGTCAGCAGATGTTGTTGCTGGCATATTTTCCTCCTTCATGCACTTTTGCTGTTTATTTTTATTTACTTATTTCCTGAGTAAATCACATCCATCTGTTGATGCTGCAGGAGCCTTTATCAAATGACAACTACATCTGCTACTAAAACTTGACTTCAGTCCTGCGTTATCCGAATCAGCGAGGTAGGAATTCTCCTTAAATGTCACGCCTGCTCTCATTGTAATGTTTTATGCTCTCAGCCGTGCAGGTGTGGATCTCTCCTGCCAGGCTGAACAGGAGGACAGTGCTTAATGGTATTTAAAGCCGGGGCGCTGGTGTCGAGAAACCACACAGCTCCGACTCAGGCGGCCCCTGGGAGACGGAGGGGGGGGAGGGGGTTCAGGTGGATCATCTCTGTTCTCTGCTTCTCCTCCGAGGCCCCGGCTGTCTGCTCCGTGACTCGCTTTCACTGTCAAGCCAAACTGAGTAAATCCCCGCAGTGAAAGCCCCGCGCTCCAGGTTCACGCTTTTTTTTCCTCGCTGTTTTAAACCTGCTACACACACACCCCCGTTGTGCTTCCAGAGTTCATTTTGTGGCTGTGAAAGGAGGAGCGGGGGCTTCAGGTGCGCTCAGTTTTCATCAGCGGCCGGAACCAATGGGAGCAAAAGGCAGAGAAAAATAAAACAAGGCGAGTGAATGGGAAAATGTAAGCAAAATGGATATGCGGCGCACATATTGATGTGCGTTGTTGGCGAAAGGCAGAAACAGATTGGTCCTTTCTTTGGCAATAAAGATAATACTCTAAAAAGGCCCATCTGTCTTATTGAATTCCAGCAGCCACAACACACACACACACACACACACACACACACACACACACACACACACACACACACACACACACACACACACACACACTCATACCCACACACACTGCCTATTAAATGCACTCACGTCATACACAACACACACATATGCTGAAGGGCTACTACCCAGCTGTGTCTTCCATTCATAAATGTCACTGAAGCTGTGCTCAGGATGATGAATCTCAGATTTGCCCCCTATTTGCATAATAAATGATCAACATGCAGGATCAGAGGTCAACCAAGAGGCTCCAGCTCTTCAGTGGCTTCAGCGGCGCACAAACTCTGAAGTCAGTTGTTTGTTTGATACCTTTTTGTCTACACCGATCAGCCATAACATTATGAACACTGACTGTCACTATCTTTTTTTGTCTTTATCGCAGCACCTGTTTAAAAGTGGAGATATGTTAAACAGCAATGGGACATATTGTCCTCATAGATGATTTATTAAAGCAACACGAAGAAACTTTCAGTTTTCGTTGATTTTGGCGGCGCCAGTGGACAAAAGCGGTAGTGTTTTGCCTGACCGAATACTACAGTTCCCATGAGGACTAGCACGTGGCATGGTAAAATGCTGCTCCCGGTGGCGTGCTGTCGGACTGAACTCACCTTCATTTGTTTCCAGTGGCTGTGTGAAGGACGGATAGCGACGAGGTAATGAATCTAATGGTGGCTAAACAATGTTCTATCATGATGTGACGCATGCCATAAAGCAGTCCGCACATTTGGAGTTTTTTAGTGAGCAGGGTTCCTACCACCCTCCTCACAGCTGCTCAGTCCAAGTGAAAGCAATACTGACGCCCTCAGCCCGTGACAGAGGGTCATTCAACTAGCTGTAAGTCGATGTATCATCACAAAAGATAATAAAATGTTTTATTAAGGTTGAAAAGTTCCTTAATGTAGGTTTAAAAACAAAGCATCAGTAAATATTCTGAGTCCCAACTGAGCCAGTCTCTGGGTCTGCTGCTGTTGCAGGGTGTTCCTGGTCTAGGGAAGGCCAGCCAGAAGATTCCAGTTCAAATAGCTGCCAGACCTTTCTGAGTGGAGTTTGCATATTCGCCCCTTGTTTGAGTGTATTTCCTCCACATACATCAGTTTCCTCCTAAAATTCTACAACCTTATTTAGCAGATGCTTTTGTCCAAAACGACGTACAATGCTTGGAGGCAATTCAGGGTTCGTTGTCTTGCCCAAGGACACTTCAACATGCAGATAGGGGTAGACAGGAATCAAACTCACAACCGCCCAATTGTAGGACAATCGCTCTCCTCACTGAACCACAGCCACCCAAAATTTGCATTGCATCTGTTGGAAACACAGGGTTTGGCCCCATTGACATGGTTTGAGAAACAAGCAGATTGAATGTTGGTCCACTCGTAGGTGCTTTCTGCATATAAACCACTGCAATACACTGAACATTAGCAATGAGGGAACCCATTTCATGCACTGCCTGGGAATTGAACCCAGATCACAAGAATGGGAGTCTTGCATGATGCCACTACACCAGCAGTGCTGTTGAAAACATGCTAAAAAGCATGCATGTGAGGCGACGTGGTGACCCTAACTTATTCCTAGGTGTGAGTGTGTGTGTGTGTTTGTCTCTGTGTGTTTGTCCTGTGATGGACTGGAGACCTGTCCGGGTGTATCCTGTCCTCAACCTTAGTCAGATTCACTCCAGACTCCATGATTGACCCCGCGCACAACAACACAATGGATGAGTGGATGAACAGAAGGATGGATGGAAGGATAGAAGATGGGTGGATAGATGAAAGGATCGATGGATGGATGGATGGATGCATGGATGGATGGATGGATGGATGAATGGATGGGTGGATGGATGGATGGATGGATGAATGGATGGGTGAATGGATGGGTGGGTTGATGGATGGATGGATGGGTGGCTGGATGGATGGATGGATGGATGGATGGGTGGATGGGTGGCTGGATGGGTGGATGGATGGGTGGGTGGATGAAGGATGGATGGATGGATGGATGGGTGGGTGGGTGGGTGGATGGATGGGTGCGTGGATGGATGGGTGCATGGATGGATGGATGGATGGATGGGTGGATGGATGGATGGGTGGGTGGATGGATGGATGGATGGATGGATGGGTGGGTGGGTGGATGGATGGGTGGGTGTATGGATGGATGGATGGATGGATGGATGGATGGGTGGATGGATGGATGGATGGATGGATGGGTGGATGGATGGATGGATGGATGGGTGCGTGGATGGATGGGTGGCTGGTCTCACAGTAGAAAGGATCTGCTGGTAAATCTTTGGTGCCGGATGCCACAGCGTGCCTCGGAGGTCCAGCTCAGTCCGGGCTCTGTGGATCAGGGTTGGACTTGGTTGCGTTGCACCAACATGGTCATGTTCCTGAAGAGTGAGGCTGTCAACCATAAAGTCTGTTTCTTTAAAGAGAGCTTCTCACTCTTCTCACTCCACAGAAGCCCAGTTCTTTAGAGGTGACAGATTAGCGTGGCGCCCGGACGACCATCCCTTTCACATATCCATGTGAGCTCCTCGAGCCCCCACAGCTCCCATTTCATGTCTCATCCCATGTTACATGTCATGAGACAACAACAACAACTGGGCTACTTCCCCAGCAGAAGGAAGACTTACCCAGTTTTATGAATAAATGCTGTGGCTTCTTGATGTATGTGTAAGAAAATGTGGCTTCAGCCTGGTGACAAAAGGCAGCCAGAGTGTTGCATCAGACTGCACATTGTGTTTGGACGAAACCCTCAAGACGCAGAATCTGCTCTTGATTTAGGGCATTTTCAAAGCAATTAATCCTCTTTCTCTCACAGCTAAATCTTTTAAAGTGTTGCGGCTGTAAGAGTGGTGGCTGTATAACACGTTTGGCACAAGGCGAGAGCTGTAGTCAGAAAAAACATGATCAAATATACATTCATGCTTTAGGCCAGGGTCCCTTGTGTCACTGCTGTAGACCAAAAGGCTTCTATCATGCCAAGAATTACTGCGACCAAATAAAATGCTCTTGTGTTTTGACCTACATACTGAGCACTGAACTTGATCCGGCTATGAGAGCACACAATGCATATACACGTGCACTTGAATAATAAATTTTTAAAACTGAGACAGTTTGACTGCCAGGCAGCCACAAGTTTCTGAACACTGTAGAGCTTCTCTTTATTTCAAAGTACAACGGCTTAGTTTGGATGGAAGCTAGCAACAGCTACATCATATTTCACCATGTAATGAAGTCCTGCAATTTTCTCAAAGGGTGTTTTATGACTGTTTCTGGCAGTAACTCTGGAGACAGACAGAAAATGAGACGGGAGGGAGGTGTGGAATGACATGCACTATAGACCCTCCAGCTGGGAATCACCTCTCAGGGCCTTTTGGTGTCAACATTTGGTAGATTATGTGCAGCATAACTACACTGCAGATTAACGACCCTTCAGTTCATAAATACATGCTCCTGGAGCTTGGAGCTCAAATAGTTAACAGTTGTTAGAGTTTAACGCCCAACTCTGTAGTACTGATGTCAACAAGCAACGACAGTTTAGATCCCAGTGCACAAGCAGAAAAGTGACCAACAACCTTGTAGTTCTCCCACACTTTTGACTTTGTGACAGATCCTTTCAGATATTGTCTTGTTTTTCTTTTTCTTTTTTTAGCCCAAATATTTTTTTTTTTTTTGCTGCAAGACTCTTCTAGCTCTTTCCACAAACTAGTTTAACTTCATTATATCACATTTTCAAGACTCGTTGTTCCATCCAGTCACTTAACGATGCAGGTTAAACCCTCATTTGAATGCTCCTGTTTGTCGTGATTCTCAGTTTATCACCTGAAAACAAGAGCCAGACCCTCCAGGAGAAGAAATTCAGCATGCTGTATAGGAGATCTTCCTTTTTCTTGTCTGAAGGCACATCAGTTGTAGGGCGGCAGTGGCTTAATTGTATCGATTCTCCAATTTCAAGGATGATGGTTCGATACCACACTTTACCACGTCCATGTGCCGATGAGTTCTTGGGTAAAAGCCAGGCCTGCTACACTTTGCACAGCAGCCTTTTGCTTTCAGAAAGTGGGTTCGGGGATGACTGTGAAGAAACCTTGTGGAGTATTTTGAAAAGACTGAAGAAATTAAGTGAAGTAGTTCGATGAAGTCTATTGAAGTGAAGCCGCTCGCTGCAGGCCGCCATCTTGAAAAATTTAAAGCTCAGACAGAGCATTTAAAACCTTTAGTTGAGGTAATCTGTGGGCTACAAGGAAAACAATCTTGAGGACAACCGATTTCTGTTGTTATTTAAACACCATGCAGTCAGACTTCAAAATAAAATGTGTGTCGTGTTTTTGCCTTAATATTCTATTTTTTACTTCTTCTGGTAGAATTCAGATCAAAAACGTCATGTAGTCATCATACGCATTAGAAGAATGAACGGGTTTTGTACTTCGTCACTGCTGAGAAGCCAAATGACACCAAAATGGCTCAAAACAGCTCTGTGACCGGAGCAGCTCCGTGTTGCCAGATTGGGCGGGTTTGTTCCAAATCAAGCGTCTTTTTTGAGCACGTCGGACGGGTTGATGAAATAATTATGTGTTTATGACGAGTTTTTTATCATACATATACGGTTTTAACGTGCATTTTCATCCAAGACGGCGGTTTGGGCTGCTTTCTGTTGAGTAAAACGGGTTTCAAATTGTCTACGGGGGATAACGACAGATCTGGCAACCTCCTCCGGCTTGAGTGCGGAGACACCGCAGGCGGTGTGAATCACAGTGCTCCGGTGTACGTAAGTCTCATGTTCCTGCAGAAGCCTCTGAATCACACACGTTCAGTGTAAAGACGAGGGTTAAACTCCATGTGAGCCCTTTGGAGTCAGGAGTCAATCATTCCCAGTGATTCCCATCCTGTGCTGAAAGTGGTAAAACTAAGTGAACAGTGGGATTGTTTTCACCTCCAACAAGCTCCTCGAGCTCACGAGAAATTCCGGACAGTTCCTCCATAGCAATGTGCCTTGGCTCCGCCGTGGTCTCAGTGTGGATGACTCCGGAGGTCATTCTGTCGTGCAGAGGTCTGGCTTCTGACTGGGACGCTCCAAAAGGAGGATTTTCATTGTCTGAAGCCATTCTGCAGAAGATTTAGTTTGATGTTTGGGGTCATTGTCCTGCTGCTTCACCCATTTTCTGCTGGCGCTTTGGCAGGCGGACAGCCGTACACACTTCATCCTGTAAAATACCTTGATAAACTTGGGAATTGGTTTTGCCTCCGGTAAAAGCAAGTGCCCGGAGCCTTGAGACGGCAGTGCAGTCACAAATCATGACTCCTCTCTCACCATGCCTCACCTTGAGTACAGTTGACTCATCTGAACCAGCTGCAGTCATGCCTTGAATGAGTTGTTTCTCCGGGGGTCTTTCTTTCTGCTCAATGCTTCTGGTTTCACTTTTATCAGACACTTGTTTCTACCGGAGCTACAACAGTGTACATAATGAGACTGACAGCGCAGAGTCACATTTTCCAGAGTAGTTTCAAAATGAATCTCTTTTTTCTTCGGGCTTCATGCTATGATTATTTTGACATTGTCTGGCTCCACCGCCTTCATCCCTGCAGGGTCCGGCAGGTAGTTGCTTAAGCTACGTTTAAGACACTTCGATAATCACTTCATTTAAAAAAGAAAACTTTACACTGACTCAGCAACAAAGATTCACTGGCCGTGATCCAGTGGCTTTAAAGCTGAGAGGAAGAGCCTGTCACCTTTAGACTGAGCTTCACACCCGATCCTGGACTTCTGTGTAAGTACCTTTTTAACATTAAACTTTGATGCACCACTAGAATCCAAGGTGACTTTGAGGACTTTATGTGCACACTATAGTCGAGTTGTCCCTACTTGTTGTAGATGCCTAAAAATAACATTTATATTTCTCTAAGCTGTGTACTTCACAGATTATGTCCTAATAATGTCTTTTCCTCCTCTACAAAGAGGATGAAAGATTCCGTCTGAGACATAAACTGTCTTTTTTGATACTGATGGTTCAACAGTGAAGACGAGATGAGCCCAGCTAGAGGAAGTGGGTAGCAGCAGTCCTGTGGGGGAACCATATCTGTTTCCTTCCCCTTGAAAAGTTCTGTCTCATTTCTGCTGCTGGTTTCAAGGTCCCAGACTGCCAAATGACGTCATTTCTGGCTCGGGCGCGATGGACAGTCCAAAGTCAGCCAAGTACGCCGCCACATCTGCTTTAATCCAGCCCGCCAATCCAGCATGCCACAGTTATTCAGAATGTTTTCGCTTATTTCCATAATGAAGGGGTTAATTATGCTCATGAGACGCCCCAACGATCTTGTCTTGAGTGTCGGGGACACAGCTGTACGTCTGCGAGCTAAATCATGCGCTAAATGTGTCACCTAGAATTAGACCCATTTGGCCGGGGCTGTCGGTGGGCTGTTTGTCGTGCGAGGGGGAGGCCCAGGCGGCCGCTTGGCTCCGGTCAAGTCAGCAGGGAGCGGGGCGAGGGCAGGGGGAGGCAGGAGGATATCACTCATTACCCACTGGTCCAGACAAGATGCAGCAAGTCAAGCAGAGCTCCCACTGTGTCCCGGAGATCAGATGGACAATAAAGTTTTATGCACCCGTGAACAACAGGAGTGTATTTCACCACGAGTGCAGCATCGGAGGTGCATCATGTCTGCTTTTTATTTCCTTTATGGGGGCTTTGTACTTGTCAGATGAAGAACATGAACAAACCTCTGAGGACAGGAAGGACATTCCTAATTTTTACGTTCAAAGACATAAAAAGGATTTATGTAGAAAAAGCTTTTATGATTCATTCATCTTTATTTCTAAAGCACCAAATACAACAAAGTCATCTCAAGACACTTTGACAGAGAGAAACCAAAACATGAACTGGTAGAACCAGACTCAGAGGAGACTTTCTGCAGAACCAGACTCAGAGGTGAAGTCTTCCCTCACAGGACTGCGGTTTGATTCTTTTGACTTGTTGTCTTTTACAACACACTGAAGTCAGAGTTTCGATCTGATGATAGGTGTGACAAACTGATCACGTGAGCCCAAAACAGTCATAATACACGCCACACTCAGAACAGCTGTAACAATATCACTACCTGCCTGATACTGTGCACCATTGCTACTGACATATATCCCCAAAGAACTGTGACGAACTGCGTTTTATCAAATACTGCTCAATATACAGCATCACAAAATCATGCACAGGTCAGCCTTTTTCTTCCTGCACCCCATAAGACTCATAGTTCTGGAGGCACTCTGGTCAGGGGGTCTTGGTTCTCGTCAGACTTTCTTCAGTAATTGCTATTTTTAATTGTTTATTTTCTGACACATCAAGTTTTTGGACCAAATCCGTATTTGTTGCTTAATATGTTCCACGCACTGCCCAGGACCACGATGAAGACAATGATTTGGCCTGTTAGTGGCCATAATGTTCTACATACAGTAGTTTATGTAAAAACACACCGATATGTAATGACAATTTTTTTTGCTCATATACGTACTTTGAATAAGTATAAGAGCAAAGATTCTCATCAATTCTGACACAGGCCAACTCATATATTCACATAAGACTGGAACAACAGAGCAGACCTAGAGAGGAAGCAGGAATATATTTTCAAACAGAGACGTTCCTTCACTTGGTGCGTACCATGAGTTTCCACACTGATATGACCCAGAAAGCACAGCCCGTAAATGGAATGGGCGAGGAAGATGGTGGATAAATAAACATACTGGATGTCATTTGCATTCTCATTTTACATCAAATGCTGTAAAGATGGCAGAAGCGCAGCAGATGTATCCAGCGGTGACCTCGGGATCGATCCTTCTCGGCGTGCTTGTGCAAATAATAATATCAAAACATGGATGACATGGAGCTGACATTAGCAGAAGTCAGAAGAAAAGCAGAGGCAGCGGAGCTGGCTTTGTTTGTGTGCTTCCTGCCGAGCCTCCTTTCCAATGCTGCTCTTTAAAGGGAATTATCTTAACAATAAGTGTAAATGTAATAACTCCTAACGGTTTTACGACAATAGCATGCAGATATTTAGCACTTTGATTTTACGAAAGCAGAGAATTAATTCCTCCCTCCTGTGATCCTTCACAGTGTCAGAGGATTTCTCGGGTGTTTGTCATCAGACAAATGCTTAAGCTATATCCTTGGAGAAATAACTTCACTCGATTCAATTTCCTTTAATTAGTCACAAACATAATTCTGCTATTTCCTAACATCTTGGACGACGGGGGGAAACGATCCTTTCATGTTTGGGAAAAGCAGAGAATTGCCAAAGATTTAGTGAAAATTCTTCACAGTTTTGGAGCCAGACTCAGCGAGCGGAGGCCTCGCGCTTTGTTGTGTTTGCTTTCCATATCATCCCGCAGTTGTCGCACGGAAATTATCAAGAGATTTATGTGCATACAAGATGCGAGTTGATGACATATTAATCAGAGGAAGCTTCCAGGTATAGCCTACTTTTGATGTGAATACATTTGCAAAGCGCAGCTCGCGGTGCGGCGAGCAGCAGAACATTTAACTCTGTTGTTCCCTGCCAACAGCCAGGCGGCACAAGCAAGTCCCAGGCTGATTCAGATCAAATGCAAAACAGGGAAGACAGCGCCCAAAGCTGAAGGGATGTGAAATCACAGTATTCTTAACATGTTTCTGATTTTTTATTTTCCTGTGAATGTACTGAGCT
This sequence comes from Salarias fasciatus, assembly GCF_902148845.1. Lineage (NCBI taxonomy): Eukaryota > Metazoa > Chordata > Actinopteri > Blenniiformes > Blenniidae > Salarias > Salarias fasciatus. The sequence continues at coordinate 2,732,024 of NC_043745.1, forward strand.
GGAAAATAAAAAAAAATGTTTCATTGGAATTCTTCATGCATGCTAATGAAACATACAATTAAAGCCCCACACTCTGAGGTCTGACTGTTCATGTGGTTTACAGAGGAGGAACAGCTTCTACGGAGCTCCATTCACCCATCTCACACACGGATTTATCTAACTTAGATCAAAATGAATCAAATAGAAATACAGAAGAAAAAATATATATCATTTTTGTAATTTTACATTCATTTTCACTCAAAAAACATTTCACTGCAATGGTATCCATTTACACAGCAACAGCAGGAACAGTAGAGATGAGTTTCTAATAGAACGTTTCCAAACAGGAAATAGTGCTTGTCTGGGATCATGTACATCTCGCTGAGATATTTAGTTTCATTGAGGAAATGTAATCACTTTGAAAAATGCACTTTACAATAAAATGACAAATTTTCAGCTTCAGATGTGATATTTTGCTCAAGTCCCCCTCTCATTTCAGTATTTATGCTCCACTTTGCTCACCTCTCTAGCCTCGACGTGATTAACTTACCGCTTCATCAGACATGAACGACTTTAACACCTAACTTCACTGACCCCCCCCCCCGATCCTTTTCCCTCCTTCTATCACCTCAACAGGAACGACAGGAAGTCTCCTCTCAGTCTGGTTCTTCTTGTTTCTTCCGTCCTCTGCCTCCTCTACCTGCTCGTGTGGAATCGTGTTTCTTTCTCAGTGCCTTGAGATGACTTTGTTATTTTGGTGCAATAGAAATATAACTGAATATGAAATTAAGACACACAGCTCAGCATCATTGTCTCACACTCTAAAATGAGTCAGAGTTCATGCACATTTAACGTGGACACACAGACTGCAGTGTCTGATCGTCTTTATACAGGAAATACCAAACAAAACAGAGAGGCTTGAGATACAAGGTCCTACCACCACAGCAGCTGATATAAATAGTTCATAGTGTTGAATAATTCCAGCGTATTGTGCTCCGGTGTTTTAGTCACTTTCAGCAGCACTTTAAATCCTGTAACCTTGTTTCTCTCGCTACCTTGGAGGAGTTTCTGGGAAGTAGCATTTTTTGCCCTGCCACCTTGGTACAGGAGTCAGCGTGCGGGCCACAGCTGCCGAGACAACCGGGGTTTAAATTAAGATAAAGTGTCACATCTGAGCGCGCTGTTCTAGTTAAAACTTCCCCGGAGGTCGGAGGTCACACCTGGACCATTCTTTCTCCGCTCGGGCTCCGTGTCACTTCGTGCCCCGGGGTCGGTCCCAGAAGGACCCGGCAGTCACAGCTCGGACCTCTGCCTCGCCTCGCCGGTCACCCTGACCAGGCGCCTCTGGCTCGCCGGCTGCCGGCAGTCCCTCCGTTTCCCGCCACGGCGCCGTCACGAGCCGCTTCCAGGAAGCCTGTCACTCATTTCCAGGGTTTTCTCTGTAAAGGAAGTGAAAACGCAGCTCTAATCAGAGGCACTATTTAACAAGATGTAGGATGTGACAGTTTTTTTGTGTTTGCTCATCAAACGCAGTCGGACTGCTGCTCAGTATTCACATGACGTCTCCGAATGACACTCGCTGACACACTTCTCAAGCTATCCACAACGTGTCAGTCTTCTTCCCACTCTTTTACGTCTTCTGTGTCTGAGAGGAAATTGGATGAAAGAATTAGGAATAAAAAAAAAAAATAGAAATAAAAATAGCTAAACATGAGTCAGAAAGCGTTTCAACAGTGAGTCGGAGGCTCAGGGAAAAGTAGGCGGGGACATTCAACCTCCAAAATTAGCTCCTTCCGCTCAGCTGAGGCTTAATTTCAAAAAGAGCCGAATTCAGAGGTTAAAGCAAACTTGAAATCCGATGCAGAACATTCATGAATCTGTGCACGGTTCCACCAGTGGCTGCGTTTTGGTGTGTGTGTGCGTGTTTGTGTTGAAATGAAAGAGGTGTGGGGGGGCTGATAACAGAGGACTCTCAGGTGCTGCGGGCCTTTGTACAAGAATAACCGCGCTCTGTGGAGATGAACTACCTTTGAATAAAAAGACAGTTTTTGGTGTGTGAATGCGTCTGAGAGGAATAGAGATGCAAAAAGACCCATCAGACTTTGGAGAATGCTGAAAGATGAAGCTCAGGCGGCGCTATCAGGCAGAGGAAGGGCTTACGGCTGATAAGCCTTCGCAACTTAAAGGATTTCTGCCCTGTCGCTGTCACGTATGTGAGAGTATTGTTTTGCCAAATGGGGGGTAAATCCATCTCTGCCGCACTGCTGGACGCCTTGAATTTGTGTGTGTAGAGGTGTGTAGGTGTGTGTGCATGTCCATTTACAGCCACATCTCCAAAGACGCATGCATTATCTCTGAGAGGGAGCGGACCAGGTTTCCTGGAGCGAGTCGCCGCTGAAAAGAAGAGCTTGTCGCATCATGTCCTTCTCCGTCGATGGTCCCCGCTGCAGCAGCCCCCCCGCCCCACCCAACCCAGGAGCCGGAGCACTCTTTCTCTGCTCCGGCGAGTCCTCGCCTCCTCCGGCTGAGAGCCGAGCTGCTGCATATGCATGCGAGTCAATATGTTCGAACCGGCCTCTTTTGACGGGTCATCCGGAGTCTAATCTCACGAAAAGGGGGGTGTCATGGCATGTGAAGGGAGAGTTCAATTGTATATTGCAAAGTCACAGGCGATTGACCAGCTGCCAGCCAGACACTGAGGCCGAAGAGAAAGAGGATCGTTGGTTCTGGTGGCTTCCATCATTCTGTCCACACTGGCCAATGGAGCGGAAGATGTGTCCTCGCTCAGCCCCGCCGTCGATGGCTTTCTGCTGAAATGCAGGTGGGAGATATTCATGGCCCCTCCGCAGACGCCCTGATTGCTTCGCAGGGCTGATGAGGTCAGCCGGTGAGAGACATTAAGCCGCTGTGGCAAAGTGGACCGGCGATGGTTCACTCTCCGTTATGAGCGTGGACATTAAGATCCCGAGACGCGGCACAGAGCGAGATCACAGCCGTCTCGTTTGTGTTGCTGCACCTGTCACTGTCCGTTGTTCAAATTGCCATCAAGACTGCAGCGCATCGTTCCTCCATCACCTAAAGTGCGGTCGTCTGATCGCTTCTTCCAAAAGCAAACATGAAGACTCAAGACTGCTCTCGCCTCATGAAAACTCGGGCACCGGCGCTTCGTCTGCAGGTCAGGAATCATTAAAAACTCTCATCAGAGTTGGTAATAAAGCATAAATATTGCCATTAAATCAGTGATCCTTTAAAAGTAAGTTCTCTTACTAAAGTTTTCATGCATTTTCCACCTTTCCATACAACAGTCTATCCATCTTCTTCACCCACTTTATTTACTTTAAGGTTTCTGGAGCAGGAACTGATTCCAGGAAGTTCAGAACAACCCAAATGATCGAATTAGTAGGGAGTGTGCAAGAAAGTCAGAGCACCATGAGAAAACTGAGAGAACATGCAAACTACCCATGGGAAGTCCCCGACAGCGATGAAGATGAAGGTGACGACAGTCAAGAGACCAAACCACAGCGTGAGATGACTCTTCACCAAACGTTCAAGTCAACTGCAAATATTAGCGAGTTGTGTATCATTAAAAGTCCTAACAAAGCCAGTAATCATGGGTCAGAGGTTTCTAACTTTCCATTAAGCCAGAATTAGGAAGCATTTTGGGCGTGTGACCCTTTTAAGGCAAAACATAATCTAGTTATCACCTCTTGTCATAATTTGCATAATGCCTTCCACTTTCTAGCAGCTGAACAAAGGAGCGATGCTTCCTGTCTGCTCGCTGTATTGTGGTAGATGTAGAAAGCCTGATGAGGTAGAACTTTCCTCTAATTCACGGAAAAGTCACACTCGCTGTACTTTCTCCGCTTGTTTTCTCAGACTAATTATCTCACAACCTTTCAGATTTAACTGCCAAGTGAGAACTGGTCCGTTAAGTTATCAGGGGAGGTTGACAAGTCCTCCAGTCTGAAATCAGTGATAAACACAGAGAAAGGACTTTCTTTCACACGGATCTGATCTGTGGTCCTCCGGCAGTGTTTCCTGATGACATCCAGATGTAGTTTTGGTGCGGTTGAGGTTAAATAGAGCAACAGGATAACAAGGACTCTTCCAAATGATGTTTAGAGATTCTTTAGTGTTCATGAAAATGACAAAAGTAAGACAGACACTCTGCTAAAATGTCAAGAGGAAGAGAAAGACAGTTGGTACATCAGGAGCCTAACCAGCAGAGGCATTTGGAAACAGCAGAGTTAGCTACAAATGCTAACAGATAGTAGGGGTGTCAAACATAAGGGCCACAGGCCAAAACCAGCCAGCAAGAGGTTTCAATGTAGAAATAAACAAAGATTCCCTAAAAATATCGATTTAAAAAAAAGTAATTCTTCAGAGCAGAAGACACAATACAGTGACGGCTGAGCAGAGTTGTCAGTGATGCTGCCGTGAAAGCTTCATGCTTACTGTGACCCTTCATGCTACCATCAACGCCATGCTGTCAGGGGAGGTTTGGAGAAACACGCAGAATGAAAACAGCTACAGGAGAAGATTTTTGGACGCTTCAGTGGATTTACCACCAGAACGTTTCATTAAAATTGGACTTATGTTGAGTCATGTATTCATTTTCCACAGTAATTGTTGGTTTTGTGAAAATATCGACATTTTCATCACTTTGAATCTGCACCACAGTGAAATGTGTCTGCCAGAGAACACATGTTGGAAGAAGCTCAGGTGAACTGAAATGCAAACTAAACTCTGACTCTGTAGTAATGTGGCTGACATGAAGCCCTTGTTACTGTAACTTCAATTCATTATTCATGGTTATGAACAACTGAACTTTGGGAAGTCCGTGGAAAGAGGAACCAACAATTAAAGGACCGCTTCTAGTTTTTGTGGCGGACATGTTTGGGACAGCTCAGGTAACCGCCTCATGATGTAATTAATGGTGCAGGAACACATTTCTCAATTCTGGACCAAACCGGGGCATTTAGCTTGGAGTTTCACAGCGACAAAGAAAGCCTTTCTCAAAAGGCTTTGTTTCACAAAATTGCGTGAGCCTGAGCTGTAAGAAAAGCCGCGGCTCTGAATGAGAGATTGGTTTTGGCTCCGGTCTTCTCACCCCGTTAGCTTGTTCACAACACTTCAGCCCAGGTTTTCTTCAAGCTCTCCAGAATCTGTGGTGTCAGCCCCTTCTGGCCTCCGCCGGCGCCGCACCTATGGCTGCTCATATTGGATGTGAAGCCCCGCTGCTGGTTTTTAGCGCTCCCCTCTACCTCCGGGACAAACCTCCTCCGCCCCCTCCGCCCAGACTGCCCCTTCCCCGTGGCTAACCCGATGGCTGCTCCACTGTCGGCCCCCCTCCCTCCATCTTCCTCCGGCGCTGGAGTAACCTTCCCCACTCCTGCTTCTCTGGAGCCCAGATGAGAATTCATCTCTTCAAGAAATACTGCACGTTCGCTCCACCACCCCCGCCTGAGTCATATCTCCCTCTCCTCCACTCCCCGCTCCCTCTCCTCCTCCTCCACCTCTTCTTACTTCTCTTTTCATCCCTCCTCTTGTGTTGTTGCTCCTCGGCACTTGTAGCATTTCTTTTTCAGCAGCTCCCTATCGCACATTCAGGCTTTTGAAGAAATAATTAGCATGCTTAGCACAAACCCAAGATGGGTTCAAACAAACTTTTAACTCAGGAATTGGTGTGGCAGTGAGATTTACAAGATTTTAAATGTGACTTCTCTTTAAGGGCGACCAAAACCAACAACAACAAAACAGCCTGAAGTGACAGTCAGTGAATCTCCGGGTTCTCCGGTTAGTCCAAATGTTAGCATGGTGACAGCTCTGCTCGCACCTGTGACTGACAACTGACAGACAAATCTTTCCCTGCTTATCTGGAGAGTCGCACAGGCTGACGCTTCCTTTAATATTACACTTCTATCACATGAGCAAAATAGCAAACTCAAGAAGCTCCAACAAATCTCATGTTACCGTATCACATGACAAACATGCCCACAAAATCCAAGCAGACTGATTACAATGCGAGCTGCCAGGCAGCCGCACGTTCAAGCTGTAGAATGAACACATGATTGTTACCATCGAGTTCAGCTAAAGGGACCGGCTGACATTAGACTGCAGTCCTGCTCTCATTACGGAGGCCGCCAGTCTTAAAGATCCATGAGCAAAGACAACGCCAAGGTTTCTGCATTTCAGCCATTCAGTAGAACAGCTGTGCACCAAACAGGCTCTCCGCAGTTCTTACTGTGTACATAAACGAGGCTTAAAATCAAACTTTGCTGAATTTGTCAGATGTTTCCTGGATTTCATTTTGCTCACACAGATTTCCTGCTTTGCGGCTTTTGTTAACACAACAGTATTTTTTCTCTCAGCTTGTTCTCTGCTGCCATTGAAACCATTTAAACAGCTTGGTACCAACATCCAGCTCTGCAGATGGCTTCTCATCACTCAGGTAACATTTTTATTTTGCACATGTGTCAGAACCAGAACTCTGCATATCAGACCATGACTCATGAATGAAAAATGAATCCAGCTTCTGATCTCTGAGGTATTATGCTCTGCTTCAACAACTACGATGATACCCAGGCCATGGCAATTAACTTGGATTTTTTTTCTCTTTCTTCCAACACGTTACAGATGAGTACCAGAAGCATTCAGTAGGTATGTGAAACCCAAAGTAAGGAATGACTTGTTTGTTATAGGTGACAAAGTTCCTCAGAGAAAGAAGTCCTACCCAGTAACTCGATTTCCCAACATGCTGTGGGGATGATTCAGTCCGCCTCTCGGCTCGGGTTCACTTTTTTTGAGGTTCACCCTCCAAAGACTTCTAATCCAATAAATGAACTGATCTCTGTCTAATTTCAGGAGATTATTGACAATGGCATTGATCTGTTGTTTTTTTTTAAACGCCACCTGCACTGACCAAGCGGCAGAACGAGCATCACTGAGACCACTAGACACGCCAACACGTGACAAACCTTTACCTCTACTGCTACCTCTACCCTCGAAGCATCATAAAAGACATACAACCGCTTCAGAGCTCAGTTTTTCAGCTTCACCTGCATCCTGACCTGACAAGACAAAGTAAAGAATGTAAAAGAGGCTCAGACAGAAGCAGCAGACATCAGAACGTCTGGGTCATCCAGAGCCACTGGGATTAAAATGCCATTAAGAGTGTGAAAGAAGTGCAGCCGGAGGTGAGTAAGGCGTTTGCTGACTTTCACATCCATTTTACCAGCAGCTAACCTAATGAAATATGCCATAACGGCAAAAGGACAAGCAGATGAAGCCATGTTGACTTCCAGAGCCAGATACCTCACTTTTACAGATGCTGCATCGAACGTCATGGAAGGCATCATAAAGGGCTCGCCCAGATACAAATCTGCAGTCAGTTGTGATTGTTAGTCCGAGTTATTCCAGTCAGCAACAGTAACTGAGGACGGCATGGCTCAGCCAAAGGTCAATTATTACCAAAAATGACAACGATCTAAATGTAAAGCCAGTTTTACTGAAACCATCTGGTGCAAAATACAGTAAAATCGAGTATTATGAACTAATGTAAAGCACCATGAGGGTGAATTCTGTCCTGATTGACCTCGTGACACAGAGACCTCAGCTTCCACCCACGACCTGCAGATATGCCGCTGAAATATGGAGAAACTGTATCAGACTTCCAATTTGTAGCATGAAAACGAACAAATTGAATGTGATTTGTTTGCATGCAGCCACATATCAAACGTCACGCTTCAGCTCCTGATTCGTTGTTTACGAACGTGTTATTGATGCAACCCGTGGATGCACGCCTCCTGATTAAACACATAAAACATTCCTCACACCTGCCCAAGAACATTCTGCTCACACATTTAAATGAACAGTCAGTGAAAAACAAAATCATTAAAACACCCATTAACCTTAAGTGAATGTATTGTTTTGTTTGTTTGGATTTTTTTTTTGTATTGCTCCCATCAGATATGTTTCAAGTCACCTTGGGAAAACATGAGACTGCTGCAAGTATTATCCAAGCTTGTGTGTTTGTGTGTGTGTGTGTGTGTTTCTTTAAGCACATGCACTTACCACTGTTGACCTGCTGGTTCAGTGTATTAATGTAACAATGACAGAAAATCTGATTAAATGACTCAATGGAAACTGAGATTCGCTTCAGTAGAACAGCCAGGTTTTCTCCTGAGTGGATAGAAGCTTATAGATGTCTGGGAAACTGATTCACGCACACACACACACACACACACACACACACACACACACACACACACACACACACACACACACACACACACACTGCTGCTGTTTAGTTAAGGTTAACTTTATCGTCCTCTTCAGGAAGCAGTCCATGCTGCTGGAAAAGCTTCTTGTTTACATGGAAACAGCAGAAATGCTGAGCATGATGTAGTTAGTGTGATACGCCACAAGTTGGTGTGTTAGTAATAAAACCACACACACATGCTGCAGAGAAAAATACACTCTAAACATAAACAATGGGGAACATGGAGCCCCAGCTTTTCCAAAAAGTTACATTTTCAGCGGCTCCCAGCGCTGTTGTCACGTAAACAGAACCCCAAAACTCAACGGAAGTGTTTGCATTCTCACTTGGAATCATTGCAAACGGGGCTTTAGTTTGGTGTTGAAAAGAGGCGGCGACGTGCACAGCCGATCGTATTTAATGAGCTGATCTGTTGCGGCTGTCGGCACAGAGCACCAGCTCTCAGACAAATAACTGCTGAAGTTTTCCTGCTTGATGTTAATATTAGTTGTAATCTGTCCATGTGTGGTGTGGGTTTCCACCAGCTGCCAGCACTACATTACAGAGTGTCACAGAGTCAGACTGCAGATTATGGATAAAAAGAGGTTTCTCTGAAGTAAATCCGGAGGAATTTATAAAGGATTAAATCCTGCTGTATTTCATGCGATATAATGATATTCTTTGAGAGGCAGGTTTGCAATCTTCAGAAGAACCGGCTGCGTCTCCTGTGTTCAATACCACCATATAATTTCATCCTGGCAGAGGTGACAAAAATGCATCAGCAGCTTTTGACAAATTATTGATTCTCGACTCGGTATGCATTAAATTCACGGTAACTGTATGACAGAGGGCATAATTCAATTCTCTCTGCGCGCAGAGCTCTTTAGTCTGGACCGTACGACGGCGGAATGGCAATGCACCAGGCGGCGTTATTACACCTATCAAGCACACTAATGATCTACCTCAGGGGCACAGGTACGCCCGGGTAATTTATAGGAGCTGGCAGAAATCTACAGGTTAATGCCCTCCATCAAAAGTCCGCTGAGGAATGTAGCGGGTAGCCGCCCGTGAGCACGTCACTCCGCCGATCTCTCCGTCGTGGCATTTTGGGTGATTGCCACTTGTGTTATCTTTTCTTTCTTTAAATACCACATGCCACTTGACAGCCCAGCAAATGATATGTTGATGGAGGCTGAGTGCTCCTGTCAGATTTTCTGAGTGTGGATTGAAAGGTCCGCTTGGGGATGCAGCTTAGGTGCCGTAGCTATCATAACAACCGAGTCCACCCCCCCCGCCCCTCCCCTTCTGTCTCCACTCTGTTAATTCCTCTCGCCGCCGTGCCGCTCGAGTGCTTCGCCGCTCGCCGGAGTGACGTGGAAACACTGTCGCTGCTGCCGCCTCCCCTCCCCACGAGGTGACAGGTCATAAATCCCCACAGACATGGGCGTGGGGGTTTCAAAAGTGAGTTGGAGGAGGGAGGAGGGGGGGGGGGGGGGGGGGGGGTCGCTGCAACACAAACCTGAAGGAGATTTCTCCTCATGCATAGAAAGCTGTTTCCCCCTCACCGACAATGTCTCCCTCGGGGATGCTACTGCCAACTCACTGCATGCAAAGTAGGCTCTCCCTCTCCCTCTCTCTCTCTCTCCCTCTCTCTCTCTCTGCAAATGTGGAATAGGTCTTGGGGAACTTTGTGGCGCAGGATAAAAGGCGGGGGAGCGGCGTCCGTGGAATTGCCACCCTCCCTATCATCCAAATGATCCTGAATGCCAATTACCCTCCCTGGACTCCGCAGGGAGCGGCCCGTCACTCACGACGCGCCTCGCATAGCGCCGGGGCATCGAGCAGCCGGGGAGAAGAGGCTGCCACTGTGAAGGAGTCAAAAGCGAGCGCGTGGTGCAGTTCACCGGCGGGCAGCAGCAGGAAACACTAGCCAGCTCTCTCCGAGACAGACACTTACACACAGCGACACACATTTACACAGCCTCACATGGGCAGAGGAACATCAGCAGGTCAGAGGAGCTCTCAGCCCTCCAATCGACTCTGGTGTAACATATGAAACTGAAAGAAACAGCGAAATCAATAATATAAAAAAGAAGCAACAAAACAATCTTTTTATTGCTTGACTGGAACAAATAGTGGTTTCAGGTTGAGCATAGGAGAAGAAATTCTCTAAGGTTTGAATGTCTTTCACAGATCTTATTGTTGTTGCACTGTGCTCAGGGTTTGACATGAAGTTTGTGATTTTCATCAAATGTGTGCACAGTGCTTCTTCACAGATTTAGAGGTGACAGCTGCCACAACGTACGTCGATACGCAGGAACACCATCGTGCTGGCGTTCTCAGCGGACGAATGGATGAAGGTGAGCAGTGTGGAGCATCCTGTTCAGGTATGCATGTGCCAGAGGCATCGGCGATGCCGTCTTATACTCCCCGTTTACACGACGGTGTTTCACGTTTACCACGCTCGCGGTGTGCAGGTGCATTAGCAGCATTTCAGGAAAGCTGCATTTCTCCCCGTTCACCGGAGTACGGAGTGTTCTGGAACAGGTGCTTGTTGTGTGTGGCTGAAAGCCTTTAATATTCCATTAATGAGGCCTTCATGTCCATGGAAATTTGTTAAAGTGTCACTCTTAGTGCAGAATGGCCATTTTCACGGAACCCTAATGAGATTGTTGTGGAGCTGTTTTTTCTCTCATTGCCACCTAAGTTACCACAGTTTGAACATAATTCACCGTCTCAACATGTTTGTCTGGGACTGCTCTGATCCATACGCTGTGGTGTTATCCTGAAAGTGGTCTTAGTTTTGTACTGAAGATGGGCCTTTTCACAGGATCCACTTCACACAATGCAGCAGAAGGTCACCTGTAAAAGAAATATGTCTTTGAATTAACAGAATGCTTTCTGAGTTTGGAGCAAAATATAAATACGTTTCCAACATGAACCGTTTGGTCATTAGTACAGTTGCTGTGGGAAACACTACAGTTTGTTTTCTGTTCAGTCCCTGTTCAGTCCCTAAGGTTATGTTCCTTTAATAACTCTGAACTTCTGTTGAAGCTTAACCCTGATAGAAAGAGTGACAACGCCTTTGACAAAGCTGTCCTAGGCCCTGAAGAGAAAGAAGCAGAAGCTCAGCCCTCCATTGTGGTTTCTCATCAAGGTTCTTCATGCTGCTGTCTATCTGTTTCCACATATCTTGATCAGTTGTTGGACTAAGAGGCGCTCTGGTTCTGAAATAAGTGATTATTTATTTGATCAGTGTCTGAAAGCTGTTGTTGTTCTCTCATTCCATTAAGTTTTCTTTGAAACGACTTTTGAGTCTAAGAGAACTCTGATTGCACCACATCTATCACAGCTGGAGGTGAGATCTAACAATATAGAAAAAGAATAGGAGGGGTGTTCAGCAGAAAGGCGCCTTTGGTCACTTTGTGATATTGTTTTCTTGCACGTGGTTTTGGATGTACTGTTCCGGCTTTCTGCTGTGTCTGATCTTCGGTTTGCGGCCCTCCACCTGCCTGCTGTCAGCGTTTCTTTCTTTCTGCTGGTACTTCTCTCTCAGGTTTCGCTAGTTAAAAGCCAGCTGGTCCTTTCCACGTCACTGATGTATGAGAACACAAATTCCCTCAGATGCATCAGTTTTGATGCACAGTCTGACTTCTCCGTTGTAAAGCAGCCCCAGACGACTCGTTTGACGATGTGAGGCATGTAAATAAAGTGGACAGAGTGAATGAAGTGACGGACCGTGTGTGATTGAATGGGGTCGCTCATGCACTAACAACAGTGATGGGAAAGTTTTTGTTTGGTCCAGTACAGTAAACGGACAATCTGACACAAATGAAGTCTGTCCAGTGAGCATGGTGCCAAGGGTCCATTCAATATTCAACTATTTCATGAAAAAAAGGGTTTTTTTTTGGACTTCAAAGGCGATGTATCATTTATTTAATGTGTATTAAACTGTGTAATCACCAAAGCCACAGTTAAGAGAGGAAGAGTTTGGTGGTAAAAGTCCTCTGTCCACTTGAAGACCTGCAGCCAGGGAGCCTGGGAGGACCATGTTCTTTAATCCCTCTGGTGGTTTCGTCACAGGCAGCTTGGAGCATGCAGGGGTGGAGCTAGCACTCCCATCATGCCTCACTGGGGCGGGACTGTGTGTCTGACACAGCTGTCTGCAGTACGGCGGTCCTGAGCTGCTCCTCTCACACTCTGCCGGCGGACCTCGGCGACATCTCCTCCACCTGCACAGCTTCTTGTTTCTGAGTATGAGGGTATCTGTGTCACGGCTGCTGCATTTCTCCACTGTGAGGTTAATAAGGCTTATTATCTTATCTTACCTTCGATGTGCGTTTGGCGACACATAGACAAAGACCAGATTTGAATTTAAAGGATGAACCATTTGAAGGACTTGCTCTCTCTTGTTAGCCTGGTGGTAACATGCCCCATGTCAGCCATTAAACCTGCCGGTATGTCGGCTCGGAGAAGCTCCAGCATCCATCTCAGTTTCGCCACAGTGCCAGACGTGTGTCTAGATGATGCTATTTACTGCTTTATGGTTTGATTATATATACATAACATGTCAGTGGTTGTTTCTACTGCCCCAAGTGGATAAGAATTACACACTGCAGTCTGATGGTATTTTCTTTTTCCCCCTGATATTAATGGCCACATAAAGTTGGAAGGTCAGCAGTTATTTAACTAGCTTATATTGAGCAGTAAAGGCCACAGCTTGGAATGTCAGCCTTAGGCTAATTACTGTATATGACCTATGTCTCCTCGTACAGTAAATTTACATTTATTGGTTTTATCGTGAGGTAAGAGTCTGGCTTCATTATATCACATTTCCCCTCTTCTGCCTCTTATGAAGAGCTTCATCTGTTAAAACTCAGTCAAACTGGACAAAGCAACGAGTGAACGGGACACAAAGACTCTTGATGGTGCACAGCAAATTTTCCAGTGTTGAATTAACTCTGAAAGTGTTAAAGAGTGGTCTCATATATACACTTTTGTAGTGTTAACATCTCAACACTGACCAGTGTTAATTTTCTAATGCTGACACTCTGTGGAGTTATATTAATATTCCTCTCTGTTGACCAGTGTTCCTATTTAACTCTATACAGTGTTAATTCTCAGAATGAACACTTTGAAGTGTATATTTTAACACTTAGATTTAACTCTACAACAGTGTATATATGAGACCACTCTTAACACTTTCAGAGCTAATTCAACACTGGAAAATTTGCAGTGTGTATCTCTAGATATATGTATACAAAGACATCTGAATATTTCATTTATGGACAGTAACATATCATATATGTGACATCAAAGGATGGAAAGAAGGAGAAAAGCATCAGGCATCAACATGAAAATGTATTTTGCGGTTTGTGACCCGTCGCAGCCGCCGCTCTGACATTTCTCTACCTGAGCTGGCCTGCGTTATCTCTCCCTCATCATTTTTTCAACTGCTCCTTGATGAATCAAACAGCGCCGCGCTATCGGTCATTCTTGTGTGCAGACGTCGCCCAGATCCCTCGATGTATTGCCATTTCGTCTTTATTGCCGGCCGGCTTATCCGCCACTGATGGAATTGTTAAAAAGCAGATATGAGCGGAATCTGGGAGGACCGGCCTTTGTCGGAGCATGCGTTCCCATCAGATGAGAGCGCGCCGATAAGGATCTGAGCAACGCCTGCAGGTCGTGTCACTCTATGCATAACAATCGGCGGCTGTGTGGCTGAAGGAAAAACACTCGCAGACGACGCCGCGCTCTAAAGGGCTGTTTTGGTGATAAATATGTATAAGACGCCTTGACTCCTTTTCAGCAGACCTGAATGATCAATATTGCACAGCACTCTGTCTCAAACAAAGAGACAAATCAAGGTCTTGTTTGTACTGTCTGGAGCTATTTACAGTTTTATTCATGTGCATGCGTCTAGTTTTTCAGGTCAAGATATACATATTCAAAGCTCAGCGGGGAATGTAAATTATGTTTAATTTGCTCTGATATCCCAGCCAAAATAAACACCTTCGCTATAGAATGAGGGTTTTTGTTTTTTTCATTTCATCTAAATCCCATCCCAGTTAAAGTGCGTGATTTATTGGTGAAATCAGGTGTAACTGAAATGTCTGGCTGAGCCTCGCTCACTGCAGGTTGGAACAAGCTAAGTGGGCAATAACCACACAGCCGCACACAACACATGCACTTACTCCAAATCATTGGAATGGATAACGATCAGCCATTTTTGAGTATTTTAACTGATTAATTGTTATTATTTTCATTTCAGGAACAACAATATACTCTCCCAGGAAGTTACAAATTACACCTTCCACAGTAAAACACTGAAATTGCACTTAAACAGCAAGGCAGCTTTATAAACCACACATTAAAAAGACTAATTTCTCTTCCAGGAAGCGTCGCTGATTCTCACAGTCGTCTTGCGGTTCTCTTTTCAGACCCAGTCTCAAACAAAGCCTGGATAATTTTCTCTGTCTTGATCCATCCGTGTGTTCTGATCCAAAAAGCCGATGGGTGTATTTCACTATAAAGCAGTGTGTTGCTAACACACCACGAGTTTCAGCAGTAACATGATGTATGTCGTAGAAGTGATAATGCAGTGGAATAGGTGACATATCTGTAACATTCTTCTTTTCTGCTATATTTGAAGTAATTTATAATGATTGTTTTACTCTGTCCTGCTAACAGTGAGCCAAATAGTTTTGGTCCAGACAGTTCCTATTTCACCAACCTTCTGTTTACTGGATAATGAACTAATCATTAATCCAGAACGAACACCCTCCTCACAGCGACATGAAAGATTCAGGCGGCATTAGCATCAGCATCCCTGGATGTTCGCCATACGCTGCAAAATCTGTCTTGGTGTTTGTATTTTATCTCAACTGGTGTTGCCCTGATTCTCCTCATGAGTTCATCAATTTTCTTCAAATTCCTCCAACATCCAGATCATAGAGCATCTTCCTCCACTAACATCCAGATCATAGAGCATCTTCCTCCACTAACATCCAGATCATAGAGCATCTTCCTCCACTAACATCCAGATCATAGAGCATCTTCCTCCTCTAACATCCAGATTATCAAGCATGCTGAGGCCACCTGTCACAGTAACACTACAGCAATACAGCTATATGCAAATGTTTGAAACAGCCTTAGTGATGGAGACGGCCAAAGGTTCAGGTGATATTATCCATTATGCATTTTCTGTAAATAGTTCAACGACTGTTACGGAACTTATAGTTTAAATTGCGTTTGTGATTACCTTGTTGTGACGAGGATGTTAGCATGCGTAGTGGTGGTGGGGCAGCTAACTGAAGCCTTGGCCATTCCCTGTCTTCAATTTCCTGGGGCAAAACTATGAACCTCAAGTTGCTCCCAGTGGCAGACTGTGATCATGAACTCTGCTCAGGCAGTGAAATATTTCTCCCATGTTCCCCACACTCACCATTTACCGATGAAAATAATAATGGATCAAATCAGATGGCAAATAGAGAGAAAGTCTCCTGCTTTGGAAGCATTTAGAACTAGTTCCCACACGGCCAGATGCTTCTACAGAACACAATAATGTAAAAATCCTTTCTCTGCAGAATGAAGCTGCCATTACAATAATTTGAACGGTGCCGAATAAACAGGCTGATGCACGTATTACGTGTGCTGTGCTTGAGCCTGCAGAGCTTCAATTCCATAATTGAATGGGAGAGGTCTGATCTGAGAACACACAAACACCCAGTCGGATGTAACAGGACACGGAGCAGAGCACAAACACAACTTTTCATTACTGTCCTTCAGCCAGTTCAGATAAAAGAGCTGAGTCATGTTGCCTCAAAATGATTGTTGACATTTCGAGTTTATCTCCGTGACTCCTGTCTCAGTCTTTTGGACCTAAGATGTTTGTTTGATCCTCTCATCAGCTCAGCCTCCTCCAGATGTCCAACTCCTCATGCTTCCTTCTCTTTCTACTGTGGAACGTCTTGCAAGATCAACGAAAACAGTGATTTCTCACCATGATATTTAATGAGCAGTATTTTCTGTGTCGCGCTAACAGTTAACTTGAAATATGGGGTTTGCATGTTCTCCCTGTGTTGAGCTTAACTTGTGACAGCTAACCTGTCCAGGGTTTGTCTTTCCTTCATAATAAATCATCTTCCAGCAGGACTGGATCCAGGACCCGGAGATCCTCCAGCCCTGTTTCCATGGCAACCATTTCAAGAGAAACTGGAAAGACTTTGGTAAAGCTATTGGGTCCATTCACATACCAACGGTGCTCAGAGCCACTGAAAATGCAACTTTTTGAAAACAGCCCTAAATTGGAACTTTAGAAAAAGCTCCATCTTCATGGGAATGGGAGAAAAAACACACCTTTGTTCTGTACATGCTTCGTAAAGACCATCAGAACAATGTATTCCTCAGATTCTCCTGGACTAAGGTTTAGAGTTGATTGAGTGTATTTTCTCTGTGTTTGAAAACGACATCATTTTTAGTGTTTCCGCTGTTTCCAGGGAAACGCAAAACTTTTAAAATGAAACTGTAAAACTGTAAAATGAAATGCAAAAAAAATCTCTGTTTAACCATTCTACATCTATTCTACATCTACAGCCATTCTACAGCTGTATTGGACAATCAAGCTCAGGAAAGACAAAATAAAGGTAAAAAAATCATCAGTTGCTTGAGGAACAGATGCAGGTCGGGTTTCTCGCTGCCCAACACAGCTCACAGTCAGACGTGGTTTTGCAGACTGGTCTGTGTCAGCTGTCACAATTCAAGATGGATATAACCGGGAGCTTTCACTTTCTGTGTTTGAATCTAATAATATTCGCAAAGAGGCAATTTAGAAAAGCATGAGGTTCCAAATATTATAAATAAATAAACGGCAGATATCCAGTTCAGTAATGAAAGCTTGTTACCTGCATGACATTACATCCGATGCTGCGCTGTGTAAGTGTGATTATTCTGCATGGTCTCCTGAACCACAAAATAAATGCAAAAGTCAATTTCACCAAACTTTTCTCTCACATATTCAGTCATGAAGGGTCATTTCACCCAAATTACAAAAAATATCACTACTTCAGTGAAATAAAGTTAAAATAAGAATGGTCTGAGTTCTCCCTCGTGTGTCTGGCTGTTTAGATAGCGAGATTCAATTTGAGACAGGCCTGTCCGTCTCACGGGATGGGGGGATGGAATTTAGTTAGCGGTAAACAGCATTAAAGTTGACATTTACAAAAATTCAGCTGGATTTCTTCTTACCAGAAACAGTTTCCTTGGTTCTCTGCGTGATCTGTTTCTACCCAACACAGTGTTCTGCGCTGCAGAGGAAGCAATCCCCATGAAGGAGAGCACACGTTATTCTCAGAGCTCACGAGGTGGACTATGCGGAATGGTAATGGTGTGATGTCCTATAAGACTGACAATTCACTCATCTTTATGGACATGACTTGAAGATCATGTGATCAAACGGCACACTAAAGTAAGGAGCTTGCTGAAATGTGATTTCCAGGTCTTCAACAAAAAATAATACCATGACTGCTGACTTGTGTGCATTTGGACCTGTTTGTACGAGAACGGTCTGCTTTAAACTGCATTTCAGTGTTAACCTGTGTCCAAGGGTTCATATTAATCAAAGGTTGGTTCATTTGGAGAGGACTGAAGTCTCCAGCTGAAGTCTGCTGATAAAAGTCATGGGAGTCCAGCTGCAGAGATGTCACCATATTTGTCTCTGTTAAACACTCGGCTAATTGCTGATTTGTGTTTCAAATAAATGCTATCATAACAACACAAGATGCAACAAATGAGACAACACTGATTTTTGTTTAATATTTCTGCAGAGTAATGACAGAAACACTGAGACGTGCTGAGACGTCGGCGATGCTGCCATGACAGCTAGCTCCCTGCGCATTAGCTTCAAAGCCATCCTGTCACTGCAAACCAAACTCTGAAGGTGGAAAGGAGAACTTTTTTAAGACAGTTCACTGTTTTTCACAAGGTTTCATTTAGGTTCTCTTTACACAACATTTTCTACTGAAAATGGAGATTTTCATGGCGTTTTTGGTGTCCATTTAAATGACAAATGTGCTTGAAGCTGCTGAAAGCAAAGGACGCTGAAAACAGATTCCAAGGTGGAACTTTTCAAACACTCTCTGACTCCGTCTCCGTGGAAACAGGAAAAAGGCAGATGTGTGTGGTTTCATTATAAAAACAACCAACAGCACCAACATGAGGCGCAACATGCTAACTACATTGTTTTCAGCGTTTTTTTTTCACATTTTCAACATGTTGCAAAACTTTTCTGAAATTAAAATGTTAAAATGTGTTTTCACGTGAAATGTTGCACAAATGGAGTCTAAAACTGTCTTCA
This sequence comes from Salarias fasciatus, assembly GCF_902148845.1. Lineage (NCBI taxonomy): Eukaryota > Metazoa > Chordata > Actinopteri > Blenniiformes > Blenniidae > Salarias > Salarias fasciatus. The sequence goes on from NC_043745.1 coordinate 2,750,617, forward strand.
TTGTTGCAGTTTTCTGGGCTAACATTTGGAGTTTATGAAAACAGGCATTTAAACGTGTACTCTGCGCCACGACAAAAGAAAAAGTAAAGGTTTGTTGTGACTCTGGCCTCCTCAGGATGAAGCTGAGCTAAATGCGATCCTGAACTGAACATGTTTGACATCCTCATCTGCAGCGATGGATAGTGGGATGTTTTTGCATGTTTGTTACACGCCTTCCTTAACTGAACCAAAACTCAGTAAGTAGGAACAAACTGACTCAGTACTGCCACCACATGCACACAGGTGGCATTGCAACATATTCTTTACCACAACCTCAAAAGAACAGATTTTATGTGAAGGACTTGTGAGACCACATCACGGCTGGAGTTTGATCGTCTCTTTCTTTATATGTTGAATGTAACTGTCAAGGCTTTCACATTTCTAACCCTGGTGAATTAACTCCTGGACTATTGGGATGAATGTTATGAATATATGTGGAGTGTACAACACTTTCACAGCTTTGTAATAAATTCCTTGTTAAAAGAGCAGCATTTTGTGTTTTTCATCCAACGGTACATCTCGACATTAACCACACGCTGGATCAGTTAAACCAAAATAGCAAGCATGTAAAAATGTGTTTTTAAGTGCAGCTTGTGAAAACAGTAGAAGTGAGTGTGATAGGGTGTATAATCACCACACAAGCACAGACCAACTCTTATTGGCTGCCATCATGACAGGAGAGTAAAGACTGTGGAAACTGATGTTTGTGTTCTTCAGCTCAGAGACACATTTCAATAATTCCTACTTGGCTTTATGTTTAAAATCAGGGGACACAGCACCACCTTGGTTCAGTCTTAAAATGGAGTGATTCTCTTCACATATATACGAGTGCCATCGAAAGGTTCAGAGACTGACCTTTATGAGCAAACACACTGTTGTTGACATGGTGGGAGGAATCCCAATCACCCTGCTGACCGACCGCCACTTCATCCAGGTCGCTCTCTCATGTCTACAGACTCTTCCACTGAGTAGCAGAGGTGGAGAGGAACAAATTACATTTACTCACATTTCTGTGACTGAGTAGTGTTTGAGTAATTTGTCATTTTTTAAAGCAGTTAATGAAACAGTACAGTGAATGTTGAGCCGAGTATTTCACCTGATTACTTTGGAAATCCCTCCAGTTACTGAGTGAAGAAACGAAATGGGGAGAAAACAAAGAAAGTGGAAATGACACAGCTGTGACTGAGCGTGCGTCTGCTGTGGCGTGTTGTTCACAGTGAAGCGAACACGGATCAGCTCTATGAACTCAGAAAATCAACTCCTGCTCAAAGTCAACTTTAAGAGCTTCATGTTGAATGTTGGAGGATTTTTTTTGCAGGACAGAAGTTCATTCTTCAGTTAAAACTGTTGATATGTTTTATTGTTCTGTTTCAGGGCTCTGCAGCCTTTACGACCAAAAGAGCTGTTTTAGTGACTTTCCGTCAGGTGAAGTAGTTCTGGAGCCATAAAGCACATTTAACATTAAATGCAGCTCAGGAAGTTTCATTCTTAGTTTTGATGCACAAACAAAAAACTGTATCTTATGATGTATTGATGAAGTTTTAACTGCAGTTCAGAATAGTGAACATTTTATTACACTGAACCTATTTCTGTACCTGATTTCAACAGTTTTATTCATATTTTCAAGCTTTTATTGTTAACAGTTTTGAAATTTTAGCTGTTTTAGCCGTTTCACCTCTTTTTAAACGGTTTTTCAACGCTTTTTCCTGCCATATTTGTTTTTCTTGTGTTAGAAATTGTAGACATTTTGTTTTTTTAAGCCATTCTATCATTGTTGTC